>NW_026939570.1:0-600000 GCF_032062105.1 Saccostrea cuccullata | reverse complement strand
TCTGAACAATTTTGAATCATAATTTGCAGTGACTGTCATTACACATTAGCTCTACAGCTTTCCCCTGACTTGTAGGTACTATGTTTGGAATGGTGCTGACTTTGTCTACCTCGGGTCTTTTATGCCAGTACGGATTTGACAACGGATGGGGCTCGATCTTCTACATCACAGGTTATTCACTTTATACACGATATTTATGTATCATATCGCGTAAAATTTTATTTTGAAAGATGACTTATTATTTAAACTATGTGACGAGCACAGGATGCGTTTTACAAAATTGTGAAATGTGTGAACCCAGGGTCAGGGATTCCTGTGGGATGGATTATTGCTGAATATTACTGATTTAATTAAAATGCCTTTTTGTTCCCCTACTCTGCCTATGGTATTAAGTAACCAAAGTTAGGATGCTAAATGTATAGTTATGGTGGTCACTGGTGCCTCTTTCTAAAATTGTGAATTTCATGGCATGGCCAGCATTTTTTTATTTTTAGGTTTACGAACATCAGAATGAAAAAGTCCCGTAGGAGGAGGAAATAAAAAAAAAAAAATAAAATTATATTTGGGATACATTATCGACTTTTCTATATTAATTTTTGCTTCTTTTTTTATGCTCTCCTAACAGGCTTCTTGCCACAGGACACATAAGGGTTACAAAGGGGAAAATACAACCTTTAATTGTTTATTTCATCATCTACCAGTTGGGGGCAGTGATATAAATCTTTTGATGTTGAACAAAATACAGATTTTATAAAAAAAAAATCAATTTTTTAAATCTCTTTTAATATATCTTCATTTTTGTTTTTAATGTGTGTTAGGTAGAAATTATTCTAAAATATTAATATACTTATGACCTATAAAAGTAATAATTCCTTTCATAAAACAGACAGGGAGTATTCCCAAGGAGTATTGAGGAGTAGGGTGGAATTTTTTTCAATTAAGTGTAAAATAATTTTTCTGGCTGCCATAAACGATACTACATGTCTGTATATATTTGTATATTCTTGTTTTTAAATAGTTGAAATATTCTATTTCTTTAGGCTATTGTTTATTTCTTCTTCAAATGGACTTAACTTCTCCCATAGTTTTATTCATTACATCGGATGCATAAGCGACCCTTTTCTGAAGAATGATGCTAAGACTGTAAGCTATGACAAAACCTAAACATTGTCTCTGACAATAGCTACCATGGGCAGTTTTAAACCTGTGGAAGGAAAATAATTTACAATTACAGACACTGAGACAGTTACTTTTGAATACGGATACATAATTATCTCACCAACATGTCACTTTGCAACAAAGTCGTCAGCATTTTATTGTTCTCTGAACGAGTGAAACGTTTTGAATGGCACTCTTATCGATAAATATTTACATTAAACCAAGCTTTAGTGCTGCTATGGACTTGACACAAATCTCCCTTCATTACCCGCCATGTTCATTTAAAACCGGAAGTACGAGTTCGTAAATTTGAAATCTCGATCCCGACTCAAATTTGACATCGGAAAGAAAAAATTCTGTTTTTCTGAATTTTATTTTTTTTTCTGAAAATTCAAAAACTTGAGCGGCGGGTTTGTAAACCTAAAAATAAAAAAATGCTGGCCCATCTTATTTAAAGCATGAACCAACTTCAATGGTTGAAAAGTTGTTACATTATGCTCAGGTAACCTATAAGGCCTCTTGTTTTTCTAAGTTAGCCTTATAATTTAAAAATCAAACGATACATACCAAGTTGAAGTTCTATTGTTATTCTCCGACGTATAGGTCAGTATTAGAGATCAGGTGAGATTGCAAAGCAATTCCCAGAATTCAGTCTTTTAAGGTGTTGTGACCACAAAACAAAACTCGCAATGCTAGGTGGGTGCAGTGTGGCACTTGATCTCTAATACTTACGTATACTTCGAAGAATTACAATCAAACTTCTACTTGGTATGCATCGTTTAATTTTTAATTTCTCCATCAGAATACGTCAGTATTGATATCATGTGATAGATTTAAATTTGGTCACAACACTTTATTAGGAAAATAAACTGATTTAGCAATATGTCTTATTGCATAAAACATCGACAAATTGAATTGACAAATATCACCAAATTTATTACAGCAATCAATTGTCAAAACGTGTTAAGTTTTATTGTCAGTTTCTGTAGAATATTTTGATAAAACTGACAGTCCAAAGTTATCACATTGAACAGTTCTGGTATAAAACCTATAAAATGTTCCCGAATTGGACCATCCTGCAGTATTCATGATGCTGATGAGCGACAGTTCCATAGACGTTGCAACACTAGTTACAGCGGAACGTGTGCTATGTGCACTATAAATGTTTGTGTCTATTCCAGATTCTGTCATCACTCTTTTGATCCAGCGGGCTATGGTGTAACTGGTTACAGCGTTACGTGGACTTATTATGATTTATTTTATTTAAACTTGGACTGATTATGATTTGATTTATCTTTAGGTCTACTGATTATGATTTTATTTTATCTGTACTTGGACTGATTATGTTTTAATTTTATCTTTACTTGGATTGATTATGATTTAATTTATCTTTAGGTCCACTGATTATGTATTTTATTTATCGAAAGGTGGATTGGTTATAATTTTATTTATCATAAGTCGGACTGATTATGATGTAATTTGAGTAATCTTTCGGAGGACTAATTATGTTTTAGTTTATCTTTTGGAGGACTAATTATGTTTTAGTTTATCTTTATAGGGAACTGATTATGATTTAATGTTATCTTAAGGTTGATTAATTATGATTTACTTTGTCTTTTCGAGTGGTTAGAAACCGAGGTCCCGTGTCGCAGTATGTGCTGGCACGAAAAGTATAGTGGTGGCTTCACATGAGTGAAAAATTCTCGAGAGGGACGTTAAACAATATACAATCAATCAACAATCTTTCCGAGGACTAATTATATATTATAGCTTATCTATCAGGGGTCTCATTATGTTTAAGTTTATCTTAAGGTGGAATTATTATGATTTTTTATTTATCTTAAGGTGGACTGATTGGAATTTTATTTTTCTGAAGGTGGCCTAACTCTGTTATGGGTCTTTGCATGGTTCTACGTCACAGCAGATACACCAGATCAACATCCACGCATTTCTAAGGCAGAGAGAGATTATATAACCTCTTCCATAGAATATAATACAACAATACGGGTAACTATCATTTCACCTGAAACAAATTCAAAAACAAGATGTGTTTGTGAAACAACTATGCACATGTATAACAGTTTATGGCAAGGGTCGAAGTTTCTCATAGAAGTTAAACTCCAAGGTCAACCTTCTTGGTATCCAAAGGCAGTTCTTGTAACGAGGAATATACCCATAAAGTATGAAAGCCCTAATACTAACAGTTGAAAAGTTATGAACAAGATAAAGTCTTTAAAAAATGGGTGAAATTCTAAGGTCAAGGTCAAGAGATGAAATATTTTTATACCATTGTATGGTCTTGTTACAGTAAATACACATGCAAAGTATAAAACCTATAAAACCCCAAGCACCAACTATTCAAAAGTTCTGGCCAAAATAAAAGGACGAAATTTTTATAACAGAGGGTTAAACTCGAAGGTCAAGATCTCAAGATCAAATTTGGTGGTGTCCAAAGAAAGGTCTTGTCTGAACGGATACACCTGTGAAATATGAAGCCCTAGCTCCACCAACACAAGTGATGGAGTCGCCCGCGTGGCGCAGTGGTTAGAGCGTCTTCTCTGAAGTAAGTAGTAGATCTTTACTCGCGGGTTCGAATCCCACTCTGGGACATGGAGACCGGTCCTTCGGATGAGACCATCTAAACCGAGGTCCCGTGTCGCAGTAGATGCTGGTACGAAAAAGATCCCCCACTGAGTACCGAGTATAAGACAAAATTTGCAGCTCTCCACCGGCAAGTGGTGGCGTCTCCATAAGAGTGAAAAATTCTCGAGAAGGACGTTAAGCAACATGCAATCAATCAAAAGTTATGGCCAAGTTTTTTTGCGGGCAAACAGATAAACAGATTTACAGACAAACAGAAGACGGTTGAACGGACGGACAAGGCAAAAACTATGTACTCCCGAATCTTCTATTACAGGGACATCAAAATATTTGTTTTAAATATATATATAGCATATATAAGACAAGAAAAATATGTATAATTTCAGATCACACTCCTCTGAAAGTGACTTCGATTTTCATTTGTTAGATATAAAGCAGTTTGAAAATAATTTTTTTCAAAACCAGACACCGAAGACACCTTGGAAGTCGATAGCGATGTCGTCTGCCGTGTGGGCGTGTCTGACGGCCCACGTGTGCAATAACTGGACAAATTACACCCTGCTCACCAGTCTCCCTACCTTCATGAAAGAAGTCCTCAAGTTTGACATAAAAAGCGTGAGTCAAGTTATTATAATAATAACTGCGCGATAGACCTGTGTACTAGTATGTCAAGCTTTCACGAATATGCCAATCATTTGAAAATAATTTATCACGTGAATCACACAAAATAAAACATTTCTGTTCAAATCAAGCTTGAATAATTGATAACTTACAAGAGTTCCCGTATACTTGACATTAATGAGTAAATTGTCTGTCATTGCAAATTACGACAAAAAGCTTTCTTAACCATTATAATTACAGAATGGAGCGCTTTCAGCGTTACCGTACATCTGCCAGGCGGTGTCCGGATTTCTGGCGGGTCAAACAGCGGACATTATCCGATCCAAGCGCATCCTCAACACCACTAATACCAGGAAATTCTATCAGATCTCGGGTATTGAAAAATTCATAAAAATAAAAATGTTTTTTTTTTATCATCTCTCATCTGTATCGATCATTTTGTGTCGTTATACAATGTAGTTTACATAATATTAATATAATGGTAACTCGTGCTTATGTATTTGAACCATTCAAAAATTTAATATCATAGAGAGTAAATCAAATTTGACCGCTTTTAATACTAATTAAAGGATAAAAATATCATTATTGGTTTTGCCGCATCGTAGAGGGGAGATCTGTTTGAATCCAAGATCTAAGAATAGGTATAAGTCAGTAATGTAAAACTGGTTAAAGTTGCACTTTAAAGAATCAAGAGAATGCAGACAATTTTTTTTGCAGCGTTTATTGGTGCCGGCGCTATGTCTGTGGCGGTAGGATACACGGACTGTGACCAGCGAGGCGTGGCGGTGGCGCTGCTGTCTCTCGCGGTGATGTTCACTGGACTGTGTCGGGCGGGATTTACAGTTAACCACGTGGATATTGCTCCAAAGTAAAATAAAGATTTTTGATATTTTACTATGAAGCAATGACTTTCGATGATGAAAATATATATGTAGACTATCATTTCATTTTGTATATATACTAGTAGTATATATTATGTTCTCCTACAAGGTACGCCGGTGTGCTGTATGGAATCACCAACACCATGGCGACCATTCCGGGGATGTTAGCACCAATTGTTGCTGGGGAACTTACCCCAAATGTAAGAAGTAATTGTATTTAATTTATAGCATATGAGTAATATAGTAAATGTCATTAGTGGGTAGAGACATACATGTACATGTAAATAATATTAATTTTCAAACAAGAGGCCCATCGGCCTTAACGGTCACCTGAGCATCATTTAACAACTTTCCAACAATTAAATTTGCAATTTATTCATGTTTAAACCTGGGGTCATGGCATTCAGAATTTTGATAGAAGCACCATTGCTCACCATAACTATACACTTAGCATCCTTTCTTTGGTTACTTATTACCCATAGGCAGTGTAGGGGAACAACAAATTGAGTTTCAACTAATCAGTAATTTTCAGTTGTTCCCCCATCCCACAGGTACCCCTAACCCTGGGGCCACACATTTCACAGTTCTGGAAAAGGCGTCCTAGCAGATTTCAAAATATTACCCAGTAATTAGTTTTCAAAATATAATAATCCCCCCCCGCGCAGGATACCCCTGACCCAGGGGCCTTAAAATTCACAATTCTCAAAGAGTGATTCTTGTTCAATATAACTTTATCATATAGGTAGTTCATCTGCCTAATACCCAGGACAAAGAAGATTTTCAATGAATCCATGCATGCGCATTTTCACTATATTATCAATAAAGACCGGCCCTAAAACGAGAACCCCAGACACGGGGGCCATGAAATTCGCAATTTAAGAAGAGACACCCTTGTTCATCATTACTTAGTAGGCAAAGCATCTGCTTAATACCCAAAATCAGAAGAATTTAAGATACTCAGAGTTAATGCATTTTCACTATATAATCAGTAGAGCCCCGCCCTAACAACAGAACTCCTGACCCTGGAGTCATGAAATTCACAATTTTAGAAGAGGCACCCTTGCTCATTATAACTATATAGTTCATCTGACTAATACCCAGGAGCAGAGAAGAAAATTTCCAAAGAAATAACGTATTTTCACTATATACTCTGTATAGCTCCGCCCTAACACTAGAACCCTTGACCGTAGGGCCATGATCTTCATAAATTTGGTAGAGGGCTCAATGCTTATTACAATCATGTTAACTATTTGACTGCTTGATCTGTAAAAGTAAAGAAGATTGTTAAAGATTTCATTAATTTTATTGGTTTTTGGCCCCGCCCCTCTGACCTTGGCCGGGACCACGAAATTCACAATTTTTGTTCCCTTTCAGCCATGGACGCTCTATGCCAAAATCGGTTGATCGAGCGGTTGCACAGGAGTTGAAAATGTTCAAATGTAAACACACAATACACCACAACGGACGAAACAGATAGCAATAAGTCACCTGAGTTTATACTTGGGTGAACTCAAAAATTTGAAAAAATTATATTCATGCCTACTGTATATTTTGTTCTTCAGTTATATATTTACACAGTTATATGTAGCTCTGTGGGCCATTAACCATAAGGACATGTGCAATTTGTGTTGCTTGTTGGTCTCTGGTCTTGCTAAATAACTTTTTCAGTTACTAGCATAACATGTATTGCTCTACTTGGGTTTCAAGAGCTCAAATTGAAAGCCATAACGTTTCAAGGAGTGAAATAAACAACACAAAATTGAACAATTTTACTGAAAATAGCAGAGGAGGTTATCATTATGTCTGTAAAGTTGAAACGAATAGCGTTTAAAATTTACACTTTTTACGTATACAGTTCTACTTGTTTTTTCCTTTCAGTATAAAGTATAGAATTATAAAATACCATATTTGGTTTACTTACAGAAATCACAGTCGGAGTGGCGATACGTTTTCTTTGTCTGTGCAGGGTTTGACGTGTTTGGCGCCATTATTTATGGTTTGTTTGGCAGTGGAACGATTCAAGATTGGGCTCGTGATGAGGTAGAACTGGAAGTAACTATTGGTAACGAAAAAATCCCCGGTAAAAACAACGCTCAGCCCAAAAATCCAATTACAAAAGACGATTATTCTAAAGAAGAAACAAAGGAAGAAAACTTGGGAGAAAAAGAATCTCGTGAAAACGAAGGTCCGATTTACAGTGTTGTTCAGCGCCAAAACGACCCAGAACCTCATTCTGATGGAGACGCCAATGACAATGCAAGGACAATACAGTTTTAAATAAATGTATAGTCTATCATTTGTAGTATTAATTTGAAAATAGTACATAAAAGCTGACATGAACTCTTAAAAAGGCATCAGTTTTCATCTTTGTACGACTTACTACATTCCTGTACGCCCTTGTCCGCCATATTTCTTCGATTCCGCCATATTTAAAGCTGAACACGACTCGTAAATAGGCATACGCCATTTTTGATAGCATTATCTACGATACATCAATACTAGGGTATACTCGTCGCATTCGTTACACCTGACTGCTTTATTGTCACAGGTATCGGCGTGGAATGGCGACCCGTGTTCGTGCTGGTTATCTTGCATTACCTTTGTTTATATTTTATTGCAGTTACGTTTATCTATGTTGTTTGTATACTGCACTGACTTGTGTGGTATCTTACTTCCCTGCATACGACGAAGTATTAAGTTATTATTCTCGCTACCAGGTCCTGTAAAGCATACGTCCGTCTACACCGGTGTCCACTGATCACACTGACAAGTCTCTAATTCTTGCCCTATTTATAGGGGACTGCAGGGTAGCGAGTCTCGAGAACTAAAATGGCGGACACAATACTTTTACGAATCGTGTTCAGCTTTAATCGAAGATTTTTGGCCACCTGTACCTGCTATATATAGCCTTGTAGAATTGTTTCACTTGAGTGATTTTCTAGCCTGACTGTCGACATGTACACATCTCCGATAGCAAAGTTGTCATAAATCCATAAACTGACCAAAAACATGTTTTAAAAGTTAAAAAATCCAACAAAAACTATAACAAAACAGAGAAGTGAATAATTTTTGAATGCATTTGCTGCAATTTAGAAAAAAAATAACACGGAAAACATCAAAAACCGTTTGGATATGCACGCATGCAGGTCGAGAATATGCATCGAACGCAGTGATAAAGATATTTACATGAATACTGCTATCGTTACAGGGATGTGCACATGTCTAAAGAAATATCCTATTTTACTTTTATTGAAATATGCATCTCAGAAGTCATGTAATCCATTGCTAACTGAACAGTAAATAATTTTCATCACATAGCACTTGGACGCACGTGGTCCACGACGATCAGTCTATTTGTTCAGGGGAAATTTCAAAGGTGGAAAGCTTACTGGTATTTGGTTGATTGAAAAAATGCAAATAATTTTTTCAATCAACCAAATATTACTCTTGTCTGTATATGTAAATGTAAACAAGTTTTAGAAACTTGGCTTAACTACATTACATTTATTTCATAGCGAGCAACATTACGAATCATTCATCCTTTGACTAGATTCTCTCGTGAAAGGGGGGGGGGGGGTAATAAAAATTGCATAACGCTCTCTGAAAAAGATCGGATTTTATTACGATCAAATATTTTCATTATAAATACTTTGTATTGGCTTTATTTTTTTTTTTAAATATAGACCTAATATAACTTGATTTAAACTTATTTTATAATTTTTTACACAATAAACGAGCTTGATGCTGTGGTACATGAATGATCAAAATAGAATTCATTGGCGGATCCAGAGGTGGGGTGGGGTTCCGGGGATTGGACCCCCTTTATTTTTGCACATACATACACAGAGAGAAAGAGAGAGAATGTTTTTCTGCAATATAAAAGATAGATATAATTTGAAGAATTTAAAAAAATCTCCTTTGTCCTGTCTGTTCGCTAGATCTGTAGATTTTCGCGGATTTGCTTTCCTCTTTGTACCTTCAATCATTTTTCAGTCATTTATTTGAATCTCTTCACCATTTTACAACAGTATACAGAGATCACAAAATATATAGGTGATTTTATACATAACAGTAGATCTATAAAGCATGCGTGAATAAGAAACTAAACAAAAAATTGTACGTTGCTATAAATGTGAAGTATGGGAATTTAGGCCGGGGGCATATTTTATTTTTTTTCTTTATAAAAGAGCACAATTTTCACAGAAAACAGTATCTATTGTTACTCATAATGTGTTAAGAATTAATTACATTCTGAAATTTTATGCTTTTTTCTGTTAAGCATAGCATTCTTTCTGAAAGTAACGAGCTGCACTTTAGTATGTATTGAAACTCATCTCCAAGTTCTTTTATCTTGTCTTGGTAACCCTGGCTAAGGGCTCCGATCACCCACCAGTAACATGCAAGGTAGATTCCAGCGAACTTTGGCTATACCATTTTTGAACACCTCAGAAGTAACTAACTTTTAGAAGTATACATGAAATATACATGGAATATTTCGTTTCAGTGAAGATAAAGGTTTAAAATGTTCCCGTAGTATGCAAATGGAGGGGGCTCTTTTGCTGCAGTTTTAAATAATATTTTGATTTGGAAGCTCCCTCCACATTTTTTTGTTGCCGGAAAATGCGCAGATTCAAGCATTTTTAAAAGTAATGTACCGAACAAAAAAGTTACAGGAAGCCCCCCTAAAAAAAATGGATATTAGAGTGTGATACATAGGGGTTTTTTAAAAGTTTTTTTGTGTTTGTTTGTTTGTTTGTTTGTTTTTTTTTTTTTGCTTGTCAACTGAATTTGGAGGTCCCCCGTCAATACAAACTGAAGTGGCTGTGGTGTGATTCTAGGCATGAGTGCCATGCGCGGATCTATTGCGGGGTCAGGACCACCCCCACCCCCCGGGATTTGCAAGGTTATGAAATTTATATACTAAAGCAAGGAAAAAAGTTTACGTTGGACCCCCCTCGGAAAACGCAGACTCCCTGGTAAATGCGAATTTATGTTAAATTGGATGAAAAGTCTAAGGTTCGAAGCTTATTTATACAATGTTTGTTTTGTTCTGTTTGTGTATGTATAACTGTAATGATTTTGTACATTGTTCTATATGCACCACTGTGGGCCGAAATTGATTGAATAAATATTCTAACTCTAATTCTAATCAGAAGTCATCGACTCCCCCCCCCCCACCACCACCACCACCACCACGAAATAAGTTATTGAAGTCTGGGCGAGTTTACGAGTCTGTTTTTTATTTATTTATTTTTTTTTTTTGCTTGTCAAGAAATTTCTGGGTTAGATTTTTTATTTGGAACTGAGGTGGACCCCCCCCCCCGGAAAAAAATTGTTGGATCTGCGCCTGAGTGCTGAGGGCACCGACCTGGAATCCCCCCTTTCTAAAAATGGCTGGATCCGCCCCTGGAATTAAATGTGCGTTATATTTCATCACATAAAATGTTAATAGTCGAAGCATATAGGAAGGGATAGCAAACTGCCGATGAGAGTCCCACATTCTTCCAAAAATTAGCTTTTTATACCTCTTGTCTTAATTATTTTTGTCCAGATTCCTTACCTGAGCTAGAAGGTATTTGAGAAAGTTCCCAATGTTCCCATTCCTTTGATGTAGATTTGACGTTTATTTCCCTTTTAATTTCGGCGTTTAGGTTTATTTTTCTTGTCAAAAGTAAAATTATTATTTCAATTTTTGAACAAGTTTCGACATCCCCGCCTGAAAAAAATTCTTGATCTGTCCCAGAATCTAATAAATGGTACAGCACAAAATGCATATGATTTTATATCTCTTATTGCGCTTACGGATGGTTACAGGAGAATAAAGAGAGTTCAATGAATAAAATAGTAATTAAAAATTATCTGTATTCAACCAGGTTTCAAGTATCCTTATCCTACTTTTTAAAAACATCTCCCAAATATTGCAACAGAAATTATTTTTATTTTTAAAAAAGCTAGACTTTCAGACAGGGATACTGAAATCTCGAAAGACTTTCTGTAATAATCATAAAACAGCCACATTCCTCAAAAATGCACATACTTTGTGGTCGGAGTGAGGCAATAAAAAATCTCGAAAAATGGAATTGGCAGAGATGTCTGTCTTCCAAGACTATTTAGGTAACGGTCATGTTAATTATTTCTGCCCCCCCCCCCTTAAAAATACAAATGCCTAAATGTCAATCTAAACAAGGGATGTTTTTTTTTGCGTGTGTGTTAAAGAACGAACAAATGTACACGTAAAATTTTGTATTCTGGTTAAATGCTTTTAAGTCTTGAACTAAATAATTACCGTATATCAAATTACTTGGTTTAGATTTGAGATTGGTACTAAAATAATCAGTTGTAATTGACAAATGAATTTTGCGATGCAAAACAACTGCAGACTATATATAGAATGTTTATTAGAACTAGATAGACAATTTTCAGTTGTACCTTATAAAGTCGTTATATTTATACTTTAGTCCCACCCACCCCCACCCCCTCCCCCCTTTCAGCTGCGCAAATACCAAATAACTTCTCTTTTCCACTTGTGATATTTTCCCTGACCAAAATATGATCAGCACGGACTACCCGGTAAGTGTTTTGATGTGCTAGGCTGAACGGAGTAGTCACAGTGTGTTTACTTTTGATTTTTTATGGAGTTTATTTCTTTTTTGTGTTGCATTTTTCAATAAATGGAATTCAGGGTGTATATCACTTGACTTGTGCACATCTTCGAACCGATGCAGAGTTCTTATTACCAGGTATGGGTACGTTTACAGCGTTCGACGCGTTTTCTCGATATGCATCAAAGTCTGCATAAAACCTGCAAATCAAAGACACTGGTTGTTTTGTTCTATTCAAATGATAGTAATTTCAGAGTGTGTTTACGCGTTTTAGTGCTTTTTATTTCATGTTTATTCTGCATAAATTGGCGCAGTGTAAAAATGCGTACTCGTGCAACTAAAACTTTCTTTCAAACTTGCATTTTCTTTTTTTTTTTAATTACATTTGCAGAGGTGTTTACTCTTACGATTTCGCCGTATTTTTTACGGATTTTTAATCCAAATTACGTCTCACGTTTTGCTATTATGAAAATACGGAAATGTGTTCGTTTGGAATTTTGCAGTTAGTTTTCATTCTGATCTGCTGAAATAAAGCTGAAAGAATGCCGACTCGGCTTAAAACAGCAACAATAATTGACAATCAATCGTTATGATCTGGTCGCCCGCCTGGCGCAGTGGTTAGAGCGTCTACTCTGTGTAGTGCACAGTAAGGACTTGCTCCTTATATCGAGGGTTCGGATCACACTAGTGCGCCTTGGAGACTTCAAATCAGATCGTATAAACCGTGTCGCATTAGGTGCTGGCACGAAACAGAACCCTCCCTGCTCAATGGTACTAAGTGCTGAGTAGAGAGCAAAATTTGCAGCTCTTCACGGCCGGGCAGGTGGTGGCTTCTTAATGACTAAAAATGTTGCGAGAGACATTAAACAATCAATCGACCATGCTTATGATCTGTCTCAGTTTCACGCCCTTCAATCACCGTAAAAAAAAATCAAGCACATCGGCGATTTCCAGTTATCAAAAATGCTGTGGTATGACATGAAAAGAACATGTTACATGTATTTAACCATGTTTTATTAATCAAAAAGCATTTGCTCTCCTATAATATACGTAAAATCAATGGAAAGCGAAATCTTACTGGCAAATGTTAAATCTCACGGACAAATCTGATCAAAAATACTGAGAGACAACAATAAGGGTAAACAGGTCTGCATTTGATTCAAATCAATAATTATTCAGAAATATGATTATTATGTTTATTGTGGTTTTGAAATGTCTTGATCTCCTCATGTGTTTTCATATGCTTTACCATCGGAGATGTGCACAAGTCGATACCCAAACCAAAAAATCATTCAACTGTAACGAGCGCATTAGGGTATATATCGTTACAATGAGACAAGGTACTAGTATCTGAAAGAAATATGGCGGAATACGACTATAGTTGGTATAAAACAAGTCGTACATATATGAAAATGTTGCGTTTTTAAGAATTCATGTCAGCTTTAAAGTTAAAAATCCGTATACTAGTATGTCAAAAAATTAAAAGGTCGATAAACTGAATTTCTACCGAGTAAAACAAGTACACGTCTCAACGTTTCTTGAAGCTGAGGGGCCAGTTGTAGGCATAATAATCCGAGACTCCTCTGACTCTTACCACTGCTTTTCATATTGTGAAATGTGCAAGGGAGAGTCAAAGAAGAGACCATATTGAAAAGTGGGAATTCAGCGACACCAGCTGGTGTCGCGACTCTGCCTACCTTTTACAACCTTATTTTGCGGATCTAACTTCCGAGACGCGAGAAATCAGCAAGGGGGTGATCACTTAATCATCATCAAACGGATGACCCTGTCAGCAAATACAATTTATCATTGAGTCAATTTTTCATACGTATTCTTAGTCCATTATTTATACACTGAAATGACGACGGATTTTCCGTTATTTCCCGATCATGACAAGGAGCACATGACGGGTGTGAACGGTCGGCAGGGTATTCCCACTCCTCTATGGCACCTGATCTCTAATATGATGTTTTTGAGGTCCGCGTTTTATGTTATGTATTGTTTTATGGACTTTAGATCTTAAATACTGTTCGTTATCTGCATATGTTTTATGCTTTCGCCATTTAAACGGCCCTTTCACCGACAAATGAAGCGGCTACCTTTTACTACTTTATTTCGCGGATCTAACATCCTAGACGCGAGAAAAAAGTAAAGGGATGATTCTTCTACAACTTAATCATCAGTTGAACGAATGCTTTCGCTATTTAAACGGCCCTACACACCGACAGATGATTGATTGATTGTATACTGTTTAACGTCCCTCTCCAGAATATTTCACCGATATGGAGACGTCACCATTGCCGGTGAAGGGCTGCAAATTTAGGCCTATGCTCGGCACTTACGGCCTTTGAGCAGGGAGGGATCTTTATCGTGCCACACCTACTGTGACACGGGGCCTCGGTTTATACGGTCTCATCCGAAGGACCGCCCCATTTAGTCGCCTTTTACGACAAGCAAGGGGGTACTGAGGACCTATTCCAACCCGGATCCCTACGGGGCCATCGACAGATGAAGCACCGCTTGAATTTGATCTCCTCCTCGCCATTCGACTTCTTTGCGCATGACGTCAGCACATAAATACACAAACTATCACTTGGAAAAATCATGTGTGGTGTTGCTGCTGTTTTCCCCCTCATATTAGCAAAGAAGTCGTATCATTATGTTGTTTTATGTACTTTTTCACAACACTTTCAGGTTTTTACAAAAAATCACATTTATTTTGAGCACGTGTTAATTTGAAACTCTGTGTATTTGTGTGCTGACTTCATGTGCATGTAACAATATAAAAAGCAGGGGGTTAGACTCGTCGGAGTCTCGGATTACAGATATAACAAATTTATCGAGGCTATAACTAATATGATTTTTTTCCCAAGCCAATGCTGGTTAGGATAATAGTGAAACAAAATGAGAAAAATTGGATTTTAAAAATTTTAATAAAATACAGAGTGTCGGAAAATAAAGGTTACACATTAACTGAAAAAAATCTTTCCTTTTGGACACCCTTATTTGCTAACATATGAGACTGTTTTAGTTTCACTTTTTGTGTCAGTGATTTTAGATTAGACTTGGAGATCAATTGACTTCTATCAAAAGTGTTCAAGTTGTATCGTGTTTGCCTAACACATATACTTTATGATTTTTCTCTGGGTCTAGGCCCCCCTCAGATAACTTGCTGAGGAATTTGATTGTTGAATAGAACTTATTTACATATGCAAGATATGCAGATATCGGGTGCTTACCTAGCACGCAAATAAACGAAATAGTTAAACCTTCTCCTAATCAATTGGGCTTCTAACTCTGGAGCGACTTCAAGAAGCGCCCAAAGAAACAACCAAAGCGCCAGCACGTCGCTTCTATAAAGAGGCGACAGGTTACTCCTAGATTAATACAGAATGCCTGCTTTTGCAACGCTCACGTAGACCGTTACATAATAGGTGAAAACTGTTCTGCACATCGATCACAAAGCAATAATGACTTACCAATATCCTTTCACTGGCTCTCTTCTACTGCTGCTGTCTATCTCCTTAACTATAGCGGACTTCTACACTGGCACTCTATCAGTAACTGTCTCTATCGAGACTCGAAGTCTTATATACATACACTGGGTATATCACGTGGCAAGCCGACTCGGAATTCCTGGGAACTCGGGGTTTTACGAACTCAGGGTCCTTTCGGGACGCCATGTCAGCTTCCCTAAATTATCTATTTCCATTACACTACCCACGCCTCAGATTCAAGCGTCCTCGCTTGCATAGGAAAATAAAACAAAGAGGCATAGTATAGACAATTTTTCTTATTTACAATAAATCCAAAACTGTCAATTTCCTTGACAAAGTAAGCTGTATTTACATGTATTCCATCAATAACAAATTACTTTAAAATTCTGGATTCTACAAATCGTTTAACTCATGTGTTAGCTCCTCTTCTTTCACTGACTTTGATCTGAACCCCATTCCCGCACTTGGTGGTTATGGTTTTTGTGGAGTACACATAAAGTGTTGACTCGGTCTGCGTAGTCACGTTCACAGTGGATACCTTTGTAGACTTTTCCAAATCATGCACCACCGGCTCGGAATCTCTTTGCTCTTTGAATCTCTTCGTCTGGGAATCTGTATAGAGAACCGGCTGAGTTCACTTCCGAATGATTCTTCCTATCTCTAGGTCCTCAGGTGCCTTCTCTACTTCTTCAGTTTCCTTAGAGTCTTCTTCATCACTAGGGTTACATGAACCCAACACAACTAACAGTTCTCCAGGATCCTGAAATTCCCAGTCACTCTGGTTAGACTCCTTCTCCATATGGTCACTAGCAGAAGTCGTTTCTGGACTATCTTCACCAACTACAATATCAGCTGCTTTTGTAATCGTTCTCGGCTTTTGCTTCTTAGCAGGGGATGGAACATTTGCTGAACCATTATGAACTTTCACAAGTTCAGTTTTTTGAAGTGTTTCACAAGGTAGCTGTTTTTCTTTAACCTGGCTCCACAATTTACACATTTAAATCTCTGTCCTGAGCATAAAATAACGTGGTCCTGCCATGGCTAATCAATGGCTTTGTCACAAAAAGGTCAGTAAGGCTGTTTAGCTTTGGTGAACCTTATATTAGGCATAAATGTAATCTACAACAAACAAAAAATGGGTTAAAGACATAAAGTTCATTTAAATGGTCTTCGAATCTTTGTCATCTTTAATATAAAAAAAATAAAGTAACGTAAATAACCTGTCTAGCAAAGATCTTCTACATAATCTGATAAATAAACAGGAGTCCGTCTGTTTCTACCAGATCTTTGGGGCTTCTGATCGATCACTGGATCATTAACACCTTCTCTATCAATGCCTAACTCTTCAGACTCATCTTGTCGTAACATGAGACGAGACTTTCATTCTAGCTGACATCACCAGAATCACTTAAGTTCTACCTCACCAGACAGAATCTGAGGTTTAACCAACCTCATTCTGTCTACATGTATCACCTGTGGCGACCCTTTACTACCACAAGATACTTTGTGCGTAAATTATGAACATTTTTCTAGAACTTCGAAAGGTCCTTGCCGAAAGCTCGTTAGCCTTGGCGAAGTACCCATACGCCTGCGAGGAAAGAATACGTAAACGTGGTCTCTTTGGGAGAATCTCTGCCACCGTAACTTCTTGTCATGGTAGCGTTTTTGACGCATCATTTCCCCTTTATTATTTTCCCTCACAATAGGGGGAGTACGGTGTGCTTCTTCCAGTCTCTCTTGAAGCATCCAGGCCCATCTATTTTGTGGCATCGGCTTCCATTGTACCTCCATTTCGTATCTGAGTTCTAGAAGTGTTGTCGCTTCTCTACCAAGCATAAGTTAGTTCGGAGAGAAACCAGTTGTGTCATGCTCTGCTGATCCATACGCCATCCTGACATTCAGTAAGTGTTCGTCCCAATCCGTATGATTTTTGTCCAGGCAGGAACTTAACATGGCTTCAAGGGTTCGATTAAACCTTTCCACCATACCATCTGACTGTGGATGGTAAGGTGTGGTGTGTCTTTTCTATCTGCAATAGCTCGCCAACCGAATGGAACAAATCACTTTCGTATTGACAGCCTTGATCTGAGTGCATTGTTTAGGTACATGTACCTTGAATCTAGTGATGAACTGTTCAGCTAGAATCTTTGCCACAGTTTTTGATTCCATATTTGGTATCGGATAACATTCAGTCCAGCGAGTAAAATAATCTGAAACTACCAGTATGTATCTGTTTCCAGATTCTGTTAATGGCAGTTCCCCCATAATATCTGTTACTTATCTATCCATGGGGAATCCATTTTGAACAATTTGCATTGGCGCTTTCTGGCTAGTAAATGACGGCTTTCTTTTGCCACATACGTCACATCCATTTATGTACCGACGAACATCTTTGTTAAGGCCTGGCCAATAAAACTGACTTCTTATCTTTGCGATAGTTTTGTTTATGCCTAAATGACCTGCAGTACGCTTGTCGTGGTATTTCTTTAGAACATGCCTTCTCTCAGACATAAATACTATTATCTGGAGCTTTTCCGTCCTTGTCTTTTGGTCTATGGTTCTCCAATATAGTAAATAGTCCTGAATGGTTAGTAAACTTTGCTGTGACCATAGAGAACGTAGAAATGCACTGACTGGCCACATCTCTAAACGATGGTTTCTTTTCCTTATCCATCCAATGTCTCACAATACAATTTCTTTGTCTTCACTTTGTACCCTATGGAGGTAAGTTTCTTGAATAACTGGGAGGTCAACTGTTGCAGTTCTTACTTTGGGTTTTCTTTATCCCAGTCTACTTTGAATCCACATTGCTTACAAGGAAGACGACTAAGCGCGTCGGCGTTTTGGTGTAGCTTGCCTGGTCGACGTTGGATCTCTATGTCATACAGGCGCGGATCCAGAAATTTTTTTCCAGGGGGGGGGAGGGGGGTCTACCCCAGTCAAAAAAAAAAAAATACCACGAATTTCTTGACAAGCAAAAAAAAAAAAAAAAAACCTTATCTCGCCCAAACTTCAAAAACCTATTTCGTGTGTGTGTGTGTGTGTGTGTGTGTGTGTGTGTGTGTGTGTGTGTGTGTGTGTGTGGGGGGGGGGGGAGTCTATGACTTCTATTGCCTCAAACCGTTCACTTTTCATGCCCATTTCATACCACACATATTCGCGTTTACCAGGGGGGTCAGCGTTTTCCAAAGGGGGTCCAAGGTAACTTCTTTCTTGCTTTAGCATATACATTTTTTAACCTTGTAAATTGCAGGGGGGGGGGGGTCTGAACCCCCCCCCCCCCCCCCCGACCCCCTCTAGATCCGCGCATGTCATAAGTGAACAGCAACTCAAGCCAGCGAGCAAGATGACCGTGTGGAATTTTAAAGTTGTTCAGCCATCTCAGCGAGCTATGGTCCGTGCGCAAAACAAATTTACTTCCGTAGAGGTAATGCTTAAAATACTTAGTCAAATATACTGCCGCCAGCAACTCTTTTCTCGTCACGCAGTATTGCCTTTCGGACTTTGTAAATAACTTACTGGCATAGGCAATCAATCGTTCTTTACCATCATGCACTTGCAACAATACTGCTCCCATTGCAAAGTTACTTGTGTTCGTGTCCAATACGAACGGCTTACTAAAGTCAGGATGGGCAAGGATGGGGGCAGTTGTCAGTGTAGCTTTTAACATTTCGAAAGCTGTCTGACAATCCTCACTCCAAACGAAGGATTTGCTTTTCTCTGTCTTTTTGTGAAGGGGTTTTGCTATACTCGCAAAGTCTTTCACAAACTTCCTGTAGTAGCTACATATACCCAGGAATGAACGTAGCTCAATCACATTGGCTGGCACTGTTATATCCCTAATCGCTTCAATCTTTCTTGGATCATTAGTCATACCCTTCTCGGAAATTATGTGTCCGAGATATTCTACAGTTTTGCAAAACAAGGAACACTTCTTGGTCTTCAATTTTAACCCTGCATTTGACAATCGTTCGACACACTTTGCATAGGTTTTCTACCATGCCCTCAAATGTCTTACTAATGAAGATGATATCGTCTAAGTTAATGAAACATATTTCCCAATTCAACCCTACAAGGACTGTCTCTATCAATCTTTCAAATGTCGCTTTGGCATTGCACAAGTCGAAGGGCATCACTTTAAATTTATACAATCCTTTTCTGGTGGCAAAAGCAGTCTTTATTTTGTCACTGGCCTCCACTTCCACTTGCCAGTACCCCATAGCCAAGTCGAGAACCACGAAGCACCACTTAGACTATCTAACATGTCGTCAATCCTCGGAAGAGGGTAAGCAACTTTCAAAGTAATCGCATTTAATCGCCTATAATCTATACAAAATCGAGTTGGTCTATTCTTCTTAACCAGTACGATACCCGAGGTCCACGGACTATACGAAGGTTCAATTACATTCCTCCCAAGCATATCGTCCACCAACCTATCTGCTTCTTCTCTCAAGCATATTTTTGGGCGTCCACCAACAACTAACAAGTCTGCTTCTTCTCTCAAGTGTTTTCACTTAGACCTGCAGCTCTTTTGACAAATGTCTCTTAAAACTGCTATCTTTATTTTCTCCTTCTAATAACAGGTATCTTTACCACTGGGCTAAGATATCCATATCAGTTCCCTTGTAACTCGTCTGTGCATCGGTCGAGAGATTCATAACTCGTATTGGAACCTTATTATGATTGCTGACCAGAGTTCTGTCAACTAAACCTTTCTTTGAATCTATCAAACTCATTCAAACAATTCCTTGGCTCTACAACACCATATCCACTTGGAAGGTTCTTGCCCTCTGGTACGCATACATCACAGCTTGCAATCATTTTCACTTCTTGGTGGTAGAATGAACGATTCTGAAGCCACCATCCGATAACATCCTAGCATACCTTGAAGTAGTAAAGAATAATGTTCACCATTTATTGACATTACTTTCTTGGAGACGTCCAACGTACAATTTTGTTCATGCATGAAATCCAGACCTAGGATTCCATCCACTGTTATATCAGCGACCACCACTGTTCTCACAAAGTTACTCGAGCCAATGGCCAAATTTAAGGTAGCTTTGCCAAAAAGTTTTAGAGGTCTACCTTCAGCAGACATTATGTCTTGGTGCATCCTATCCCAAACAAGATTTTGATGAGATTTTTGAATTTCACCGAAGACTCTCTTTGCAATAAGGTAACGGTCGCTCCCGTATAGATAAACAATTTTGTGTCTACATCTTCTACTTTAGTTGAGAGATACATTCCAGCCTCACTTGGTCAATTGTAAGCAATTGGTTGCAGCTTACGTTGTGTTCTAACAATCTTAACAGAACCAGAACCTTGACCCGGTGCTTTAGAGTCTTTACCATACTGCCTTGTCGTTTCATTTAACCGGTTAATTGGACAAAGTTTGCTTATGTGTCCTTCTTTACGACAATTGTAGCACTTTATTGTTCTTGGGGGTTGCCGTCGCTTCTTGTCTTTACGATCTACCCTTTTCATTGAGCTAGGTGGCTTACTCTGTATTTCACTCATTTCTGTCTTATGTTCCATAACAGAACTCTGCAAATCTTTAGGAGTTTTGGTCAGCTCATCGGAATTTTCTGGGACTTTAACTCAGTACTATCGTAATATGTACCTGAAGCTACACACAAAAGCGACTTGTATTCAGATCTTCTAGAATCAGCTCTGACGAAGGCTTCCCATTCAACAGCTGACCTTGTAGCGTCATTAAACTCTGGGGTCTAGCTTGTTTGATTCTAAGGCGCACGTCTGCATCAACTAAAGCATCGATAAACCGTTCCTTAGATAGTGTTTGAACATCGTTTGGTGCCGTAGGATAGGCGAGATGTGTTAGCCTCCGGATTGACTGTCTGGAAATGTCTCAGTCGCCATCTGTATAGTTCTGTCTGGTTTGCAGGGGCAAAACGATCTTCAAGCGCCTTAATCAGTTCATCGTAGTTCCTTCCATCATCTCTACTCAAATTCTCAAGCACTCCTTGTGCTTGTCCCCTCAAAGAGACTGCTAAATAAAGACCTTTTTCTTTAACACTCCAATCATTCAATTAAGAGCACGCCTCAAAGTGTGATTTATAATCAAGCCATGACCCAAGCCCGTCATACGTGGCTGGTTTAATATAATTAGATGGCTTCTTTACAGTATTCTCTTCCTTTGGTTTTAGTTCGTTAGTCTTAGTATTTATAAGAAAGCGCCGTAATCTGACTGTTACACCTGGTTGGTCCTCTCAGGCATCGATACAAGTATCGCTTCTTAAAATGGGCTCTTGTTCTAAATTGTCAATTCTTGGTGTCTCACGAAGAACTCCACTCTGGATTCTAGCCAAAGCTTGGTTAACATCTTCTGTAGGACTTTGGGTCATTATTCCAGAGTGGCTTCTACGGGCTGCAGTTGTAGTTCTTATACTAGCTGGAGTAGACGTTCTCTGATCATGATTGTCCAGAGGATATTTCAGAATTCTCAAGCGTCTTCCTTCCTAAACGTGTAATTTCGGATTCTAACCTTGCTATTTCTTCATCAAAGCATAAGAAATATATGAAGTTTACTATTTTTTAAAATTCAATCAAGCAACCAAATCAAGCCCCACGTTGGTCGCCACATAGGCTTCGGAACCGCCACATAGGCTTCGGAACCGCCACATAGGCTTCGGAACCCGGGGGGGGGGGGGGGGGTAGGGGAGCCCCTCCCCCACTTTGTTTCCAAATAAATACTTAGTATAGACATTTAACGTTGCTTCGTAGGTTAATTTAGCCCCCCCCCCCCCATTTTCAATTTGCTTCCGACGCCAATGCCTGGAGCGACTTCAAGAAGCGCCAAAAGAAACAACCAAAGCGCCGGCACGTCGCTTCTACCAGAAGCTACAGGTTACTCATAGATTAACACAGAATGCCTGTTTATGCAACGCTCACGTAGACTGTTACATACTAGGTGAAAACTGTTCTACACATCGCAAAGCAATAATGACTTATGAACAGACTTACCAATATCCTTTCACTGGCTCTCTTCTATTGCTGTCTATCTCCTTAACTATAGCGGACTTCTACACTAACACTATCAGTAAATGTATCAGTAACTGACTCTATCGAGACTCGAGGTCTTATATATATATATACAACTGTACTCCGGGTATATCGCGTGACAAGCCCACTCGGAAATTTTGGGAACTCGGGGATTTACGAACTCAGGGTCCTTTCGGAACGCCGTGTGACCTTCCCTTATCTATTTTCGTTACATTTTTTTTTCATGGCGTGCTGTATTTCTTTTTTTTTCAAAATTACCCATTGTTGCGTATTTACGCTTTAACGATTAAAACTTGTCATATGGGTAATCCTGTTGATAGATTGATTGCGCGTTAAACAATATTTCATATGGAGAAGCTACAGTACCGTACCACATGTCGGTGGAGAGCTACACATTTTGTCCTATACTTGGCACTGAGGGCCATTGAGCAGTGAGGGATATTATTTGTGCCAGCACCTACTGCGACACGGGACCTCGGTTTATACAGTCTGGTCCAAAGGACTTGTCTCCACGTTCCACAGTGGGTATCGAATCCCCGACGTAAATACGTAGCGGGACTCCTTACTTCGCGACTTTAGAGCAGACCCTCTTACCACGCGGGCAATAAACCTCTCGTACTTTCTAACCCTATTGTACTTTTTCTAAACATATAAATTAGTCGCCACGTGGCTCGGTGGTAAGAGTCGCGTAGTAAGGAGTTGATCCTTACGTCGCGGGATCGACTCCCACTAGGGTCCAGTGTCGCAGTAGGTGATAGCACGAAAAAGATCCCTCACTGCTCAATGGCCCTGAGTGCCGTCAAAAATTGCAACTCTCCGCCGGTGTAACGTTCCAATTTTGACATACAGACATATTCAAAATTGACCCGAGGGTCATTTTTCAACGTTGAATAGTGAGACCAAAATGTTGAATTTAGACCACTAGTCCGTTGAAAACTGAGCCGGGTCGTGGAATTTTGATCACGAAACCGGTTCAAAATTTCCTAACAGTATAAAAACACATATTTATGACTTGGTTTTCACAACTGTGATTTAATTCATAGGCGTCGGGAAACGCGGGGAGGGAGGTTAGGCTCCCGAGCTTACCCCTTTTTTTTAAAGATAGACATAATATAGGCATTGAACAATTTGAAATTGGGTTAGTCTGCTTTCAACAGGCACGTTACAGTGTAGTAAAAAAAAGAAGAGATGTGTTAGCCTTTTAAAAAAAAAAATTCTGGAAATGTCCCACTAGGATTTTACGGGTTTGAACTACTTAGTTCTGGACAATGGACATCCTGTTTCTTGTCAATTTTTTTTTCAGATTTGAATTTTTCTTTCTTCTTACTCAAATTTAGCCTCCTCCCCCCGCACTTTCAAATTGACTATTTCTTTACACAAATGTATCAATGCACACTAAATTGTGTAATTCAGAAAAATTTCTTAGATTTCAAAGTTACATGTAGCTTAATATTGCAATATTTCGTTTAATATTTATTTAAAAAGAAGTACATTTGTATTTGTTACACCTGGTTATTCTCTAAACATAGTTAAACAATATACAATTTAGTTCATAAATTTGTTTATTTAAATTTTTTTTGCTAACAACACTTCATTTATTTTATCTTAAAATTCCTTAATATCTTTTTGGAAAATGGTGAGAGTTAACACATGATGCACGTGCTTATTTAGTTATACACAACATTAATAACTTCTCTGATAATGTCCAACTTGAATTCTCAACGGATTTTTTTCAAAATAAAAGGTTTTCGATCTTTTCTTCTCAAAGTCAAAGAAATATTCAAGTTTACTATTTTCAAAATTAATAAGCATATTTATTTTGTCGCCAGAAGGATGTGAAAGGGGGGGGTGGGGGGTATCTCCCCCTTTTGGGATTAAATACTTATATATTTGAAGAATGTTTTTTTTTTTAATTTTTTTTTTTTTTTTTTGTTTTTTTTGTTTTTGTGCGCCATTTGTTACTGGGCTGTTTTCTACCACATTTTTGTAGATTTTTATAAATCAAAAAATGGTTGCCTTAGATAACAACCCAAACTTCCAGCGTTATTTAATATTTGTAATTACATATGCAAATTATAAACATTGACCTGCTTCCCTTACACGCAAACACAGAATAGTGTGATTTTTAAACCGCCTTCCATCCAATTAGAGACATAGTTTGGTTTTCAACATTGCGCTAGTTTCCCAAAGCCATTTTTTGTTTGCTTGAATGTTTATTGCGTTTCGTTTATTAATTTTGTTTATTTTTTTTTTACAATATTTCAGAGGGTTCTACACATCGCAAAGCAATAATGACTTAAAAACTTTAATATCTCTCTCTCTCTCTCTATTGCTGAGGATCTCGCTTTTTAGTTGTTTAGATCAAAAGAAGTTGCAGAGACGAGGTTTTATATATATATATAAAAAAAGTGGTGGGTATATCGCGTGACAAGCCCATCCCAAATTTTAACTCGGGGATTTCATTCTCAAGGTTTGCTCCGAAAACGGTCATTTTTAGGCCTTATCTATTTTCGTTACATATTTTTTTTCATGGCGTGCTGACATTTAAGTTTTTTTCAAAATTTCACCATTGTTGTTTAAAGTTTAACATTAAAACTTACATGGTAATCCTGTTGATATATTGATCTTTTAAAAAATATAACCTTCATTGGATTCACTTTGTACCACATGTGTTTCAGAGCTAATTTTTAGGCTTTTAATTTTGTTAATTTTATACTGAATTTGCCAGCACCTAGATGGGATGTTCTTACCACCTGATGCACTTTAAGGTTTTGACGACATAAGGTAAAATTTCACAAAA
Organism: Saccostrea cuccullata; assembly: GCF_032062105.1. NCBI lineage: Eukaryota > Metazoa > Mollusca > Bivalvia > Ostreida > Ostreidae > Saccostrea > Saccostrea cuccullata. Next base: position 574,820 of record NW_026939570.1, on the reverse strand, counting down.
AATTATTTTTAAATAGCTCCAAAACTATTGAGGTATAAATTTAAAACTTTTACAGTTTATAAATTTTTTATTGATTAACTTATAGAAAGTATCACTTGATAAAAAACCATACTTGGAAAAAATATTAAACAAGAAAAATTCTTTTTTTGCATATATTTTAAAAAAAAACTACTTAATTAATATAGTGTAATATTGTGAAAACCATTATTGCAGAAACAAAATAATTTTATCAATGAAGGGCAAGTTGGACTTAGTACAGCCTTTTTAAAGTTGTTTTCCTGTCTAAAATTGTCCAAATGTTAAGACTTGAAAGTTTAACATGTATTATTGCAAATTTTGCGATCTATGTTGCCGATATTCGTCATTATACATATTTTAACGAAAGTGTGGTGCGCAGTCAATTAAGGAAACGTCATTTTCACAGTCGTTTTCACGGGCATTGCATGAGAAAATATATTATTTCTGTTATGTACTTCAAATATTTCCGAAATCTAAATACATAATAATAGAACAATTTAAAGGTACATTTGAGAAAATTGTTGAAAAATATCGCGAATTTTAGAAAATCAATGAGTTAAAGTTTTGAATCTGCATGCTTTTGCTTAAGTTTTTTTGTCGTGCGCCGTTTCTATCAACGATATCAACATGCCGATAATTTTATAAATTTTTTTAAAATTTTGAAATTTTGCCACAAATTTATTGGAATCTTTAAGATACATATTTCTGTGAAATTTTATAACTATATGACGTCTGTAAGAGTAAATAATAGCACAGTCCACGTAATTTTTGAACGGCCCTCGTACTGCGACACGGGACCTCGGTTTATACAGTCTCGTCCAAATCACTTGTCTCCACGTCCCACGGTGGGTATCGAATCCCCGACGTAAATACGTAGCGGGACTCCTTACTTCGCGACTTTAGAGCAGACCTCTTACCACGCGGGCTATAACCCTCTCGTACTTTCTAACCCTATTGCACTCTTTCTAAACGTATAAATTAGTCGCCACATGGCTCGAAATCGTGTAGTAAAAAGTTGATCCTATATACGCGGGATGATAGGTTTATTCCAGTGTCGCAGAAGGTGATAGCACGAAAAAGATCCCTCACCGCTCAATGGCCCTCAGTGCCGGTCAAAAATTGCAACTCTCCGCCGGAAAGTGGAGGCGTCTCCATATGAGTGAGAAATTCTCGAGAGTGACATACATACAAACTTTTCTTACAAAATAATATACAAGTAAAAGTTACTGTAAATCTGATACGGTGTATCCTGATTTATTTGGACGAGGGGCGGTGACGAGTGCAGTTTTTGGTGGCTCCAGTGTATCTAAAGTTATTTTACAGGCAAAGTCAGCCCCCCCACACTTTTGGTTGCAGTATTGTCATATAAGGGTAATTTATAGGGATAGGTATCGCCAAAAATTTCGTATTGCGATAAATCACGATTTTTTCCCAGGATATCATGATAATATGATATTTTTAAAAGCAGTTTTTACATTGATTTTGTATGAAAAGTCATTATTTTTGTAAAAAAATATGCTATAAAAACAAAATTTTATGTTCTTGAAATTTTTATGTATATAAAATCAATTATGTTTGGACGGTAAGATCTCGTTCTTTTCACTTTACACAATTTTTATACTTTCTGTAATTGTAATTTAAAAGATTGAACAAATAAATGAATAATTTCTGGACTTTATAATATGTACCTAAAAACCGGTATTTAGGTATCCGTATCACGATACGTATCACGCAACAAAAAATCGCGATATACCGGTATACCGATAAAATCACACATCCCTAGTAATTTAAGGGTTAAAAAATTGGTAGTTAAAGAAGTTGGAACCTACCTAACATCCCTCCTATAGGATTTTCGAGTTTGGAACTTTGGACATCCCTTCTTTTTCAATTTTTTTCTTCAGGTAAGTTGTAACATCCCCCCCAATCTTGTCAAAAACGATGCTACGTCACTGTTGTACACTTTATTTGTAAGGTAAAACACCACAGCCTTGATATAATCAAAGTACTCAGAAGTACAGAGAGCCGGGCTCATTTACAGAGTAAAATGAATTTCTTACATGAATCATACGTTTATATTGTATTAACAGATAAATAACAAGAATATCAGATTAAAAATTCTGAAAAAAATTATTTTAAAACTAGCAATATAAATTATAAGACACTGACAGTAAGTTTTCGATCCAAATACCACGGTCTGATTTTGTCAGAATCAAAATTAATCTGACTTAAGGCTGAAGTTTTCAAAGTCATTACTACTAATGTTTATTTATTTAGATAAAACTTCGTTTTATTTATGTTGCTTTATTTAGCGTTTGTATTATCTCAGAAGCGGTTGAGAGTAAGAACTATATTTTTACACGTAACTTTAAAATGGCGACTATGGGGTTGACATTCTGTCTTGAACAGGATGACATAAGCCGGCAATTGTTCTTTGAGCAATAAGCCCGGCTAAAAAGTATTCTTATTTCAAGAATTATCTTTAGAAACGCGCTATTATCATTATGACATTTTCGGAAGGAAATTTTAAAGCGCTTAAACAGTAAAAAGAAAAAAAAAGTTCTCACCAAGTATGCTTATTAATAATCAATATTTAAAAAAAAAAAATAACGCGCACGCACCCGACTTATTAACAGAATGTACGTCGCCCCTGTTGCCATTATTTATATTTTTAAATACCTGGTATCCCCAGCGTAGTTCCGTAAAGGCAGTGTTTGTTGACATTGAACCTATAAATAGGTCATGAGAGACCGCCGTCATGTGACAACTTTCTCTTTCAGCTGTACAGTCCATTTACATGTTACACGATGGGATGTTGCTTTTCTAGTGAGGTATGTACAGTGTCACACACATAACAACACACTTTCGTTATTTGCATGTACCATGTACATACATTTTGACATAAATGTTGAAATTAAGGATAAGCTTTCTACACTCTTAATGTGTAAACAATCAGTCGGCAATACAGGTATATGGATAGAGCATGCGCGGATCTCGGGGATGGGGGTCCGAAACCCCTGGACTGTTATTAAATGTTTTAAGAAAAATGTAACGATAAAATGACCTTTCACCTCCTTTGGAAATACTAAACCCTGTAAAATCAGAAGAAGTGTAATGTACATGCGATAAAGAAAACAAACTTGTAGGAAAGTGTACCAGCTCTTCTAACCTGTCCCCTTGTTTAATGTTTATCCTCATTTTTTTCAATTTTGAAGTTAATTTTCTTTTTTGTTTGTGGCTTGAAAAAAAATTCTAAGTCCGAGTTGATTTGGACCCCCCCCCCCAACTCCTTTGTGAAAAATTTTAATTTCCGCCTGACGAAGGGGAAAATAGACATAAAGGTTTTGTGACTTTGACAGTAAGTATACAATTGGTCGATACATTATTAGCAGGGTTTGTTCCCGGAATAGGATACAAGAACACTCGAAAGTCAAGAGTAAAGATGTATCTTTCACATACACTTAGAAGGCTATAAGCTAAAAGTAATCAACCTGATATTAAACAGAACATTAATAATATTGAGAAATTATGCCTAGTCTTCAATTCCTTTAAAATGAGGAATATTTTACGCATGTATTTCATCTCCATTAAAATACAGTCGTAACTATGTACATGTACGCCGTCCTTGCGTGACTGTTTGAGATGACGAGTTAAATTCTTCTACATGAATTTCTTTTTGTAAGGATCGGACAGCACCATGTTTTCTTCCTGTTTCTCCTTCTATTTGTCGGCTTACCAAGGTTTTAATACTTGGCTTACGAAGAAACGACCCTATAATAGTTTTGGCCTTCTTTTTTATTTTTTAAAAAAACCTCAACATTGTTTCACAATGATTTCATGATGAATTAAGACATAAAATTCATATGAAAATAGTATACAGTTATGGAATGGGTACGAGGGAAATAGCAAATTTATGGTACCCCTCGGCAGGAAAATATTTCCTCCCTCGGGGAACCATAAATTTGCTATTTCCCTTGTACCCATTCCATAACTGTTTTATTATACCGAAACAATCATAGGCGATTAAAATTTTTTTTTACCAGATATTCCGACATTTAAAAAAAAAACACTGTAGAGGCATTACAAATGCATGTGGTTTAACAGATTGTATGATAAGTAATGCATCGTGTCCTAAAACAATTAAATTATCTTTAAAAAGTATTTTTACTGACATTTCGAAGAATTATCGTTGTCTTCATTTTGCTAGAATTCAAGTATGATTTTTACATCACTTGTCGCAATGTTTTGACGTCAAAGTTACATTTGCTAATATTAAACATAACGTCACAGACTCGAGATTCCTTGAACGCTCCGCCCACTGAACACTTTGATTGGTTAGAATTACTAATAAATATTCATGAGGGGGTAGTCCCAGGGAGTAGCTCTGATCTTCCAGGGAGTGGTCTTCAGATGAGGGAAATAGTCTCTTCTCGGGGAAATAGACAGTTTTATGGTATTAATTTTATATAGAGTAATTACAGTAGAGGTATAATAATATGACGTATGAAGCGGTACTTTTTTTCAGAATAGCATGAGTAGGAATTTATTATCCCAACCTATTTCATTTATGAGATATGAAGATTACGATCAATAATCAGGTCCAATAACCAAAATCAATTAAAGCAATACAAATCAGGAGCAAAGCAAGCACGGACCCTTAAAACATCAGAGGTGGGATCAGGTGCCATGTAGGAGTGAACATTCCACCACGTGCTTCTTGTCATGATCAGATAAACGGAAAAATCCGTAGACAATGAAATATGAAAATATATTGTATTTAACTTATAATTCTTTGAAAACGTCAATCAAAATTCGACTTGATATTACTGTATATATACTGTATGTGCTGACAGGGTCTTTATATCGACCGTATAGAATTTGCGAAATATTGATTTTAAACATTTCCTCAACTTACTTGTCAGAAGTTTGTGTCGTTTCAGAAATTGTTCGAACGTAGAATATGCTCTTTCTTTTCAAATCAACTGGGAGACATATAGGTGATAATAAACATATATCATATAGCTTTGAGGCTGACATACCAGAATATTGGTCCCTAGGTGAAGGGAAGCCCTGGAGTGTTATGTTACCTGATGCCGAAGGCAGAGGATTACATAACACTCCAGGGCTTTCCTGTCACCGAGGGGCAAATATTCAGTTATAGTCACCCGCGAAGCCATATGATATATGTTATTTAACATTTTTATAATTCAAAAATCGTTAAAGTTTAGGCGAATAATCCAAGATGTTCGCGGACAAAACTGAAGCCAAATGTTCCCGATCTGTGATCCATTATTATACCCCCCGCTTGAAAAGTGGGGGTATATAGTAATCGGGATTTCCGTCCGTCCATCCGTCCGTCTGTCTGTACGTCCGTCCGTCTGTTACGCTTTATCTCTTATCCGCAACTCCTCTTATACTACTGAGTGAAATTTAATGAAACTTTCACAGAATCTTTATTATATATTGCCATTGTGCACCTCCTATTTTACTTTTTTATTCCACACGTATTTTAGGTTTCCCATAGCAAAAACATGGACATGGCCATTATATCTTTACCTATGACGTCATATGTATAGAAGCTTCTGGATAACATTTGAAAGGACGAGTTAATCCTCTTTACACATTACCGTAAAACAATATATGGCAACACATGGACATTATGGGAGGCGGGGGGTATCATTTAGTGAGCTCATTGCTCACAGTACCTCTAGTTTTCTTTTAAATAAGTCACAGAACTTTGAGACTCTAAATAAATGGTACACGTTTCTTATCTTTATTTATTTTTTCAGAATGAAGAAACCAATCCGAAGACCCCGTTGATTAAGGATAATAAAGGGGGCGGATCTCCGTATACTAGTCCTTCAACGCAAACAGCGCCATCTGCCAGGAAGTACAAAGCACAGGATCCGCCCCCAGAGAAGGACTTTTGTAAGTGACGTTATGCATTTATCTGTATTTATGTATCATATCAAACATTTTATAACAAGATATTTTATTCTAATGAATAATCTTTTGTTTAATTAATTAGTAACTTCCATCGATTTGTTGGCAACAGCTGATATGAAGAACATTACGATTCCTTCGCTAAATAAGACTTTTCAGGTTTGTGTATTTAATTCTTGGATGCATGATGATATAAACAAGCTTCTATGGATATTAATACAGAACTTTTTTATTTGATAATTTGATAAGCTCACTTAGATGCTTCTCATCCAATGACAGTTATTCAGATTCGAAGTTATTTTGATTTATTTTATATTATCACAGGATCAGGGAAAAGTATTTGATGAAATATTCCAGCAGTTTCAGAATATGAGAGAAAGCTTAAACAACTTCAAATCACATTTTACTGTTGAAACAGATGGCATACCTGTACTTTCAAGGTGTATGCAGATACTAACTCAGAGGTGTGGTAAGTATAATCTGACTACAATGCGACTAATGACATACCTGCAGTGTGTGTAAGTAGATACTTACACAAAGGTGTAATAAGCATAATCTGACTACAGTAGTGTATTTCATTGAGGTGTTTATTCTTGCTTTCTGAACAATGTCCTTACTTATTGGCCAACCTTGTCAAAGCTGGCTGTTTGATAGGCGGAGATAAATTAAAGAGGCACGAAATGTTGTCAATAGATTTTAATATTTGTGTTCTATTTATTCAAAGAGAAACTCTACAGTCATAAACATCAGGGATCTATAAAAACTCTTTCTATATAGGAGGTGAACATCAAAAACTACATAATTGGGGCTATTGAGAGTTGAAAACCTCTAATTAGATTTTTTGGTAATGGGTATCAGTTTCAGTTGTATTCGCTCAAACCATGCAGCATGGTACACTAGAGTATAAATGTATTAAATCGTCAGAGAAGTTATAAGTACCGCCTACTGCAATTCGATTGCACGACGGTTTCTCAAATCTGTCTTGCTCATATGGTTTGATAAACCTTAAACTTTATTTTCAACCAATCAGCATCCACGAAGACGGTCAATGAAAGAAAATCTTAGGAAAGAACGAAAGAAAGCTTGGAATCTTACGTCTTACGAAAAGAAGCATTGTAATTATAGCTGAACACGATTCGTAAAAGGAATCATCTTCCCAAGTCAAGGGTATTTGATCTGCTCCGTCCCACAAGTGAAGCAGATCGTATTAAAAACCCTTTACTTGAGAATGTGTCCGCCATATTCGACTGGACTTTCGCTATATCTGAGGACCCCTATACTTAGAGCCGATCACTTGGTCACTGTTCATTGTAATCAGTGATGTAGACGGACGTTCGCTATACAGCACTCTGTAGCGATAAAAAAATAACTCTGTACTTCTTCTAATGAAGGAAAGAAAGATACCAAAGAAACAGACAACAGTTGCACAGGTCAGTGCAGTATACAAAACCAAAAAGGAAGAGACATAAATACGATTAACACCAATAATGTAAATAAATGTAATGCAAGTTAACCACCACGAACACGGGTCGCCATTTCAAGCCGAAATCCTTGACAATTAAGCAGTCAGGTGTGACAATAAAGAAGTCAGGTGTGACAATCAAGCAGTCAGGTGTGACAATCAAGCAGTCAGGTGTAATGAATGCGAAGAGTATACCCTGGTGCTGATATCTTAGATAGTATTATCGAAAATGGCGTATGCCTATTTATTAGTCGTGTTCAGCTTTTTTTTTTTTTTTAAAAACACACAAAGATGACATAACTATGGTGTGTGTATCATTGGCGGATCCAGAGGGGGGGGGGGGGGTTCCGGGGGTTGGAACCCCCCCAATTTATTTTTTGCCAAGTGGAGAAAGAAAGAGAGAGAGAGAGAGAGAGAAACAACGTTATCTGAGAAAAAATATTTATACGTCTAACTTATGCATTGAATAGACTCCCACATATTTAGTTTCCTCCATTCACCTTCATTATTACTTTTTATTAGCGAGTGGTAGAAAATATTCTACTTATTTTTATATACACTGTATCTTATATATGTGATATGTAACATGCGAAGTTGAATTTGATATGATATTCCCGCGATCTTTGGCTGTGTTGGCTATATATATGTACCCTTTTTAATCATATCTTTTGAAGGAACTAACATAAAACTCTTTTTTAAAACCCCACCCTGCATGAATCTTACCCCCCCCCCCCCCCCCCAATTTTTTTTTCAAATTCTAAAAGATAATTCTTTTTACTCTAATTCGGAAATGCTGCAGATCCATTAATTTTGTAAGGCTTCATTATGTTTTGAAATGAGTTTGTTTTTTATTCTGACTTGGGGTACCTTTTCAAAAAAAAAAAGGATTGAACAAAGATATTATTTACCACAAAATAAGATATTTCAATACGTGTGTTGTGTGTGTGAATTATTGCTTGAGAGTGTGTATGGGGGGGGGGTTAGAGGAAATTTTGATATTTCAATTTACTAAAAATAAATAATTCTCTCCCCCCCCTACAAGAGTTTTAAAAATTGCTGGATCCGCCCCTGTGTATGTACATAGTTAAAGTAGATACTTAATATACAGCGATGTGACTGGTGAAATTTGACTTGAGTACGACTGATTACACACCTGTACTGTGTGTATAAAGATAATAACAGTACATCAGTAACCTGACAACAGTACGACTGATGACACACCTGTATTGTGTGTATGAAATAATAACACAGAACACTAGTAACCTGACTACAGTACGACTGATTACATACCTGTACTGTGTGTATGTAGATAATAACACAGTACACTAGAAACTTGACTACAGTACGACTGATGACACACCTGTACTGTGTGTATGAAGATAATAACACAGCACACTAGTAACCTGACTACAGTACGACTGATTACATACCTGTACTGTGTGAATGTAGATAATAACACAGTACACTAGAAACTTGACTACAGTACGACTGATGACACACCTGTACTGTGTGTATGTAGATACTATACCAGTACAATCAGACTTTAGTACGACTGATGACATAAACCTGTACTGTGTGTATGTAGATATTAACATAGTTTAATATATGACTACAGTACGACTGATGACATATCTGTACTGTGTGTATATAGTTACTGACACAGTACAATATGACTACAATACGATTGATGACATACCTGTACTGTCTGTATGTATACCTGACTACAGTACGACTGATGACATATACCTGTATTGTGTATATGTAGCTATACACTGTACTTACACAGGAATTTGGTTAGTATATAATCTGACTACGGCTCTCATTGGTACTAATGCTGAGAGGGAGCCAAGAATAAATTTACATAATGTAAAAAATATATATATTGACGTTCGTTCCAAGTCAGTGAAATCTACATTTTTTCTGAAAGCTTTAAACCAACTGAAAAATCATTCTCGCAGCCAGGGGTCCTGAGTCAACCGTGGGCGCCTGGCAATTTGTTTGTTGCTGATTGTAGTGACGTCTTTCGGTAATTACAAATCTTGATTGTTTTTTTTTCATATCTAACCAATCACATTAATCCATTCTATGATATGAGGACTAATGTAGGTTGTTTATATGTGAATATAGCAAGTATGATTTTAAATTATCAATTTTCAATGACAAATTAAAAATGATTTTTCCAAGAAAATGTATGCAGTTCAGTTGGGAGGGGGGAATATGAAACAGGATTTGTTTAAAGCGCCTTAGTGAAAGTACCAAATATGAATTCAAGTCGGATTCTTAACAATCTCTGATCAATTCATTCATTACACATTTTAAAATGTTTATCATACACTGAAAAGCTTATTTTTCTAAGCTATATATTAAAGGTGGCAAAGATTTGTGCTTGCGCCGGAAGGTCAGCAAGCATACCCTAAAAATGGCACCAACCTGTATAAATGTTGTATATATAATAATTGTTTTCTAGATAGCATTTCAACGAGCTGTTCTCTGCTTTATTTATTGCTTGTACCAAAAAAAGTAATGGAAATAAATAATTGTTATTCTTACATTTTTAAAAAAAATTGTTTTATGAATTTTAAGACAAAACAGTACATTTTTTATCGTTCACAAATATCACGACTCTTATGCTAATACCCTCTCCCCGTTAAGTTTTTAACACGAAGCAAATCAGATTACAAGATTTTAATTTCTGATACTGTGTTTGTTTTCACAAATTATAATATAAACGTAAACATTAAGAGATAAGACCGTATCAAATTTATGGAAAGTTAAAGCGTTAAACAGTGGGTTTGGCGAGTATATTGATTTTAGAGATTAAAAGTACAAAAAAGTACTCCCGGAAAATTATGCAGGGCTGTATATCTGACCAAATAAAAGTTCTCGTTTAAGTCCGAAGTACCTTTAATTTGCCACGACTTTTAACAAGAGTAAAAAATCATCTCTCATTAAAAAGAAAAGATGGCATGGTTGAATTGTGATCTCAGTACAAATTTATGGAGACAAATTTATTTAAAAATACGATAAAACGAGAAACCTTTTTAAGAAATTCAATTTAAATTTGCAATTTATGTTATCAGTTAACCCATCACCTTAGTAGTTAACCTTATTAGTTAACCTATCACCTTATCAGTTAACCTTATTAGTTAACCTATCACGTTACCGGTATTATATTATCAGTTAATTATCACTTTTTCAGTTAACCTATCACCTTATTAGTCAACCTATCACCTTATTAGTTAACCTTTCACCTTATTAGTTAACCTATCAAATTATTAGTTAACTTATCAAATTATTAGATAACAAATCACCTATTTCTTCCTCATACTTTTTATTTAATGAACTTTTAAATTGGGCGGAAACATCAATATTAGAATGGTGACTTTCAGACATGTACGTGACGCTGTGGTATTGTATCATCGCTGTATTTTACCCAGGAATTGACCGATAATTATTGTTTGCTGCTTCTAAAATACGTAAACCTAACAAAATAAACATAAAATAGAGAATGAAGTCAATCCCCATCTAGTAGCTAATGAAAATTAATCACTGACAAACAGACGGACATGATGTTTTTGTTTGAGTACATTGTAGAGGGAAGTAAAAATAGTTGCATGAATGTGAAAAACTAAACTTGAATTTACTAAATACGATACAAAGGTTAAAGGCAAATATTACGTTTCACCGACATTCCTTTTTGGTTAATATCTATAGAGAACAGAGCAACTTTGTAATTGCTTACAAGGTTTTGCCAATTAACAAACCAAAAGTTAATTAAATTAAAAAAGAAATTAATAAAAAGATTGTTTTTGCAGGGAATTGTAAATTAACGGTAGAAAGACGGAAATACAGCGTTGTGATTGTGTACGAGAACCAAGATGTTATGCGTAACAGCACAACGAATCCCCAACAAGTCCTCGACTGCTTACAACTATTTAACTCATTCAACAAAAATATTCAGAAAATTTTGGAAAGAGCACCAGAAGTAGAAAATTCCGCCAAAATTCTTCTGGATGACGAAGATAATATGCGAAAGGAAGTGACGAAAGCCGATTTGGCGGGAACGGAGGGACCGGAAGCCATGAAGAGGTGTAATGAGAACATTCATAAACTGAGAAAGATGAACAGTCATCTGAAAACTATTAAAAGTCACACAGAACGAACTATGAAGGAGGTGATAGAGGCCTCCAAAGCTTTGTTCAATGAGACAAATCCATAGTGTATACATGTCAAGATTGACGAATTGTTATCGTATGTATTTGATTATTTTTTTTTTTCTGTTGTGTTCTTGAATACATGAATATTTTTTATATTTGTATTTCGTATTGCGTTTTTTCTGATTCTGCAACAGACAGCTACGAACAAAGAGATAACAAGCAAATTCAAAGAATTGTGGTCCCCCGCTTTCGGTGTCTTTTTGGTGGGATGTCATTTGTTGTGACATATTGTGTCAAATCTTGTCATAGGTAATGCACATTTCAGATATGAAAGCCCTATCTCTTCTCAATCAAATGTTATAAGGAAACCTGATAAACCCATATGGCAAAATAGCGAAGATTCAACTTTTCTTAAATGCAAATTAAATATATATTAGTAGTTTCTTAATAAAGGTCTCGCCACAAGTATTACATACGTGAAGTATGAAAGTCCTTGCCCGAACCATACAAAAGTTATGGCCAATGTTAAAGTTTTTAAAAAGTAGGACAAACTCAAAGGTCAAGGTCAAAGAGTCAAAGTTCTTTATATCTAATGAAAGGTCTTGCCACAAGTATTACATAATTATGTGAAGTATGTAAACCCTTGCCCGAACCGTTAAAATGTTATGGCCAAGGTTAAAGGTTTTAAAAAGAAGGTCACAATCCAAGGTCAAAGGGTAAAAGTTGTTTGTATCCAATGAAAGGTCTCCTCACAAGGATTACATACGTGAAGTATGAAAGCCCTAGCCCATACCGTTCAAAAGTTATGGACAACGTTAAAGTTTTTTAGCTCACCTAGCCGAAGGCTCAAGTGAGCTTTTCTGATCACATTTTGTCCGTCGTCCGTCCGTCCGTCTGTAATCTTTTCACATTTTCGACTTCATCTCAAGAACCAATGGGCCAATTTTAACCAAACTTCGTACAAAGCATTCTTGGATGAAGGGGAGTTTAAATTGTTAGGATGAAGGGCAAAGTCTTGTTACAAAGGGAGATAATCAAGAAAAGACAAAAATAGGGTGAGGTCATTAAAAAATCTTCTAAAGAACCACTGGGCCAGGAAAGCTGAAACTTAAGTGGAAGCATCCTTTGGTAGTGTAGATTTTAAATTGTTAAAATCATGATCCCCAGGGGTAGGGCGGGGCCACAATAGGGAATCCAAGTTTTACACAGAAATATATAGGAAAAATATTTAAAAATCTTCTTCTAAAGAACCACTGGGCCAGAAAAGCTAAAACTTATGTGGAAGCATCTTTGGGTAGTGTAGATTTTAAATTGTTAAAATCATGACCCCTGGGGGTAGGACGGGGCCACAATAGGGATTCCAATTTTAACATAGAAATATATAGAAAAAATCTTTGAAAATCTTCTTCTCAAGAACCACTGGGCCAGGAAAGCTGAAACTTATATAGAAGCATCCTTGGGTAGTGTTAATTTTATAGTGTTAAAATAAAGACCCCAGGGGATAGGGCAGGGCCACAATAGGGAATCCAAGTTTTACATAGAAATATATAGGAAAAATCTTTAAGAATCTTCTTCTCAAGAACCACTGGGCCAGGAAAGCTGAACCTTATTTGGAAGCATCCTTGGGTAGTATAGATTTTAAATTGTTAAAATCATGACAGGGGAGGGAGTAGGGAGCCATGATAGGTATAACAAGATGGGGAATTTGGCAAAGAACTGCATCACTCAAGTTACTCAGGTGAGCGATGTGGCCCATGGGCCTCTTGTTTTTATAAGTACGGAAATCGTCAAGGTCAAAAGGTCAAGGTTGTTGGTATTCAATGAAAGATCTTGCCACAAAGAATACATATGTGAAATATGAACGCCCAAGTATCTACCATTCAAAAGTTATGGCCAAAGTAACAGTTTGGAATTTTTGTGTAAAAGTGGGTCCAACTCCAAGGTCAGGTCAAATTTGTGGTACCCAAAGAAAGGTCTTGTCACTAGGAATACACATGTGAAATACGAAAGCCATAGCTCCACTAAATCAAAAGTTATGAGCACGGTTAAAATTTTTTTGGGTGAACAGATGAACGGATGAACAGAAGAATGAGATTTAATGTCCCCTCGCTTTCGCGAAAGCGAGGGACAAAAACCATTTCCCAGTACGGTGGGAAGTACGTGTAATTCTTGTTCTGTATTGGGGAATATTGAGAAATGCAGAACAGCTATGTTTCTTTTATTAAGATATATATGTTGGACTATGGACAGGTAGTAAATATCGTTAAGCTATCTAATTACCGTCTCTGTGTTAATGATTTCTTGCTACTTTGTAATGCATCCCCCTAAAAGTAGCCTGCGTGGCACTGTGGTTAGAGCGTCTGCTTTAGACCGATTTGCATGCTCTGCTTTTTGCAGCTTAAGGATGAGTTTTTCAAAGTGTCCAAGTTTTCGCCAGAGTTTTTCAAAGTGACAAAGTTTTCGCCAGAGTTTTTCAAAGTGTCAAAGTTTTCGATAAAGTTTTTCAAAGTGTCAAAGTGATCACTATAGTAAACCAAGGTTTTCATAGTGTCAAAGTTATAACTATAGTTAACTATAGTTAACTGTAGTAAACTATAGTTAACTATAGTTAACTATAGTATTTTTTTGTTAGGGACTGCTCAATGCATTGGCCTGAGTTCAGAATATAGGTATAAATTTGAGGGGCCTCCACCGGCAAGTGATGGCATCTCCATATGTGTGAAAAATTCTCGAGAGGTACCTAAATCGATAATCAAACAAACACACAATGAAGCGTTAATAGAAAAACATGTGTATCACAACTGACTGAAAATTCAGTATATATACTTTTTCCATAATGGTCCTATCTAGATAATGATACTAGTAGTCAAACTAAACAATAACGAGCTATAATCAAATCATTAAAGAACCAACCCTATCGCTTTGAGCTTATCCCTGTAGCTGCAGACTGAGTCGTTTAACCAAAAATTCTGTTGTTTCCCGTCACAGCCTGCAACTACCCCAAAACACACCTAAAAAAGTCACTAAGACACCTCCATTATTTTTAAACTCTTCAAAACCAAAGCTAGTCAAAAAAGTGAAATACGTCCTGCATCACACGTTTGTATCGCTCGTAAATGACGTCTTAAAGTGTATATGAAAACAACATCTTAAAACGTTGTCACAACAGACAGCTACGAAAACAGCTCAACACGCCCCTGTCACGTCATGGACATTCAAACAAGACAGAATCATAATGATAATCCTAAAAAGTGTCACTCTCATCTTTGATATCTAGGGTCAGGTTCATTATTACTGTCATTATGGATGTTCCATTCTAGGTCGAAATAGTTTCTGAAGTAGAACAGAAGTTTGTATTCTGATTTTTTCATAGCCATCTTCAACAATACCTGCACGGATAACAAATATGGGAAATTATTTTTGTTAGTGTTTTGCTACAAGAAATATTCATGACACTTAAATACCTCTTTCAACCATTCACGAATCTCTTTTTTGGACCTCCTCAAAGGTTGTTTCTCGTGGCTTTATGTTAGCCAAGACAATTCATTCACTAAGATATTAACAGTAGTGAAGGAGAAACTTCAAGAGTACTGTGCAACAATATATTCAAGAAGTGGTGTAAATCAGATGTGGATACTTAAGAATTCCAAGGAAATTTTGGACAATTTGAAATCACAAGATTTCACCAAAATCAACAGTTTAAAAACTTACTACCTTCCAACTTTATACACAACCATTCCCCACGATAAATTAAAGTCCAGGCTTTTTGATATCGATCATTGACAGTTGCTTTTTCAATGAAAATGGAACTCGTAAATTAACTTACCTTGTCATTGGTCATTAAAAAATCATTCCGATTGTACACATAAGTACTCTGAAGTAAACATGAAAAAAGATGCTTGAGTTTCTGATTGACAATATCTATGTCGTTTTTGGAGACCAGGTCTTCAAACAATCTATTGGAATTCCCATGGGTACCAATTGCGCCCCGTTATTAGCAGACCTATTTTTGTCTTTATATGAAGAAGAATTTGTTCAAAATCTTCTGCGGGAAAAGAAGAGATTACTTGCTGTGGCCTTCAA
This sequence comes from Saccostrea cuccullata, assembly GCF_032062105.1. NCBI lineage: Eukaryota > Metazoa > Mollusca > Bivalvia > Ostreida > Ostreidae > Saccostrea > Saccostrea cuccullata. The sequence continues at coordinate 559,160 of NW_026939570.1, read as the reverse complement.
CTCGACATTTAGGTATATCGACGACATACTGGCAATTAATGATGGTGACTTCCATTATGTCGATACGATATATCCTAGTGAGCTTGAGATAAAAGATACCACAGAGTCTGACACATCTGTTTCGTATTTGGATATTTTACTTGAAAAAGACGTTAATGGTTATCTAACAACGAAGCTCTAGGATAAACGCGATGACTTTAACTTTCTCTATCGTCAACTTCCCTTTCCTATGCAGCAATATACCTTCATCACCTGCATACGGAGTTTATATATCTCAGTTGATTCGATACGCAAGAGTATGCTCTACATATGAACAATTTCTAAAATGAGGTAAATTATTGACAAGCAAGATGATGAAACAAGAATCTCTGCTGTCTCGTTTAAAGTCGTCATTTCGTAAGGTCTAAGGTCGATACAATGACCCGGTCAGCAAACACAATTTATCATTGTTTTTGTGTTACTTAGATTTTGTTTCTTCTTCGATATATTTACATTTCCTAGATCTTTTATGCAGCTCAAAATAGGTAAGGAATCTTTTATTCTTTGTAAAATAGTGTCGATTGATTATTTCTGTCGCAGATATCAAGAAAAATACAAAACAAGTGATTTCAACCATAATCACCGATGCGTATCCAAGGTTGAAGCTCTTTCTCGGATTTGAAGAGTTATTCCATTTATTGCTTCTTCCTCACATAAAATCACATTTGCTATCTGCGATGAGTCTTGTGAATCAGAGTTCCTCATTTTATACTTACTCATAACTTCTCTTTGGAAATCAGTCGCCCGCGTGACGCAGTGGTTAGAGCGTCTTCTTTTGAGTCGCAAAGTTAGTGGTTGATCCTTACGTCGCGGGTTCGAATCCCAATGTAGAACGTGGAGACCGGTCCTTTGGATGAGACCATCTAAACCGAGGTCCCGTGGTGTCGCAGTAGGTGCTGGCGCGAAAAAGATCCCTCACCGAGTGCCGAGCAGAGAGCAAAATTTTCAGCTCTCTATCGGCAATAGCGGTGTCTCTATATGAGTAAAAAATTCTCTGAGGAACGTTAAACAACAAAAAGTCAATCAATCTTTGGAACTCGGCGATCAACACAACCCTGTCTGCAATAGCATATTCATAGCACATCCTATGTATACTTTTCTGTTATTGACTTTCCAGTACCTTTTTGACGCCTTTCTGTCAGAAAACCTGTAAGAGAATTCTCGAGTGTAGATTTTGCATGGTCATACATACTTTGTCTTATTTCATTCAAATGATGCGGCAGAGCTGGAAATAAAAGATACCACGGGGGAAGGCAAATCTGTTTCACAAAGCTTTACGACAAACTTGATGACTTCACATTTTCAATCGTCAACTTCCCTTACTTATGCAACAATATATATTTCTCAGCTGCGTACGGGATTTATATATATCTCTCAGTTGATTCGATACGCAAGAACAAGCTACGTATAAAGATTTTCTAAAACGAGGTAAATTATTGATAAATAAGTTGATGAAACAAGGAAATCAATAGTCTCTTTTAAATCCATTGTTTTGTAAGATCTCTGGTCGAAATAATGAACTTGTCAGCAAATGCATTCTATCATTAAGTCAAATGCTAATACGACATGTAAATTGCTAGTCCATTATTTACATGTTGAATTGTCGAACGATTTTTTTTTACCTTATTTCCTGATCATGACAAAGAGTACAAGGCGGATGTGACCGGTAGGCAGGCGATCCTTACTCTTCAATAGCACATGATCCCACCTCTGATGTTTTTTTAGGTCTGTATTTGCTCTGCTCCTGATTTGCATTGTTTAATGAACATTTGAACTCGATTGATTGATTTTATGTTGTTTAACGTCCTTCTGGGGAATTTTGTACTCATATGGAGCCGCCACCACTGCAAGCTGCAAATTTTGTCCTACACTCGGCACTCAGGGCCATCTAGCAGTGAAGGATCTTTTTCGTGCCAGCACCTACAGCGCTTCGGGACCGCGGTTTATACGGTCTCATCCGAAGGATACGCTCCACGTCCCACAGTGGGATTCGAACCCGCGACATAAGGATCAGCTCCTTACTTCGCGACTCTAGAGAAGACGCTCCAACCATTGCGCCACGTTAACCTTAAAGCTCGAATACAGTTCGTTATCTCCATATAAATCATCCAAGAACAGGGAGTGATAAACATGCTATCCCAAACTTTTAGAAACATGGATTTGTACTTGCGCCAAACAGATTAACGAGACCTCATTAATGGACACGATTGTGTGAATTTGAATGATTTTATACAGGTTAACAGATAGTCTTCGACCGGAAGTGCTCATAACTTATAAAATATGCACCTTTTGAAGACAGAAAAAACGCCTCATTAGACATTTAAAGAATGGAACAATAGCATAAAATGCTTATTTTGGAGGTTTTTCGATGTTTAGATACACGTATTTAAACAGGTGGACTCTTCACTGACCCACTCCCACTCGAGGGACAGTACACCGAAGAGAAAAAAAAATTATGAATTTCATTCAGGGGTTCTGGTGAAGGGTTATGGTACTATTAATTATATGAAGGTGCATTTATTCTTTGAAAACTTCCTCTAGTCCTATGTATTAAACAGATAAACTAATTATTTGTTCGTGGATATGATGAGCAAGGGTGCCTCTTCCAAAATTGTAAATTTTATGGAACCTAAATCAATTCTGGTTCTGGGTAGAATTCTATTGATTATATAGTGCTTATGAATTAATTCTTTGGAAACCTTTTTCTATTCATAGGTACTAATCATATACTGAAAGGAAAAAGAAATGCTTATTTAGACTTTCGAAGTGAATGAGAGCTATTATTTGGAATGTATTTTCCAGTATTCTCTTCAAACATTTAAAATTATCTTTAATCAAAAACTTAACAAAATCCTGTGTGATTTTGACTGATAATTATTGAGTAATTGAAACAGAGGAAAACAGGTTGCTCCCCTGGGTTGTACACACGTTTTGCACAGCTCCGTAAGATATGTAACTTATTTCGTGCAGCTGTGTGGTATGTGGTCAAGGGTGATAGTAAGAGTTGGAGACATCAATCATGAAAGAAGTACTGGTGAACTTTTCATGAAATTATTCTTTAGATGCAGTTTTTATTGAAACTTGTATTGTGTACATAGCGAGCGCCTATGATGTCTACTCACCGTACTGTTTAATACTGTCAGTGCGCTATACCCGAAGTCTCCAACTTCGTTCAACATACAGATACTTTTTAAGACTTTTATCACAGGTACTTGGGTCTTGGTTTATAAAAATATGTATGTACCTTAAAAAGAGTAAAGGTATCAGGCTCCGTAATGGCGTCTGCTCCACTCGATTGTTTACATGGCTTGTTCTGTAAAAACAAGATACACCTACCCCTTTCCGCGCACAAGTTCGCAGTCCACAAACATTAAATCCTCACCATGTAAATCTTAGAACTTTGCAAATAATGCCGATTATATGTTTTTTCAACACTTTTTTCCTCCAGTCTCTTAACGTGCCCAGAACTGCTCCACGATTATAAAACCCGAACCGAAAATGACGCGAACCGGAATTTTCGATGCTTCCTGAATGTTGTTAAAAGCTTCTAAAACACAAGAGATATTTCGAATTTTTTTTTTTTTTTAAATATATCTGGCGCGGTTATTCAAATTGAAAAAAAACATGGAAGATAAAGAGAATTTTAATTTGCAGAAATGGTAAGTATTCCAGAGATAATTATTACACACATATTAACATAACTGTTGTATCAGAAACAAGAGGCCCATTGGCCACATCGCTCACCTGAGTACTGAAGCTAAGAAAAAGTAGAAATTGGTTTATTATTAAAAAGTTTAAATCCAAAAGTAATCCCATGACCAATCATGGATTTGCTATTCTTTAAAGAATTTTCCTATATATTTCTAAGCAAAACCTTGGTCGGCCATTGTGGTCCCACCCTACCCCCGGGGGTCATGATTTGAACAATTTGAATCTACACTACCTGAGGATGCTTCCATATAAATATGATGAATTATGGCATTGCTATTCTTGAGAAGAAGATTTTTAAAGAATTTTCCCATTTATTTCTATGTAAAACTAGAGACGGCCATTTTGGCCCCACCTTATACCCAAGGGGTCATGATTTGAACAAATTTGAATCTACACTACCTTAGGATGCTTCCATATAAATATGATGAATTATGGCATTGATATTCTTGAGAAGAAGATTTTTAAAGAATTTTCCCATTTATTTCTATGTAAAACTAGAGACGGCCATTTTGGTCCCACCTTACACCCAAGGGGTCATGATTTGAACAAATTTGAATCTACACTACCTGAGGATGCTTCCATATAAACATGATAAATTATGGCATTGATATTCTTGAGAAGAAGATTTTTAAAGATTTTTCCCATATATTTCTATGTAAAACTAGAGACGGCCATTTTGGTCCCACCTTACCCCCAAGGAGTCATGATTTGAACAAATTTGAATCTACACTACCTGAGGATGCTTCCATATAAATATGATAAATTAAGGCATTGTCATTCTTGAGAAGAAGATTTTTAAAGAATTTTCCTATATATTTCTATGTAAAACTTTGGTCGGCCATTTTGGCCCCGCCCTACCCCCGGGGGTCATTATTTGAGGAAACTTAAATCTAAACTACTTGAGGCTGCTTCCATATAAATATGATGAATTATGACTTTGCTATTCTTGAGAAGAAGATTTTTAAAAGAATTTTCCTATATATTTCTATGTAAAACTTTGGTCGGCTATTATGGCCCCTCCCTACCCCCGGGGGTCATGAATTGTACAAACTTGAATCTACACTACCTGAGCACGCTTCCATTTAAATATGTTGGCATTGTCATGCTTGAGAAGAAGATTTTTAAAGAATTTTCCTATATATTTCTATGTAAAACTTTGGTCGACCATTTTGGCCCCGCCCTACCCCCGGGGGTCATGATTTGAACAAACTTGAATCTACACTACCTAAACATGCTTCCATATAAATTTGATGAATTATGGCTTTGTCATTCTTGAGAAGAAGATTTTTAAAGAATTTTCCTATATATTTCTATGTTAAACTTTGGTCGGCCATTTTGGCCCCGCCCTACCCCCGGGGGTCATGATTTGAACAAACTTGAATCTACACTACCTGAGGATGCTTCCATATAAATATGATGAATTATGGCATTGTCATTCTTGAGAAGAAGATTTTTAAAGAATTTTCCTATATATTTCTATGTTAAACTTTGGTCGGCCATTTTGGCCCCGCCCTACCCCCGGGGGTCATCATTTGAACAAACTTGAATCTACACTACCCCAGGATGTTACCCCATAAGTTTCATCTTTCCTGGCACAGTGGTTCTTCAGAAGAAGATTTTTAAAACATGCCACCAAATTTTCATTAATTCCCAATTATCTCCCCTTGAATGAGGGCGTGGCCCTTCATTTGAAGAAACTTGAATCCTCTTTACCCAAGGATGCTTTGTGGCAAGTTTGGTTGAAATTGGCCCAGTGGTTCTTGAGAAGAAGTCGAAAATGTGAAAAGTTTACAGACAGACAGACGGACGCCGGACAAAATGTGATCAGAAAAGCTCACTTGAGCCTTCGGGGCAGGTGAGCTAAAAATACCTAAAACTGCATGATAATACAAATGCTTGCATGAAAAACTCCATTATTAAATTTTAAATTACAGGTCTATGTTGCTATGTGTGAGGGTGTGTGTGTCTGTTTGTGTTTAGAGGGGGGGTTATTAATCTCACCTTTTGTTGTCATCATTCAAATTTGAGAAGGGGGGTCAACAATTTACTAAAATCTGAAGAGAGGGGCTGGCAAATTTTGTAAAGTTAGATTAATGAGTTTCATGCCCCTTGCAGAACAGAATATTGACTTCCAAAAGTGTATATGGTTTGAGACAGAATATTTCTTGTCTATGTTGGATGAAGTTGACAAACCAAAAATTTAATAAGTAATCCAGAACCCATAAAATCTGTTTTGTTAGGGGGTATCATTCATCAAGGTCCTTTATTATTTATTTACTTCCCAGTGGGGGGGGGGGGGGAGTATTAGTCTCCTGCTTTTAAGAATCAAATGGTTAAAAAAAATTCTCTCTTAATCTTAATCTTTTCACATATCCTGTCACTCAGAGGATGACATAATATAGCTTCAATTCTTTAACAAATTTCAGGATCATGGAAAATTTACAAGAAACTTCCATGGAACAATCTCTGTCTCTGCAGGAGATCGTAAAAAAATCTTCCTTGTACCATTCCGTCATGCAGTGTTGGAAAGGAAATAAAAAAATATTTAAAAAAATAACTGTGAAACGTAGGAGATGCCAACATAATTGGACGGAAAAACAGATAACTTACTATGGGATATCTTTCAGGAAGAATTCTCAAAGAGAAAAAAAAATAGTGACATATACCTACTGTGTCTAAGGACTTTTTTGCAATAGAAATCAACCCTGACCGGATTAAACTAGGATACATTTCCAAATTTGAAAATAAATTTGAAATTTTCTTTTAGGTTATTATCTATAGTGATCATTGCTTTTCACAGAACAATATGGCCAGTAGAAATTGGCATAAAGAGTAACTTGTTTGAATTAAATGAGAAGTCTATTGAATCAGTATTTACTGTTATTAAACAATTAAGACTTTGTGCAGGTGTTTCTCTATCAGCTTCCTGTGAATCCAAGTGTCCTGACAAGGTTCTTCAGGAAATGTCTCAAAATGGTATAACTTACCGTTCTTTGGACTGTAAGAGAGTTTTAAGTTTTAAAAGTCGTTCTGGCCAACAGTCCTGTCGCCCTTGTATGTGTCTTCTGGAATATGATGGAGCCCAAAGCACATTCCTCTCTGATAAGACAAATACTGCAGTAGATAATAATGCTAAGCCTCTACCTGAAGAAAATAAAGAAACAAACAATAGCAAATCATCATGTGAAACAGTCACAGTTATTGCCGAAAACATTGAAACTAAAGCATCTACATCAGATATTGTAACACTTTGTCCAGAAGATGCCAAAGACCTAAATACTATTTTAGGAATAGTGACAAAAGAGTGCCGCCCTGAAATGGTAGAATTTTTAAAGTCCCAACAGAATGCTCTTCAAAAATCAAAGTATGCCAACCGGTGGTCAAAATCTATGATCAAAACTTTCCTTACCTTGTGGAGTCGAAGCCCAAGAGCATAATTATGTAGATCTTAAGAGTATAGTGGTTTCATGATTCTACGCTCGCAGAGACAGCTACAGTTCTACAAAAATAAGGTCCATCAGAAAGCAGGTGTCAATACAGATCTCCTTCACTGGATGATAAATGAGGCAGTCCAGAAGAATATTCCTCCGGAGGGCTATGAAGGCGGTCTTTGTCTTGATGAAATGTCCATTCAAAATTATTTGCAATCATTATTTTACTGTAAAAATGGGGAATACTATATCACATCTTCATTTACAGACATCTCTGAAGAAACAAATCTAATGGAACAAATTAAGTCAGGGAAGCATGAACTGAAACTAAGCACCCATGTTTTGCAGTTTGTTTCTTAAGATTTACAGGATTCCGCGCTTCCCACTTTTCCATTATCCGACGACTCAAGCCTCTGCATGTGATTTATATTTTAAATTTTGGAAAATTGTTGATATGCTCAACATTTTTGGATTCTTTGTCAAATATATAAGCCTAGATGGTGCAGAGACAAATCGAGATCTAGGGAAAATTTTGATGGGAGACTTCAATTCATCATCAACAACCATGAAAATTTGAAACATCTTTACTCCCTCCCCTAATGAAATTTTCTTCATAATGGATTATTCCCATGTAATTAAAAAAGGTCCAGACAGCGCTCATAACATCGGCTAAAAAAGCAAAAGTGAACAAAGTTTACGGGGGGGGGGGGTTGAAATATAACCCCCCAGGTGTTTTAAACAAACTAGAAAAACACTAATCATGGCTTTGAAGTACTTGAAAAAGAAGATTTTGAAAGGTTTCCCTATATATCCCTATGTAAAACTTTGGTCGGCCATTTTGGCCCCACCCTAGCCCCAGGGGTCATGATTTGAACAAACTTGAATCTACACTACCTGAGGATGATTTCACATGAGTTTAATCTTTCCTGGCCCAGTGGTTCTTGAGAAGAAGATTTTTAAAGATTTTTCCTATATATTCCTATGTTAAACTTTGATCGGCCATTTTGGCCCCACCCTAGCCCCGGGGGGTCATGATTTGAACAAACCTGAATCTACACTACCTGAGGATGATTTCACATGAGTTTAATCTTTCCTGTCATAATGGTTCTTGAGAAGAAGATTTTTAAAGATTTTTCCTATATATTCCTATGTAAAACTTTGGTCGGCCATTTTGGCTCCACGGGGTCATGATTTGAACAAACTTGAATCTACACTACCTGAGGATGATTCCACATGAGTTTCATCTTTCCTGGCCCAGTGGTTCTTGAGAAGAAGATTTTTTTAAAATGCCATTAATTTTTCTCTAATTCATAATTATATCCCCTTGGAAAAGGGCGTGGCCCTTCATTTGAACAAACTTGAATTCCCTTTACCCAAGGATACTTTGTGGCAAGTTTGGTTGAAATTGGCCCAAGTTCTTGAGAAGATGAAAATGTGAAAAGTTAACGCCAACAACGACGACGACGACAGACAACGGACAAATTTTGATCAGAAAAGCTCACTTGAGCCTTCGGCTCAGGTGAGCTAAAAAAGTGTTTCCAAGAAAAACCTTTCCTGTAATGGACATTTCATTCACTGGAATCACCTGTATTCTGCACGTGTGTGGGATGTTTCACACAATCCTTTCCCAGTGCACAGAAAACTGACGCATGATCATTTCTTCCTCACCAGTGAGGCCAAAATGAGAAATCATTTAGCAGAAGAAGTTTTGAACAAGGAGATGCTACATCTCATGCTTATATATTCAGAAACTCTTGATGATAAAACTTACCTTTGCAGTACAATAGAGCTACTTCAGCACACCAGTTCCTTAATCTCAAATTTCAGAGACCCAAGAAGAGAACATGGCAGCATTACAATGGTTTCAGAAGTTGGAGAAGTCAGTCGAAGAAAGACCAGACAAAGATAAATGTTTAATGTCACACCAAACAAGAGCTGATCTGACATCAGTGACCACTAATCAATAGATTCAATGAACTGTGTTTATCTAAATTAAAACAATCATCTGCATCTATCATTCCTAACAGAATTAATTCAGATGTGATTGAAAATGTTTTTTTGCCAGCAGCGTGGCCTTCACAATGGTAACAATACAAACCCAAATTACTTTACATACTGTCGCACAATGAATGCTGTAATCCTTGGACAGCCCACGGTATCAAGAAAGTCCAATGCTGGCATGAGGGAAGGTGCTGCTCCTTTCGCCAAGTAACATTTTCAGGTATGGGCAAAATGTATCACATAAATAATTTAATATTTCTTGGAAAGTGATGCATGGGTATGTCAAATCCTTTAAAAGTTTCAAATCACAAAGATTTTTGATTTATAACTGAACTGTCCATAACATATATTGTACATTGTTCAAGTTTTCAGATTATCATTTAAAAGCACATATACATATATAAATATGTATGGAATTCTAGAATACATGAAATAAGTTTTAATCACTGGTGACTGACTCTGAGCAGTCTGGGCAGAACCACATATCAGATGATATTGTCTCTAGGTCTGGCAGATCAACACATCTTCCATGGAACCATGTGTCGCACCCATCACAAGCGACACAATCTTCCACACACTCCTTTGAGCACTCACCACACGGATACTTCACTTTCTTTGCACACTTGCTCTTCCCTTTGCCTTTTCCTGGTAAAGGTCTTTTTCTCTTCTGACGAGCAGGAGTTTCCTGTTCTGTTGATGTTCCTGGCATCTCTGTTTGAGGGGTAATGGAACTGTCCACAGAACCGCTAGTCCCTGGATTTGAACTTTCTAAGTCTTGGATAGTTTCCGTGGTGAAGATGTTAGGACTTGGCATGTTTTCAGAACAAATAATCTTTCTCATCAGATTTTTCAATATTTCAGATTTCCTAACATTCTTTGGAATGGATATGTCATATGCTGTACAAAGCACTAGTAACCTTGTTTTTGTTGAACAACTTTTCCAGGTATTTTGCATCTCTGTTCACTTCACTTTTCAATCTTAAATGTGATACAATTCTGTTCTGGGATGTATTTTTTCTTATGAAATTAAGGTTATCCGATCCTCAGGTTCTGAAAATCAGGCATTGATTCATTGAAAATGCTCACAAAGATGTCTCTAAATTCTCAAATTAAAATGTATTTACCCACAGTGTTTCTTTAAAATTCATCTTTAAATTTAATCATATTATATAAGGAAAATTAGTAAATCTCGAATGATTTTTCAGGAAATGCGATTTGAACTACCTGTTGCATATTTTTTAATTGACAATTGATCAAGAAATACATTTTAGGAAAAAAAATCTCTATCCAGGCTTTTACTTTTGCATGAATTTTACAGTTATTTGGACTTTACACTTACTTCCATTGTTTCATAATGCATAGTGTATGAAGTGTTTCCTTTCAAAGAAAACACTGTAAATCACTTCTAATTTCAAATCATGCATATAAACATCGGTAGCTAAGGCTAAATCAAAAGAAATTTGATTTTTTTAAAATATGCAAGTTTTACTTCATTTATTGAGATACAAATGTCAACTTTTTAAATACCGTTTGTTAAAACTTTAAAGAGCATTGAATCATACGTAGAGGCATAACATGAAAATTGTTGCATAAAAAAAATTTCAATTTCAAGCCATATTTTAATACTTTTTGAATTAAATTATAAATTAAAGAGTTATCCTCCCTGGCTGAGGATCGTATATCCTTAAAGTCAAACTTAAGTTGACATTTTTTTTTCTTTTTTCTTTCTTTTCAACAACCTTTTTACGTAGTGCTTTTCCCTTTTCTATTTTGAGAGTACGTAAGAAATCTTTACAAAACTGAGAGATTGATACTTTCACAAATAAAGAAACTGCACTGTGAAAAAGTTCTTTTGCACCTTTACATGTATCACATGTTTGACACAATTCTGGATTTCCTGAAGTTTCATGCCCTCTTTCTATATCCTTTTCAAATAGAGTTGCAAATGACTTTAACAGGTTTTCATCAGATTGTACTTTGTTTTCTACAGCACTGAAGAATTTTGACTTTAAGTCAACTAAGGATTTGTCTGTCAAGTGACTTCTAGTCTGCATTTCTAACTGTGTGAAGAAGTTTGATGCTTCATCTGTGACATTCATAAGTCCACTTGGATGTATTCTGTCTCCAGCTTGTTTCCTTGAGTGACAGTGGGTCACAGCTTGATAATAAATCGGATTCACTTGCACTCATATTTTCTAATAAATTCTTCTTGATCTCAGCTCCTTTCAGAACACCCATCTTACTTGGAACATACAGGGAATTTCTAATGGATTTTGCATTTCTATTATTAAGTTTCATTGTGACGTAGCCTGCAATGTAACCAAGTTTTCCTCTGCTGCACTGTTCAGTTCTAAATTTGTAGATACTCGAGGACATGAACGTGGCATTTCCTTAGGCTCCCTGTCATGTATTAGCTCCAATAACATTGCCTTTGTAAACAATCTAAAACTATTTCTGAACTGAAGTCCGCACTCGAATAATATCTACACACACCTTCCACAGACTCTCGATACTCCTGAGATGACAAATGATTTTGGAAAGTCGTGTAAAATTTCCTAAAATCTGCAGCAGAAAATGTTGATTTTTCTTGTGGAAATATTTCTTTAGATAACCTGTCGATGGTTTCTTTGTTTCCGTTGAAAACTGACAAGAAGTGTTCTGGGTCGTTCTTAATTGCATTCACCGCAAGAGTTGCCTCGTACATGATAAGTGTATCTAAGTAATTCTTAATGACAGAATCCAGTATAAAATTTACAGTGTCACTCTGAATCTTTCTCTCTACAGTATCAATATGTCGAATCATCTCCAAGTCTGAAATTTCAATATCATCATCGAATCCTTCAGAATCAGTGTCTTATCAATCACCATCATCATCATCATCACTTTGGTAGCACCCCCTTTGTTACTAACGCCATCACCACCTTGGTCAACACCCCCTGTGTCACCATCATCACCTTGGTCACTACCACCATCACCAGGATCCTCATCACCATCAGGGACTCTGTATTCAGTTTTGCAACACTGAAGGTTAATTTGGATATTTCCTATTCCACAACGATTATAAAACTGGTGTACTTTCATGGGGTGCCCACTACATAAGGATGGCTTAAAGTTTTTGACAAAAAAACCATCAACTGATTTGACTCTGCCCACTGCCACACCAATCTGTCCAGGTATTGTTGCATTTTTACAATCAACAACAACATCATCCAAAGTCATTCCTTGGGATTTATGTATTGTCAGTGCATAGGCCAAGGTCAAGGGATACTGTATTCTCTTGGCTATTATCCTTCTTGAGACAGGATCAAACCTTGTAGAACAAATCTGGTGATCTTGATGGTTTTCAAAACCCCTGCAATATCAAAAGACAATACTAGTATATGTTTTCACCATCCAATCTCTGCACAGTTCCAATTTTACCATTAACTTAATTGTCACTGATATTTGTAACTAACATTACAGGACAGTTCAGTTTTAAGCCAAGTCTTTCTGATGCTAGGAACTTTTTCAAGTAATGTTTATCCCCTTCATCATATGAGTTGAAGATCTGTAGTTCTCCTGGTTTTCTCATAATTTTATTATAATCATAAAGTTGGACATCAATATTTCTGGCAAACAAGTAGGTGGCCATCTCCATTTGATCTGGTAGCAGAGGTCGATTAAGTGAGTTGATGAATGCAACTGTCTGTGGACCAGGTTCACCCTTTCTAATTCATTAACGGCATTAATTAAGTTTGAATTATCTTGTCTGTGTACTTCTACTAGCATGGGTCTATGCGAGAAGACTTCTAAAACCACTTCACCTCAAAGCAATACTTTCCGAAGTCGCCATATAGTTTATTTGGGACAAGAGGTAACTGGTAAAAATCACTTGAAAAGACTATATAGCCCTTTAAAATACTTACCACTGACACGTAAATGTCTACATACATATTCAATCTGTTGAAATAGCTTAGCACTCAACATAGAAACCTCGTCTATTATCAAACACTGTGAAGTTGTAATATTATTCTTTGCATGAGTGAAACGTTCATCATTTTTCAACAAATTCAGTAAATCTGTGTTTGAATGCCGGCCATCCTCCAACCCAGCCCACTTGTGTATTGTACAACACTCTCCACCAAGAACCAAAGCACCTAAACCAGTAGTTGAAGTAACCCACATTTCACCCCTGATTCATCATTTTTAGCTCTACTGGTCAGAGACCAGAAGAGCTTATGCGATAGTAAGGTGTCCGTCGTCCGTCCGTCTGTCTGTCTGTCCGTCTGTAAACAATTTTTCAAAACGCTACTCCTCCTACAGTTTTGGTCTGATTTCAATATAACTTGGCACACAAGTAGACTACACTAAGATACATAAAATAGTGCATCGGTTTTTGATTTCGATGAACGGTGTTGCTATGGTTACTAAAAATAGAATTTTCTTTGAAATTCCTTTAAAACGCTACTCCTCCTACAGTTTTGGTCTGATTTCAATATTACTTGGCACACAAGTAGACTACACTAAGATACATAAAATAGTGCATCGGTTTTTGATTTCGATGAAGGGTGTTGCCATGGTTACTAAAAATAGAATTTTCTTTGAAATTTCTTTAAAACGCTACTCCTCCTACAGTTTTGATTTGATTTCCATATTACTTGGCACACAAGTAGACTACACTAAGATACATAAAATAGTGCATCGGTTTTTGATTTCGATGAACGGTGTTGCCATGGTTACTAAAAATAGAATTTTCTTTGAAATTCCTTTAAAATGCTACTCCTCCTACAGTTTTGATTTGATTTCCATATTATTGGCACACAAGTAGACTATACTAAGATACATTAAATAGTGCATTGGTTTTTGATTTCGATGAACAGTGTTGCCATGGTTACTAATAATAGAATTTTCTTTGAAATTCCTTTAAAATGCTACTCCTCCTACAGTTTTGATTTGATTTCAATATTACCTGGCACACAAGTAGACTATACTAAGATACATTAAATGGTGCATCGGTTTTTGATTTCGTTGAACGGTGTTGCCATGGTTACTAAAAATAGAATTTTCTTTGAAATTCCTTTAAAATGCTCCTCCTTTTACAGTTTTGGTCTGATTTCAATATTACGTAACACACAAGTAGACTACACTAAGATACATAAAATAGTGCATTTGTTTTTTATTTTGATGAACGGTGTTGCCATGGTTGCTGAAAATAGAATTTTCTTTGAAATTTCTTTAAAACGCTACTCCTCCTACAGTTTTGATTTGATTTCAATATTACTTGGCACACAAGTAGACTATACTAAGATATATAAAATAGTGCATTGGATTTTACTTTCGATGAACGATGTTGCCATGGTTACTCAAAATTGAATTTTCTTTGAAATTCCTTCAAAACGCTAGTCATCCTACAGTTTTGGTCTGATGGCAATGGCTTCTTTTCTCATCCTTTGTTATAAGTACAAACCAGTAGAGCTACAGTCTCGACAGAGACTTCTGGTTTTTAAATTATTTCCATTAGAAAGAAAGATTTTCCTGTGCCACTCTGACCCACTATTATTACACTATGTCCATTTACGATGGCTTCATAAACTTCCCTCTGTCTATCATCCATTCTGTAAACACTGTCAACACTATTGACTTTTGCCGCGGAAAAAAAAATTCGGAATATCTCTTGGTTTTATATGCTTTTAACGACATTCGGGAAGCATCGAAAATTCCGGATCGCGTCATTTTCGGTTCAGGTTTTATAATCGTAGACCAGTTCCGGGCACATTAAGAGATTGGAGGAAAAAAAGTGTAGAAAACACATATAATCAGCATTATTTGCAAAGTTTGAGGATTTAGATGGTGAGGATTTAATGTTTGTGGTTTACTTGTGCGCGGAAAGGGGAAGGTGTAGCTTATTTTTACAGAACAAGCCATGACAATCGAGTGTAGCAGACGCCATTACGGAGCCTGCGTACCTTTCCTTTTTTTTTTTTTTTTTTTTTACATATCAATAAGGTACATACATATTTTATAAACCAAGACCCAAGTACTTGTGACTTTTATGACTTTTTATGAATACCTTGGTTGATATTATCTCGAGGGAAAGAAAAATATGGCCTTTTAAATCTCTTACACCAAAATATATAGAACATAAGCAAACATACATATTTCATCTAGTCAGGAACCAGAGAAGATTCCTTCCTTAAGAAAGTCTTGACAAACACTGGCTACATTTTCACGGGCTGAACATGCTAAAAAGTTATAAATACGTGTACGTGCAAGAGTGACTGAGTGATACCGACGTCAAGTTGCCGAGCTCATGGACCAAAATAGAGCTACAGTATTGGCTTCTGTCAGTTTTAGGGTAATTGTTACGATAATGCCTGCCAACTGTACTACTCTCGGTTTTATTGGTAATTTTTTGACGATTACAGAGGTGGCATGTCCTTTGGTTGAAAAGTCCAAAAAAAATAAAAAATAAAAACTGCACGGCAACATAATCATATTGTTTGTTGGGTTGTTATTCACGTATGCAATTGAATTACTAGACCCACTGAAACTTCCCTTCGCAGAAACAAGATTGCAAGAAATTTATCCTGACTGCAATTTATGATAAAATGATGTCTATAGATACCTCCAGTGCATCAGCTGATTCTATCAAATTTGCTCACGTGTTTTTGTCTTTTTACCACTTTCATGGTTGAGTAATTTTGAACGCCGATTTTGTGCTGAGTAACTAGGATTTACCTCTGATCAGTTTTCATAATTTTTGGACTCACAGTCAAAAATATTCATATTATGTTCCCATTCGTTTCTTTTTCCTTTCAGTATAACTTCTAAAATTGTGGATTTCCCTGTCCCTGTTTTAAAGGCTTTGGGGTAAGGGCAAAACTGTGTTGAATTTATAGTAAAGATGTATATTATTTCATTTAAAAAATCGTCTTATTTTGGGAATCTATGGGGCAAACAGAGTATAAAGTTAAATTAATTATGAGTATTTGAAATCCTTTTCTATACAATTGGTCAAGTGTTCTGATCCTGACGACAGGGTTCAATTTTAAATTCTTCTTAGAAAAGATCTACATGAATCTTGAATAATGAAATATATTTGAATAATTTTTAAAATGTAACCATTTACAGTAAATCATTTAAAATGCCGGATAAAATTAAGATGTTGAAATTAGTCTGTTACCTCTTCAGATCTTCAAAACCAAAATTAAGGGAGTCGCCAGCGTGTCGCAGTGGTTAGAGCATCTTCTCTAGAGTCGCGAAGTAAGGAGTCAATCCTTCGTTGCGGGTTCAAATCCCACTGAAGACGCGGAGACTGGTCCTTCGGATGAGATCGTGTAAACCGAGGTCCCGTGTCGCTGTAGATGCTGGCACGAAAAAGATCCCTCGCTTCTCAATGGCCCTAAGTACCGAGTATAGGACAAAATTTGTAGTTCTCCATAGGCAAGTGGTGGCGTCTCCATATGAGTGAAAAATTCTCGAGAGGGACGTTAAACAACATACAATCGCCACAATCATTTTATGCAATGTACAAATGTATACTTAAGGAATCACTGTCTAGTTAGTATAGTATGCCAGGGACATCAACGATAGTGGGAAAGATGGGATAATTTATGCATAACGGGACAGTGATTCCTTATATTTCCATTTCATTGTGAAATAAAATTGTAGATTTAGATATTAAAAATGTAGACATAGATTTAAATTATACACGAGGACTCCCATGCCAATTTTAATATTCTTCGGCCACTGACGTCAAAGCAAAGGCAGCCGCACGAGATTTACATGCATATTTGGCTTCTTTAGCGTCAGGCGTAGAGATAGATGCGCACGAAATTTGCATGCATATTAGGCCTTCTTAGCTCCTGACCTATCGACCTGCCTAAATTACATTCCGGTAGAAATATCAAGAAATCAACTCCGATAACTTTCAAAGAGTTATCACAGAGAAAAAAGTTAGAGATGGGAATATAATGATATTAACACTTGGTATACAGATTACAGAATAGAAGTCACTGCCCGTGTTAGACAATAAAAGTATCGTGTTTAGCTTGACGATGTTGAGAATTTAGATATCATTTTGACAAGAACTGTACGCGTATAAATGCCTACGTAAATTCGTACATTTGATACATTTCCGATATACGCACATGCTTTGCAGCAAAACGGGCATAAGCATCTGGCAAGATTGTTTTCTAAACTCGCAAATTTTTAGCTCTACTGGTCTGAGACCAGAAGAGCTTATGCGATAGTAATGCGTCCGTCGTCCGTCCGTCTGTCTGTCCGTCTGTAAACAATTTTTCAAAATGCTACTCCTCCTACAGTTTTGGTCTGATTTCAATGTAACTTGCACACTAGTAGACTACACTAAGATACATAATTCTGTGTATCGGTTTTTGATTTCGATGAACGATGTTGCCGTGGTTACTAAAAATAGAAATTTCTGTGAAATTCTTTCAAAATGCTACTCCTCCTACAGCTTTAGTCTGATTTCAATATAACTTGGCACACAAGTAGACTACACTAAGATACATAATTCTATTTATCGGTCTTTGATTTCGATGAACGGTGTTGCCGTGGTTACTAAAAATAGAAATTTCTGTGAAATTCTTTCAAAATGCTACTCCTCCTACAGTTTTAGTCTGATTTCAATATAACTTGGCACACAAGTAGACTACACTAAGATACATAATTCTATTTATCGGTCTTTGATTTCGATGAACGGTGTTGCCGTGGTTACTAAAAATAGAAAATTCTGTGAAATTCTTTTAAAATGCTACTCCTTCTACAGTGTTAGTCTGATTTCAATATAACTTGGCACACAAGTAGACTACACTAAGATACACAATTCTGTATATCGGTTTTCGATTTCAATGAACGGTGTTACCGGGGTTACTAAAAATAGAAATTTCTGTGAAATTCTTTCAAAATGTTACTCCTTCTACAGTTTTAGTCTGATTTCAATATAACTTGGCACACAAATAGACTACAATAAGATACATAATTCTGTGTATCGGTTTTTGATTTCGATGAACGGTGTTGCCGTGGTTACTAAAAATAGAAATTTCTGTGAAATTCTTTCAAAATGCTACTCCTTCTACAGTTTTAGTCTGATTTCAATATAACTTGGCACACAAGTAGACTACACTAAGATACATAATTCTGTATATCAGTTTTTGATTTCGATGAACGGTGTTGCCGTGGTTACTAAAAATAGAAATTTCTGTGAAATTCTTTCAAAATGCTACTCCTCCTACAGTTTTAGTCTGATTTCAATATAACTTGGCACACAAGTAGACTACACTAAGATACATAATTCTGTGTATCGGTTTTTGATTTCGATGAACGATGTTGCCGTGGTTACTAAAAATAGAAATTTCTGTGAAATTCTTTCAAAATGCTACTCCTCCTACAGCTTTAGTCTGATTTCAATATAACTTGGCACACAAGTAGACTACACTAAGATACATAATTCTATTTATCGGTCTTTGATTTCGATGAACGGTGTTGCCGTGGTTACTAAAAATAGAAATTTCTGTGAAATTCTTTCAAAATGCTACTCCTCCTACAGTTTTAGTCTGATTTCAATATAACTTGGCACACAAGTAGACTACACTAAGATACATAATTCTATTTATCGGTCTTTGATTTCGATGAACGATGTTGCCGTGGTTGCTAAAAATAGAAATTTTTGTGAAATTCTTTCAAAATGCTACTCCTTCTACAGTTTTAGTCTGATTTCAATATAACTTGGCACACAAGTAGACTACAATAAGATACATAATTCTGTATATCAGTTTTTGATTTCGATGAACGGTGTTGCCGTGGTTACTAAAAATAGAAATTTCTGTGAAATTCTTTCAAAATGCAGCTCCAAATACAATTTTAGTCTGATTATAATATAATTGTGGCATGCAAGTAGACTGCACTAAGAACATAAAAAGACTTAATCAAGGATCATTATTCTATTTATTGCTGTTGAAAAGTTTCGATTTCCAACTGCTTAAGTACTTTTCTCTTCCTTTGCTATAAGTACAAACCAGTAGAGCTTCAGTCTCGACAGAGACTTCTGGTTTTATTTGGGTTTCGGTGTCTTTTCACAAACAAATTGTATTCATACATCACCATTGTACAAACTGTCTAAATTGCGTATTGAAATTTTTAATTATGATTTTATAAAAAATTACAAAGGACAGTCACAATAAAGATTGATTGAAATAAGGATACTCTCATTTAAGAGTTTAAAGTATACTGCTAGGGAAAAAAAATACAACACCTTTTAAATAAAAATAATATTTTTCCTTAAAGTTTTTGTCTTCAAAATTTCTTATACCACATCTTGCCTTATAAACATCACAATACCTGAAATATAAACTGCCAAACGCGATTCCATTCATACATAAACAATTGGATAAACCAAAGTACAAATTTAAACCAAAAAAATATATCAATTTTTCGATGATGCAAATCGATTAAGTTATTTTCAAAAACGGGGATATGAAAAGTCCATCCTGTTACGGGCACTCATGTTACAAAAAAGAGTAAACAATAGAGATCAGTGGACTTCATGCCTGGAGTTTTTACAAAAAAGCCAGCACTTTATCTTTCTAAGAAATATGACTTTAATTTCAATTGCTTAAAAATACAAGTTAAATTTTAATTGTTAAAAATTCTGTAGACCATTTTGAACTAGATATCATTGAGATGGTGGCCATCTCAAAGGGCCCCGCTTTCAACAATGAACATGAAAATGTAAGATAGTTTAAAAGGGTTTATTTTGAAGACGAACATTTGTGTACTACAGTGAAGTAATTTAGTACGACTTCAGGGATATTGCAAATTTACAGATATATATATATTGAATTTATCTTGTATCCTCAGTTATATAAATTTACTGAAATTAAGGGGAAAAAACTGCACCAAAGAAAGATTTTAAACAGACAGGCTAATTCTGACCATGACCTAGAAACTTTGACCAATAAAAGTTACTGCACATCCATTGACCAATGGCGCTCTGTGAGTGAAGTATGAGCCCGATTGGGCCAAGGAGAGAAGAGATATGCTCCGGACAAGGATTTTTTTATGTAAATCTGCTATGTCCTTGACCTTTGACCTAGAAACATAGTTCAAGGTCACTGCACACCAGATACCCAAAGGCACTCTGTGGTGAAGTATGAGCCAGATTGGGCCAAGGAGAGAGGAGTTATGCTCCCGACAAGGATTTTTCATATGTCTGCTATGACCTTGACCTTTGACCTAGAAATATGGTTCAAGGTCACTGCACACCGGTTACCCAAAGGCACTCTGTGGGTGAAGTATGAGCCAGATTTGGCCAAGGAGAGAAGAGATATGCTCCGGACAAGGATTTTCATACAAGTCTGCTATGACCTTGACCTTTGACCTAGAAACATGGTTCAAGGTCACTGCACACCGGTTACCCAAAGGCACTCTGTGTGGGTGAAGTATGAGCCAGATTGGGCCAAAGAGAGAAGAGATATGCTCCGGACAAGGATTTTTTCATACAAGTCTGCTATGACCTTGACCTTTGACCTAGAAACATGGTTCAAGGTCACTGCACACCGGTTACCCAAAGGCACTCTGTGGGTGAAGTATGAGCCAGATTGGGCCAAGGAGTGAAGAGATATGCTCCGGACAAGGATTTTTCATATAAGTCTGCTATGACCTTGACCTTTGACCTAGAAACATGGTTCAAGGTCACTACACACCAGTTACCCAAAGGCACTCTGTGGGTGAAGTATGAGCCAGATTGGGCCAAGGAGAGAGAAGATATGCTCCGGACAAGGATTTTTCATAAAATTCTGCTATGACCTTGACCTTTGACCTAGAAACATGGTTCAAGGTCACTGCACACCGGTTACCCAAAGGCACTCTGTGGGTGAAGTATGAGCCAGATTGGGCCAAGGAGTGAAGAAATATGCTCCGGACAAGGATTTTTCATACAAGTCTGCTATGACCTTGACCTTTGACCTAGAAACATGGTTCAAGGTCACTGCACACCGGTTACCCAAAGGCACTCTGTGGGTAAAGTATGAGCCAGATTGGGCCAAGGAGTGAAGAAATATGCTCCGGACAAGGATTTTTCATACAAGTCTGCTATGACCTTGACCTTTGACCTAGAAACATGGTTCAAGGTCACTGCACACCGGTTGCCCAAAAGCACTCTGTGGGTGAAGTATGAGCCAGATTGGGCCAAGGAGAGAAGAGATATGCTCCGGACAAGGATTTTTTCATACAAGTCTGCTATGACCTGAACCTTTGACGTAGAAACATGGATCAAGGTCACTGCACACCGGTTACCCAAAGGCACTCTGTGGGTGAAGTATGAGCCAGATTGGGCCAAGGAGAGGAGATATGCTCCGGACAAGATATCTCGGACGGACGGACGGACAGACTGATCACTATAGGGCGCCCGCCAAGCGGGGCCCTAAAAAATAAAATAGTCATTACTACATAAACATGGAACAGCTGTAACAGGTGCAAATTATCCTTGTAAACCATGAATTTAGATACCTATTTTTTCTGATTTTTCACCCAAGTAAAATTTTAATATTAGTTCCTCATTGACAACATTTATGTAGTCTTTTAGAACAAGTTTTCCTACAAACTGTTGCAATTCAGATGGGCACAATTTGTGTTCCTGGATTGGCCTTTTTAATTTCTGATGAAGCAGAATTCAAGGAAGCTCTAAACACTAATAAAAAGTGCTTTATAGACTTGGAAAGAAATACATCGTATAAATCGAAGGTGTGCATATTGGGATTATTTAGTTAATTTTCTAAAAAGGGTACCTGCCTTATATCCGCAGGAAAAAATGTTCAAAGACAATAGACTATTTGTGAGCAGAAATCATTATTGTACGGAAAATAAATGGAAAAAATGAAGTCTTTTACTTATTGCAGCTCTATACATATAAGTTTAACTGTTGGTGTATGGGGATTGAAGTAAGAGATGTTATTCAGAATTAAAGGTTTTCTAAACATTAAAAAGATTGTTAATCAGAATGTTCTTTCCCATGATGAATTACGAGATACACAACATATTTACTCCCATAAAGTGAATCTGTAAAAGTATATATGTTTTTCATATTTAATATGTAAAGTTGCTTGTCATTTACTATCGAAAGAAAGACAGGTCCCATTTTTTAGAACGTCGAATTTTACATGTCGCAATTTATATTTTATGCAGCCAGCATTTACTTGAGGAATTGATAAAGTTTAAAGGGGTATCGTTTTTGTTCGATTTTCGTCCGACTATAAGTTTTCAGAATATTCTCCACTATCGTCTCCATCATTTAGACGCATGCCAGTATATCGAAGCGGTCTGATGATCCAGACTCATTTCCATTGTTTACTTTATTTATTTCCAGGGCGACAATTGATGGTTACATCAATGTTTTCTTGTTCTTGGTCTAATCTGCCGCTAAGAATATTTTAATCTATTACAAATTGTGTATTTGACAATGAATAACCATTTTTTCTATCTTACTTATAAGGGCAGGTCACTTTAACTACATAAAACTACACAATAAATAGCACTCTTTAGTGTACAGGGTTTAGTGCTTCCTAAAAATAGAGCATCTAAATGAGAGGAGAAAATACTTGATGTGACCCTTAACTCGACATTCAGATATATCGACAATATTTCATCGATTAAAAAATTATTCTTATTAATATGTCGACTAGGTATATCCCAGAAAAATCCTAATAAAATTGAAATAAAAGACACCACAGAGTCTGTCATATCTGTTTCATATTTAGATGCTTAAGGATAAATCTCTCAGTTGATTCGATACGCAAGAGCATGCTAGAGACATATGTACAATTTTTAAAACGAGCTAATGAAAGAAGAATATCAACAGTCTCGCTTAAAGTCATCATTTCTTAAGTTCTTTGGTCGATTCAATGATTTACACACTGAATTGACGATGGATTTTCCGTTATTTCCCGATCGTGACACGGATCATTGCGGGTGTGAAGGATTGGCAGAGGATGCTTACTCCTTCATGGTACCTGATCCCACTCCTGATGTTTTGGAGGTCCGTGTTTGCTCTTCTCCTATTTTGTATTGTTTATTTTTGGACTTTTGATTTTGAATACAGTTTGTTGTCTTCATATATTTCAATCCATTAATCTTCCCAATGTAAGTAAAAACAGTGTTTATGTTCATGCATAGTCTTTGAACATTTTTCATCATATATTTTTCAATCGACATATGTCGAAAATGAATTAAATAGTCTCAATATGCACATCTTGATATGATATTTTTTCCAAAGCCCCAAAAAACACTTTTTGTTAGTTTTTAGAGCCTTCTTAACTGAATATACATGTAGATTGAATATTTTTATGGACATTATAATAATCTTAAGCAAATACAGTATAATCTATCACTAAGTCAAATTTGGGCTGATATTTTTATACCAATACGGTTTGTTACGTCTACATGGTCAATTCATTGGGCCCAAGGCGGGTGTGACCGGTCAACAGGGGGCCCTTCCTCCTCCAAGGCACCTGATCCTACCCCTGGTACTTACAGAGGACTGGTCAGTGTTTTATGCCTTCTTAACATTTTTATAAAATTGTTCATGTATTATTGTATTCTGTCATAATGTTGTCATTGAAAAGAAAATCTGTAAATGTTGCCTTTGCTTCATACATCATAGGTTATCATGCTTTCTAACAAAAAATATTGGATGAAATTTCAGCATTTTGGCATGCAATGATATTTTTTCACACAGTACGATAAATTATTGGAGGAAATTTTGAAAAATTTAATTTAACAAAATAAAGTTGAAAAAAAAACATAGTTAAATTAAATCACTTTCAGTGTTCATAGATATGTCATTCATGAATTAGACATTTAAAAGGGAAAAAGGCTCATTTATTGGATAATTTTTATATAATTATCTATGTAGAAAGTGAAAGTTATAAGTACAATAAGATTATGTTATCAAGCTCGTGAAAAAGAAGACAAGCGAAACCTGTGACGAATGTGTTATCTTACAAAATTAAACCGTCTCTGACGTGTCTACTCGCATTAACTCGAGTATTGTGTCCTAAGAAGGAGAGAGCTACATGTGCGTGACAATAATTGTCCAAGGGTGACAAAATGGTAGGAAAATCCTGATAAACTGACAGCAGTGAGCATTGAATCCTGCTGTCAGGAAATATTTAAAACTCGGTCTTGTCACTTGTGTTCATCCAGCACGTGTCTTCAGTTTCATTCATTAAACGTGATCTGTCACCGGACGCTTTAAACGCTCTACAGAATACGAGTTTATAATTATCAAATTCAAATATCGGGTGTGTTAACATTCAACCCAACAAATATATGACTGCTCAAAATTTGTAAATTTTATATATCCACATTTAATTAAAAACAACCAGAACCAACTTTTATTCGCGTGCGAGAAATTTTAGCGAGAGCGTTATCGCGAATATTTCTAGCAGTGTACGGGTCCTTAAAGTATCTGTGTCTATTAACAATAGATCCAAAAAAAGAATTGATCGCGAAAAATAATTGTCAGAAACAAGTTTACCTGCGGTAAATTGATTTTTTTTCCACATAAAACTGACCTTGTAAGACTGCAAACTGGTATTGTTAAACATGCATTTAATATTTTTTGACAAACCTTGGGCAGATCTGTCAGGTTTATACATCTGCATCATTGAGATAGAATTGAAAGTACTCCTCCATATGCTTTTTTTATGAATAAATTTTCTTTTTC
Source organism: Saccostrea cuccullata (assembly GCF_032062105.1). NCBI lineage: Eukaryota > Metazoa > Mollusca > Bivalvia > Ostreida > Ostreidae > Saccostrea > Saccostrea cuccullata. The sequence goes on along the minus strand of NW_026939570.1, from coordinate 534,254 downwards.
TTCATAGTACTTTAACATTAGAAACCTCCGCCACGGTTGGGGAGAATCCACGACTAACGCGTGTAAACTGTAGTAAACTTTATTCACTCAGACACAGGTACAAAGCATGACAATATAGCGCCTTGCGTGGGATGAACTCGTATCCCGAGCCCGATCACAAAACAGTCACACAACATCTATGTTGGCGCAACTTCTCTTTTTCTCTAAATACTAAGGTGTGATTAAACAATAAAGGAATGACATTTAAGAAACATAATAACACAATAAAAAATTATGATCAAATCCTCTGACTTCAAGATGAAGTAAGACTAGACAAAGTAACTCATGGTAAAGCTTTTAAAATTGACCATAACAAATCTTATAAACTTATAAAAAGAAAAACAATGCAATGTAGTCATCATGAGACAGACTATCTTCTGACTACTTGGGGATTATTCTGCCCCTAGCACAAATAAGTATTAACTATACACAATAACTGACTGAAACAAAACACTAATACAGTACACCAGTCACATTTCGAAATCCTGGAACCGACTTGGTAGACGTATAGTACGACGGGGTCGAGTCGGAGATTTGCCTGTTGACTCAGCAGATGGTGGGCTTTCTAAAGGATCAGATGTACTCTCCGGTATCTCAGAGTCTGAAGTATTGTCCGCGAGTGATGAAATATCAGGCAGAGGAGACATAATCTCTAACGGAGTTGGAGGAATGCAGTAAGGAGTAGAAGTGATGTCCTCATTATTGTCTCTGGGATGGTGTAAGGTCTCACCGAGCACTTCCTCTTCAGAATCAGAATCAGAGGCATATGACTGGTCATGAGATGAGGACGGAACACGATAGCACTCTGACTTTTTCACCTTGTATGACGACTGTCTTAACTGATTACCCACAAATTTCCTTATCTGACACCAATCTCCATCAGTAGATACGACAAGATAACGATTCCGGGCTTTCGACTTATTCCTATCGCAAAACAGGTATACTAGGTCCCCCACTTCAACGGTGGGACTGGGCGGGTAATTCTGATGAGGAGCCTTAGACTTTTCACTGCTAGGATGATTGGCAATGCGAGATAGATGTTTCTGCAAAATACAATCTCGATCTGATATGGGCAACTGACGGTTGGTAAACTGGTCCCTTTGGGTTAGCAATTCTCTTGCAGATAATCCACTCTGTCGAATAGTACTGTTGACGGATGCGACAGCTAGTGACAATAAAAGGGGGGAAACTGCTCGTGCTGTGGGATCAATCTTCAGTATGTGCTCACGAATTTCTTGGACTGCACGCTCGGCAATAGGGTTCTTATTGGTATTCTTAAAGCGTTCAAGTTCAACTGATATACGGTGAGACTGAAGCATCTTGTCCTTAACAAGGGCTTGGAATCCTGGGGCTGGGTCAGTACGAACAACTGCAAAGGGTCCATCCATTGGTCTGAGCTCTATGCAGGACTGGATAATTACAGTACGAAGTGTTTCAGCTCTCTCGTCCTCGATGATTCTTGCAGTGGTGTAAGAGGAAATGCACTCACGCATAATAAAGATTAGCTGCTTTTCACGTTTCATGACGTCAGCTGCAAATGTACTGCCTATGGTCTCAGGAGGATCTGATGTGGTCTGTTCAATAACAAAATGCGGAACCTTCTGAAGTGCGGAACACTGTGAGCATGCTGAAGTGATACTAACAATGGCTTTGTCCATATCCAATGCATAAAAGAATCGTTTCATGACTGTTTTCATCTGGTTGGCACTGGGGTGGGAAAGCTGTATATGGATTGACGTAAGTAGTCCATGTACTAATGATCTAGGGATTATGATTAATTCCTTTGACGGTACGAATGGGTCATTGTGCTTTACCACTAGCAACCCATCTGATGCTATAGTGGCAACATTGAGATAGCGTTTAATGTCTTTAATGTTTGTCGCTTTCCGTGATGGACGGGTACCCTGGCGAAGGTGGGCGCAAGTCCTTCTCAAGTCAGAGCACTCTGGTTGTATCGCTAACCATGCGGATCTCGTTGTGAATGGTAACTTTGAGGAACCATCTAGGATATTCGAAACAGATGTGTTACGGACAACAGAGTCCATAGACTGTGAGACAAATGAGCAGATTTGGCAGTTAGGCTCTATGCATTCGGGGGCGTTGCGGCTTGAGTGATCTGATGGTAGGATGGCTGCCCCTGCAACATGACGAACGGAAACCTGGTACCTGCTTACTGTTGACAAGAATGTGTACACACGGGGACTGGTGGAAAATTCTCCACGGCAAAGTTTGTCATACGCCATGACACAAGGTTTACTGTCTGTGAGGATACAACAGGGCCCTAAGGACTGAACTATGTAAGGACTGTAGTGTTTGACAGCAGTACCAATTGACAATGCCTCTATCTCACATGGAAGCCATGATACTTGGCACTTGCGCAGTTTTGCACTGAAGAATCCTGCAAGAAGAAGTTTGTTGTCACCTCGTGAAACGTACAAAGTGGCACCAATGCCAGGCTTGCGCAGAGCACCATCAGTTACTATCCAAAGAGTGTCCTGTGGGTGGGGTATGTGAATGGATTTAGTATCCTCTAGGGCTTGCTGGGCAAGATGAAAGGCACGAATCAAATCGTCAGACCAAGAAATGGTGTCTTTGGAATCTAACCCTGCGATACTTTCTTCCATTGGAGCAAGTAATGAGGAGCAGCCTGGTATTACTCGGGACAGAACCTTATAGGCACCAAGAAAGCTACGCATGGCCTTAACTTTGGAAGGCAATTCACAGGATGCTAAAGTTGCTATACGGTGCGGGCTAGCGCTAAGAGTTCCTTGTTCCCAAATCCATCCCAAAATTGTTGTTCTACAGGGCGCTATAACCGTTTTTGAGGCTGACAATTTGAGATTGCATCTGTTCAAAGCAGCAAGAACCCTAGAAAAGTTACTGACGAGCTGACTTGGCGTGTCTGCACCACAATAAAGATCATCAGCTAGCTTGACGACTATGCCCTCTTCAAGCAGGTCCCCTAAAACACGGCATGTAAGCTCCCCCAAGGCCGTCTCAGATCCTGGCATTCCCATGGCTGAGCGGGTGTATACTCGGATGCCACGAAAAGGTGAGACAACGCCACAATACTTCATTGAACCTTTAGCGAGAGGTATTTGGTAGAATGCTTTTGTGAGGTCTGTCACGGCAAGGTACTTCCACTGGCCAATTATTCTAAGTATCGAATCAACATTTGGCATCAAGGAGGGTTGAGGCTTGCAGTAGCGGGCCACTTCGGAGAAGGCAGTCACGAGACGAAATCCACCGGAACCTTTCTTGACAAGAAATGAGGGGTTTAGATACTCAACCGTGATCCCCACATCTTCAGGTTTCTTGAATACACCCATAGCTTCTAGCTCATTGAATTGGGTTTGAAGTAACTCAAGTTGATTACGTGAGTATTGGGGCAGGCGACCCTTCCTCTGTGGGGGCATGACAGGTCCAGTATTGACCTCGGCCTTAAAGGGTCCAGCATATCCATTATACCCCTCCGAAACTGGACTAAAAACTGTGTCATTTTCGGCAAGAGTGTCCTTGAAAGCTTGAACGATCTCTGAGGGGAGAATGCCATCGGGGTCAAGTGTAACTAGTGAAGAAAATGGTGTGGACTGTCTGGATTCACTCTTCAAACTAGTGTACGTATCACTCTGCACAGAAGGTACTGGGTCGGTGGGGGGAACATAAACCTGTCGAATATCACAGAGGTGTTCATGCTTACGAATTGTTACTGGGTCACTGCTAGTGTTCTCAATGCGAATCTTATTCCCAACACTGTGTAAAATGGAGGGAGTGACAAGAGGTCCAGGTAGGTGAGGCTGAATGGCGAGCAAACCATCATGGTGGAGTACTGAATCTGGAATGTCTAACTCTAGGTAGTCCCCTGGCCACACAGTCGTGGCGGCTACAGTACGAAGAACATGTGCTTTGGTGTTGTTTTGGATGGTTTTATCAGTAGCTGCTACCGATCCGTAAGTATATACAGTGCTGTTTCCTATCAAAACCTGACGCTTAGAAGGTCGAACGGCAATGTCATTAGCTTCCATAAAAGGAATGCCCGCAAGAGCATCGACGTCAAGATTCTCGATCACTAGTCCTTCAAAGTAAAATGAGTGGGAATCTCTGGAGAAGTGCAATTTTGTTTCACCCACAACCTTCAAAGGTGAAGAGCCATCTGCCTGATGAGCTGACTGGTTGGTGGGACTGACTTTTCCATTCAATTTGGTCACAGTTGATGCTCTTATCATGTTCCCTGTAGCTCCAGAGTCAATTGTGAGACGTACGTGAGAATGTTGAAAGAAGACATCTAAATAGGGTGACTGTCGAATTGACACACGATTGCTAACTAAACTAACTGTAGGCTCAGCATAGGGTGCCTCATCAGGGTTGTCAACGTCAGAATCTGTGTGCTGATCTGTGTCAAGGATACTGAGGATCTGTCTCGCTTTGGCCATGTATTTGCGGTCGCTGTCTGGTAGAAAACGGCACTCGCTGAGGAAATGCGTACTTGTGCGTTTTGCCTGCTTACATAAGGGACAGGAACGGTTCTGAGTCTTAATGGGTGGTTTTTGATTATAAGAAGTACGGATATCCTTATGAGGTTGAGTGAATGTGCGGAATGATCTGGCATCTTCATTGTTGCGGATCTCCTCGAGTAGTGATGGGAGAGCCTGAGATATTTCAGGTTTTATAGATGCTAATGTACGCACTCTAAGCTCTGTGCCATAACGCTGCTTCACAAGTTGTGGCAATGAGGTGTTTATCAAACGTAGCCAGGTCAGAACAATCAGGTTTTCAACTGTTGGTGACAGTTCCTCGTCCTCTTCAATGTTTGCACCATGGTGTGTGATGCCGCCTTCTTTCTTTAACAGGTTGTCATCAATGAAGGCTAACAGTCTCTGATACAGATCTTCTGGACGTTCATCAGGGCGCAGAGTAATGTCATTAAGATCCAAGAAATGGGCGCCTGATGACTGGAAGCCGAAGTGCAACCTTATGGACTGCCATATTTGTTCTAAGGAAGTTGAGTTTTTCACTATTACATTACGTGAAATCACAGGACAGTAGTTTGCAATTTGACTAAGCATAAGATCTAGCGTGGCTGACTTTTGCTGTGCTGTTAGGCGCTTGTTCTCCGGAATCGGGTCTTCGTCGTCTGTAAAGTCACGATTCGGGTTAGCCTTCGACTTCTTGGCCCATTTTGCGTCATGAGATAAAAACGCAGAAAAAATTGGATCAAGGGATAACGAATAGATTAAATTCTGTTTCCAGTTTTCGAATGAATTCACAGTTTCAGTTTTAGAAAGACACCATTGTTTGGGTGCTCTGTTTGTACTTGCCATGCTTGTCAAGGTAAACACGTTGTCGGGTGCGTGTAAAATTACTTCACACGAGGGTCCTCTTTGATTATTTCCGGAGACGTAGAGTCGAAATCGCTGCCACCACGCCACGGTTGGGGAGAATCCACGACTAACGCGTGTAAACTGTAGTAAACTTTATTTACTCAGACACAGGTACAAAGCATGACAATATGGCGCCTTGCGTGGGATGATCTCGTATGCCGAGCCCGATCACAAAACAGTCACACAACATCTATGTTGGCGCTCCTTTTAACCTTCATTAATTTTTTCGCAGTTCCACATAACCTTATTTCCACCATTATTATTTTTTTTGGGGGGGGGGGGGGGGCATAAAGTTGCATATGAAATATAAATGTAATGAACAATAGTCTTGCTCAAAGTCAGTACAACAATGCAGAGCAAACACGGACCCCTAAAACATCATAGGTGGAATCAGGTGGCATCGATGAGTAAGCATGCCCTGACGACCGGTCACAAACGCCCTTTCGTCCTTGTCATGATCGGGAAAAGCAGACAAGTCCGTAGAAAATTCAAACAATGTGCATGAAAGATGTCATTCAGCATACGACGTAATGAAAGTCGGCAAAGTCGTTATGTCGACCGCAGAAATGTCGTTATATTGAAGTTAAACGATATTGTTAGTTCCTGTTTCAACTAATTATTTGTCAGTATTTTGCCTCGTTTCATGAATTGTTCTTACGTAGAGTATGCTCTTGCGTATCGAATGAATTGGAAGACATAAACTCCATACGCAGATGTTAAGGGTCTATTGATACATACCGTAAAGTTTACTCGGGAAAAGTTTAAGTCACTAGGTTTGTCATAAATTTTGTTGTAAGGTTATTGATAACACCTTTTTCTCTAGTAAAATATCCAAATATGAAACAGATGTGTCACACTCCGTTATATCTACAATTTAAAGTTCCTTTCCATTTGGAGACTCTTCTACTTTAGTTATGCAATGAGTAAATTCTTCGCTCATTCAGCAAAAAAAAAATAAATTTTAAATCATTTCACTTGCAATTTTCGTGTTTAGAATTTTTTCTTTCTTCCATTAAAAACTGTTTTATATCTCTGACATTTTCAACGAGTTTTAAAACCTAAACAATTACATGTAAATAGAAATTTACTGATAAAGTAATGATTTATATAGTCAGTCTTCCATATATAACTAAGGATTACATAGGTTGTGACATTAATTGACAATGTCCTCTCTCAGTTTCAAAAGATTAGTTTAAATTAAAATGAATCCGTCTGCAGAAGGACAGGCGTTTGTCAATTAAAATGTCTCTATTTAATCAACGAACTATCAGGCAAGCATTTTACAAGAAAATAATATTGTGTTATAAAGCACTGTTTAAACATTCAATGACTGCGCATGCAACAAAGACTAACAATTAATGTGCTCAAATTCAGTATAATTATACGTTCAGCAAAGATTTCTCTCGCCTTAACTTGATGTATTCCAAATCAATACGAGACACACATGCTGGCAGTAATTATACGAGGTCAATGGTCTCTGTTGTTCCATTTTAGTTTTTGCATAAAAACTGTTATAAATAATAAATGTACAACTAGAGCCGAGCTCGTTGCAAAGCAACGAGTAGGTCTTCCGTCGGAGCTGCGGACAGGGAGAAGAGACCTTGAGTCAAGGTCATGCCACGTTCTAATGTTAAAGCAATCTTTTAAGGGTAGATATCATCACATTATGTTTTACTATATAAAAAATGGATAGTGAAGGAGTTTTTCGACCTTGACCTTGTCAAAATGACCTTGGGTAACACCATGACACATGCTGGTGATGAGAAGATCCCATTTGTGTGCTACTACCGTATTGACACATTCACACATGTTCTTTCAAACAATGCATCCAGCCAGAACATCTTATCTTAAATGACTTTGATTAAAGGCCATGACACACTCGGCATGATTTAAGCTATACCCTTTTTTCGATCGGCCTTGTCAAAGTTAGCATGTTTAAAACCAGATATGAAAGCGCTACCCTTTCTCTATAAAAAGTTAAGGTCAATTTTTTGTTATTTTTAAATTTTGGAAAAGCCGGTTAAACTTCAAGGTCAAAGTTCATTATCTACTAGTACGTAAAGTCATGTGATTTTTGTGTAATATGAAAGTCCTATCTCTTCTAATTCAAAAGTTATGATTAAGGTTAAAGTTGTGAAAAGTAAGCCAAGCTTCAAGGTCACGTTGTCAAAAGTCAGTGTATTTAGAAAAGTGTTGTCTCAGGTAATACACAGGGGTAAAATAAAATCTTTATCTCTTCTCATTCAAAACGTATGACAATTGTTAATGTTTTTTGAAAAGCAGGTCAAACTTCAAGGTCAAATGGTAAAAAATCACAGAGAATATTGAAAGGCGTTGTAACAGGTAATGCAAGTTTATAAAATGGAAGCTTTCAAAGTTATGGTCAATTTGAAGTAATATTATTTTTGGGGTAGGTCAAGCTCCAAGATCAAGGTCACAGGGTCAAAAATCACAGTATATTTGAAAATCACATGTCACAAATAATGCACATGTGAAATATGAAAGTCCTATAATTATTTCAACTCATTGAGTAATTATTATCAAGTTTAAAGATCTCGTGACAGATGGACAGACTGGCTGTTCATTACCCTAAAAAATAAATACATGAAATTGAAAATGAGAAATTGAGAAATACAAATAATCAAGAAAAATATAGAATATATTAAAATATAAATGAAATATCCTTTATGAGATTTCCTTGAAGACATATTAATACATATTATTCAAGTACATGCATTATATGTAGGTTGGGGATCCGATTCAAGACGCGGACACGTGTCACATAACTGTATCGTTACGAGGTAGGTGGTGTAGTAAAAGGATTAAATTCGCCTGATTCTACCTCTGATTTTTTTAAAGTCTGTCTTTGCGCTGCTATTGATTTGTATTGTTTAAACTGTCTTTTGGGATGAAATATTGTTCATTTTTTGGGTATTTCTGCGTGTGCTCAAAGGCCGTCAGAACTACGTGCATCGTACATGTTTAAATTTAAATGTCCAGCCTTTCACTTTCACATAAATTTAGCTACATTGTCAGGCAAGAGAGCTATAGTGCCATCCATTAAAAAGTGTATAAGTTAATTGTGTGACCCCCCCCCCCCCCAAAAAAAAGAATGCGCTGAAGCTATATATTTCAATATCCGTGTTTTTCAACTGCAGCAATCTAAAAATATTACTTACCGTGTGTCTCTAGCACATTCCTTCAATTTTATTTTTACAGCAAAACATTCCTTACAACCTTTTTTATTAGTCCTCCTGAGCCTGAATTTGAGATATCGAAAATATCGTATAATTGTTTTTCCATTTTGGGTGGCAAAATAATTCGGCCCAACGAGCTTCTTGCAGAAGTCAAGTACTAGTTATTGATAGAGGTCTCTAGAACATTTTGAAATCCATCTTAAAATAGTGCAGTTGAGGTAAGAATTCTAAGGAATTATTCCAGAACCAAGCGCAATTTTTTGTACGCATTAATATATACTTTTAATATGGGTGGCACTGCAGCTCTCTGGTGATCCATCCCATTTTTTTTTCAGCTTGCGAGCTACAGATCTGCAGCTACATGTAGCCTTTCACCAAATATATTCTATAAAAATTATGACTCTATCTTGTTTGTAACTTTAAATCGCTAGAAATATATTGTAAAAGTCCAGAATAAAAATAATGAATGTTAGAAATGATTTTATTAATTGTTGGAAATGCAATGCAAAATTCCGGAAATCAAATGCATCGGAAACTGGTACCTCCCCTGACCCAAAGAAACTAGTATACATGTAGTACATGTACGCACTTCGATTCTCGATTGTACTCTCTAATCGGCACACAGAAATTAAAAAGTTTATTAAAAGGAAAGTTTAGTGATGCATACTAATCTTTCCCAACCTTGTTTTTTTCATTTATTTGAAGACCTGCATGTAGCATCGTTTTTGAAAGGGGAGGGTCAACAAGAAAAAAAAAATTATACTAACCTGTAAAAAGATGACAAGCCAAAAATTAAAAAAAAAATGGAAATTGCCCAAACTCGAAAAGCCTATTTCGTTGTGTGTGTGTGTGTTGGGGGGGGGGGGGGCGGGTAGTGGCCAAGTATTTTCACTTCCAATTTTCTTTGCATACACTACTACATTTCCTTGATATCAATATACTGTGGTAAGAGTTGTGGGGGACAACCAACTTTTCAATGGACATCAATAGTAAAAGTAATGTTGAGGATAAAAGTGGGGGCATGCCCCCTGGCTCCCCCTCTGTTGCTAAGTGCCTGAATTGGCATTCTCCAATCTGAAGGAAATCATTGTATCAATTCAGGGAAGGGGGATGGTTCCGTGTCGTGATGAGAGGAAAAATAATCGATCTCTTTTACATGTTTTAGTCCAATTTTCACGAAAGAATGGCTTGGAACATTTGTATGCAGCTACACAGCTTTCTCAGAAGCAATTTTGCGTTTTGTTACAGAAAAATTCCTAATTATTCATTTTTTTCCTCTCGCATTCTGAAAACTCGGAATGTATATTTTTGGGCGCTCTTCCGTGTAAAACAGCTTGCTACAATCACGCACCCGTAAAATCGTGTCATTGTGGTAAAATCGTGTCATTGTGATATTCTTTTTATTCGAGAAAATAAAAGAAATATATAAGCATATCATTCGGTGAAATAGAATTATGAGCCTTGTAGCAAATAATGCAAAACTCAAAGTTGCTTAATTTAATTTTCGATTTTCATGAGAATTGGATACGTCACTTCCACTTACAATTTACTGTGTGCATTTGTCATGTTTATTTGTATTTGCTAATTTAAACAACATTGCAATTTTTTCTGATATAAAGGAATTAGAATAACTTGATATAGGCTCGTATACATGTAACGATTGCAATAACTTCAAAGTGCAGAGGGAAACGGGGCCTAGAAAAATTCTCGAACTACATGTGTATATACCTTTCCAATAATAGAATCATCCGTGTCATAGAAACAAGAGTGGCCGAGAAAATCGCCAAATCGCAGCATCGTTTATTTATTCCTCAAAGAATAGAATCCGATATTTAACATTTTAATTCTTTGAATACAAATGTTAAAGAAAATCTTTATGTTTGGGTCTAGAAGTATTCTTACGATTTACGCAAATAACATATTTTCTTGATTTTAATCTGAGTAAACCGATGACCTAGCATCGTTTAGAGAACTCTAGGACTTAAGTAACAAGAATAGATATGGGTTACCCCATATCCAAAGATATTCGACTTTTAGATTTAATATGTTTAAGAGTGTTTAATGACTTTTATGAAAATAAAACTGCACTGTCTAGTTACAGAACTTGTGTAAATTTCGTGAGTCCGGTCACCCAGTCTCCAGCATTACGGTCACCCAGTCTCATAACAAACAATACACATACCTGTGTCCGCAAGACCACTTAGCCTTGGATGGTCTGCACACGTGCGATGGAGTTGTCAAACGGACTCTCGCGAACAGAGAAGTTACGATGGCAGACAGAACTTTTTTTTTCATAATTAGATCACATGAATACAAAATTTAATTCAGCTGATTAATAAAAATTAGACGATTGTCAGTTTTTTAAAAAAATCAAAGAGCGGTAATATTGACCTCCGAAATCGGAATGTATATAGGTCAATGCGCGATCGATAAACGGGTTACACATGTTACATAAACACTGTAAACACAAAGTCAGGGTCCGAGGAAAATTCACGATGCATAAATTTAAATTTAATGACAGTGAACTATTTTAAGCTTGAATTTTTTTTTCATAAATAATTCCATATTGAATATTAATCGAAGGAAAAGATGATAGGTATTTTTCCTCTCTCCCGTCTTGTTGTTTAAGCTAAATACAAGGAGAAATTAAAGTTTTCTCTGAATAATCTGTATGACATCCAGCTAGAGAATACGTTAAAACTTATATCAACAAAGTTTAACATTCAGTTTAGTTAGGTATATTATTCTAATCCAGTTTATATCAGTTATGCGTGTTATACGCGTACGCATAAAGAATTCTTCACTTGCCGTATAAAATCAGTTACCTGTACATGGATTATGAAGTTCGCTGCTCATATGATAACACCTGACGAACAAAATAACGTTTTCATGAGATCAATAAGATGTTAAAGAACCCATTTCAAATCGATAACCATATCGAAATATTTACCGTTTTTGAGTTATAAAGAAAAAACTTTCAAGCGCCCTAGACCCCTAATTTGAGGGCCAGCCCCTTTTTAATGTCAAATGATAGATCTTAAAATTATGCACAATATTTGTTCATCATGTCTTAACAAATTATTTTTAGTTTAAAAGATACATCAGGAAATATATGTAAATTTTTGCGATTTTAGGCATTCTCATTTTTGACCCCTATCTATCACCGTTTTGAGAGCAGAAATCGAAAAAGAAAAACCGATGTGCACAATTTCAATTCTTCTAGTATTTAAATGCAGTCGAATTTCTGCTCCAGCTTTTGTCGTTCCTGAGCCTTTGTCTGGAAATGAACAGTACCAAATTTTCAGTTAAAGGGAAATAACTCGAAAGCGGAAGGAAATTTTTGAAATTTATGAAAAAATTTTAATAGAGTTTAGCAACGTTCAAAAACGCTGAAAATTTGAGCGAAATCCGTTCAGAAATGAGCGAGTTACGAGGTCTCAAAGTTGGCGTCTAGGAAAAAACAAAACAAAAAAAAGAATAATAGGGAATAATCTTAACCATCAGAATCAGTAGAAGGTCTTCCGCCTGAGCGGAAGACCCTAATTAGATTGAACTGACAAGATATTTACCTAGTTAGTGCTTTGTACTTGTGAAGAAATATAGGGGGGTTTTACCAGATATGTGTGATGAAAAATAAGAATTAGATAGGTCTTAGAAATACATGGTTGCCCATAACAAAGATTTAGACCTAAGTTTAAGAATTAAAAAGGACAAGGTCGAAAATCGAGTGGACATTAAACACGAGCTTGTTTGTTTACTGACCTTACGGTTACAAAGCGAGTGTATAGCCATTAAAGAAACTTTAGATCTCAGAATAAATCAAAGAACACTACGGCAGATCTACGTTTTGTATCTAACAATCGAGCCTCATGCTGTGAGCACTAACGGAGAACTATCCTTCTCTATTTTCCCGGTAGCGTTGCGTAGCGTGATTTCCCACTCCCCTCACAGTATACATCTCAAAGTTCAAGGTCAATGTAGGGGGAGAAAGTAAAATGGTGTCCAATGGGTAACTTGGGAACTATTGGTTGGAATATACTGGACACAGGACAACAAAGAAACAAGGATGTCAATAATTCTGTAATAAAGCAACATTTTGCTAGTTCTGTGGTCGACACAATCACAATGCCAACCATCTCTGTTAGAAAGGTCACGTTTGTATTTGATGATAAGATCATTATAACGACCATAGAATTTACGAAATACTGACTTTAAACGAGGTTGTTGAAACCCTGCAACATCAACTTCTGTGTGAGTAGTCTGTCTCGGTTTAAAAATTATACTCGGAGCATGCTGTCGAGAAGCGTATATTTTAAGAGACATTAACATCCAAATGCAGGTAATATAAATCACTACATAGGTCGAACAGCTGAAGTCTCTCTTTTGTCGTACAGTTTATCTGTTAGTAGGTCAATTGTCAGTAAAACTTTCATGTATGAAACAGGTGTGGCAGACTCCATTATGTCTAGGTTAATTTCAAGTTCACCAGGATATATGTCGAGTTGACATATGAATATATCAGTCAAGGCGCCAGCATCTGGCCTGGGGGCCATAACACTTAGACGAGCTCACTTTTGTTCTCAGTATCACTTTTTCTTTAAGGAATATATAGTGGAAAAGTGAGACTGAGATCAAAGGTGAGCTCGTCTAACTTTTATGGCCCCCAGGCCTGGTATTAGATATTTTCTATTTAAAAATGTATATAAATTGGGCATATCTGGAGTTCACACAACTGCATTTTACTTTTAAATAAGTTGAAGGGTCCAAACATATCCAGAGTTCTTTACATTTTTAACATTAATGCATTGCTAATAATCAAATTTAGTTTATGTGGGATAACACACGCTATCTGACAACTGAGACAGGGATCGCTGTCCAGATGTTTCTCTGATACGTCACCAAATTAAAGTCTGAAAGTCCTTTGGCACGCGACATGTGGCGGTCAGACCGACACAGAAGGTATACTGATAATTATTTATAACTCCCAAATCGATAGCTTATTCTAATATATTTTTCTCTGCCTTTCAAGTTAAATATTATAACATGTATTTGATATATAGGGATACCACTTCTATCATTTCTATGTCTGTGATCTTCATGTTATATCTTTAATCATGAAGAAAAATTATTTATCTTGTAATGCTCAGTACAATACATCAATGTTTAAAGGATTAAATAAGATATTCAAAACTTCATTTCGTAAAGACCTGACCTATTGAGATAGGACATATTACAAAACAAAACACTTGAAAATAAATTGAAAAAACGTCAAAAGTTTGACCTTTAATATGACCTTAGACCAAATTGAATATGACCTTAATTTATATGAAATGAAGAGGTCCGTAACGCAATGTGTCCAAAAATGGTTACATATGCTGACTCTCTCAATCAATTATGTGCATAAAAATGTACCAGAATACTGCATCGCGATACTTTTGAATACATCTCCAAGTTACTTTACATTTGTGCATGTAGTCATCTGTTATATTATTGTGAGATGTGCTGCAATTGTTTACTGTTCGTTAAACACGCAAGTTACTCAGGAAAAAAATTCCTGATGATTATCGAACAGCTTGATTTAATTACCTTTACATCCGTAATAAACTCTTGTTTTTAAATTTCACATATCTATCGAGCGTTTGTCTACTAAAATCTCAATGACAAACGTAAAGACTGATTTCATAAGTTGCAGTAAAAGCTACCTAATATCAAACTTCTACTGGCCTTACAAAGGCAGTATATAGCAAAGGGGGACGTTTCTCATAATCAAGTCAAACTCCAAAGTCAAAAGGTAACAAAATAATGTTGATATCCAAAGGAACATCTTATTACAAAAAGCACACCTGTGTAAAATAAGAAAGCCGTAGCATCAAGCATACAAAAAATATGTCTAAGGTTAGGGGTTTTAAATAAAGGTCAAATTTTAAGGTCAAAGGTCAAAATTAATGGTGGCTAAGGGAAGATCTTGCCACCATAATACATATACTTTTGAAATATGAAAGCCCTAGGACCAGTCATTCAGAAATACTGGTCAAAATTACAGTTTTTCAAAAATAGGTCAAAAGATAAATGGACAGAAATGCTTTTATCCAAGGCTAGGTATAGTAACTAAGAGTTCATCTGTAAAATATAAAAGTCTTAGTTTTAGGTGTTCAAGAGAAAATTATGTTCAAGGTTCAGGTTTTTCAAGAGTAGATCACTCTCAAAGTTACAGTAAAATTGTTGGTTTCCAAGGAAAGTCTTATCACAAGGATTCGCCTGCGTGGGGCAGTGGTAAGAGCATCTGCTCTAGAGCGGCGTAGTAAGGATACCATCCTTATGTCGCGGGTTTGAATACCACTGTGGGACGTGGAGACTGGTCCTTCGGATGAGACCGTAAAAACCGAGTACCGTCTCTCACTAGGTGCTGGCACGAAAAAGACCCCTCGCTACAAATTGGTTCCGAGTGTTGAGTGTAGGTCAAAAATTGCAGCTCTCCAGCGGCAAGTAGTGACGTCTCCATATAAGTGAAAAATTTCTTGAGAAGGACGTTAAATTACGAACAACAAAACTTATTTGCAAGTATGACATGTGCAATATGATATTCGTAGTATCAACTGTTCAAAAATTGAAGTAAGGACAAAGTTTTTCAAGAGTAGTGTAACGTGTTGAGGGGTCGTACCTGGTTGATTCCAGGATCTCGGTAAAGATTGATATTTACAATAAATAATTTTCCTCTTAAAAATAATTGGATAAAATGATTGACCTGCAAATATATACAAAAATGACCCTTCCCTAACTTAGGGGAAAATCACACTTGGATGTCGGCCTTATATTTACAACAAGAGATGAGGTTCACAATTGCTCCGGACAGACACCAGTTATGCCTTATCCAGGATCGTAGTGTCTGTCACGATGTGAAGTCCTAACCTACTACTAGTGGTCAGCCTCTGACAACAGAGGATACTGAATTGTCCTTATTCAGGACGTACAGTCATCCAATGCTATCAGAGACTTATACTAGTAAAAAAGTTACCAGGCAAACCTTTGAAGGTTGACGTCCTTCGATGGTCGGCCTCTAAATGGTTTGTCACACACCCATACTACTAATTTATTATGGCATGCCTTTGCTGATAGGCAATCCATCTAGTATTGTCAAATAATTGCGGTAAGCCTCGATATTAGACCATCCACCCAACTAACCTTTTTTCTGAAGGTACGTCTATCTTCTCTCTCCGACAGTGGGACTTAAAAGAACCCCGCAGCTTAGCTGCGCTTGCTTATATAGTGTTGTTTAAGGTCACATGATCAGCTTCAGCCAATCACAGACCCCCAAAGGCCGACTTGCGTAATTGGAATACACAAAGTCTAAAGCGTTACATTACCCACGCCTTCGATGACATGCGACCCGCATGTTAACCAAAGAAAAATATTACCAAAGATTTTTTTTTAAATGTGAGCCAACAATTAGATCTACAACGTTGCTTTACAATGTAGATACTACAAAGTGAACAATTATGTATTTTAAATCATACCATTTATTGAAAACGTTAGCGTCAAACACAGCTTTTTTTCTTGCATTACAAATTAAACACAATCTTTTCCTTGGTGACTGCCTTTGTGTCAACATCACCGTCTCTGAATCTCTTGATGGATTTGGTAGTGATAAGTCGTTTTAAAGGCTCTGTCTGAGTTCCCACATCTGCTTTCCTCTTCAACGGCCCACTGACACTCTCTTTTATCATGGTAAGTTGTACTGTATTTTCTTCCCCGCTGTCCCTTTTGTTACTCAACTGTTCCTTTACAGTACAAGGTTTTCTTTGTAACCACTGGTAAGGGGGCAGTTGGTTTACAAAATACTCTTCCTTGCAACAGATTGTTCTCTACCTCTTTTGCAGGGATGGGCTCCACCTGGGGTATCGGGTCGTCGTCTTCACTGCTGTCCGATACGTCTGCAATAAGTTCTCCAGGATCTTGGTTAAGTCAGCCATCATCCTGTTCTTGTATTGGTTCGTCTCTACTCACACCGTCACTTCCACCATCTTTAATTCCAAGCATGATTAGTTTGTCATCTTGGGAGATACCAGGATGGCATCTTTTCATGTGCCTCTTGAGGTTGCTCTCCTTGGTATTCTTAAAAGTCGCATGTTGGGCACTGCAAGGTCCTCATGGCACAAGCAAGGACATGGTCTCTGTACTCCCCTTCATTGTTTGCTGAGAAAGAGCACATAGGGCAACGTCGAAACTCCTTATTTGGTGTTGTCTCTGTCTTCGCCATCTGAAAAAGACACATTTCTTTTTAAACATATATACATAACAGAAGTGTTCAACTTTCATTCATTAAAAATACATCTAGATACTTATTTGTCAACATAATAATCATGAAGCCAAGTAGGTGGTTTAGTTACTCTTTTTGGACGACCAATGCTAATATAAGTGATTGATGTTTCGTTGTTACTGTCATTTACATTTTCTTGTAGCAACTGGTCTTCCTCAATCTGTGGAGGATCTTCTCCCGAAAGTGTTTGAGGATATTTCTTTCGCATGCGGTCAACATGTATTACTTGTTCTGAACCTCGAGACCCACAGTTGACCAAATAGTTTACAACAGAAATCTTTTTGACAACTCTAAATGGGCCCTGCCAATAGCTTGTGAATTTGGGTGAGGTTCCAGGCTTTCTGCGTGGGAAGAATACATAAACTTCCTCTCCAGTACTGAAAGTTTTCCATCTCAATTTTCTATCATGGAAGTGCTTTTGTCTTATCATAGCCTGACCAGTGTTTTCCCTGACTATGTTGTGGGCTCTCTCAAGCCGTTCTTGAAGTTCTCATACCCATTCGTTTGTGGGTATTTCTTTAATGTTACTCGGGACTTCCTACATTAAATCCAGAGGGGTTGTAACTTCACGCCCCAACATCAGCATGTTAGGAGTTACCCCAGTAGTTTCATGCACGGTAGACCTGTAAGCCATTGTATTATACGGCAAGTGGACGTGTCAATCTGAATGGTGTCCGTTTACAAATCCACTGAGCATTGCAGTTAGTGTTCTATTAAACCACTCAGCCATACCATCCGATTTGGGATGATAGGGAGTGGTACGAGTCTTCTGAACATCTAATAAATGGCACATTTTTCGGAAAAGTTGACTTTCGTACTGTGGACCCTGATCCGAGTGTATTACACCTGGGACACCAACTCTTGTCACCACCTCTTCTACTGTTTTTCAGCGACTGTCTTGGCTTCCATATTGGGCATGGGGAAGCACTCTGTCCACTTGGTAAAATAATCGGCTACGACTATAATATATCGGTTTCCATTCTCGGTCTCTGGTAACTCGCCAAGTATGTCAGTGGCTATTCTCTCCATAGGGTATCCAGAACCAACTATTTGCATTGGCGCTTTATTAGACATACTAAGCCCTTTTCTTTTTGTGCAAACTTCACATCCTGCTATGTATTGGTGAACATCTTTTTGTAAATCTGGCCAGTAGTATGATTGTCTAGTATTTGCCAGTGTCTTATTTTTGCCAAGATGTCCAGCTGTTCTGTCGTCGTGACAGAACTTAAGAATTGTTCTTCTCTCCTTGCTGGGAACTACAACCTGTTTGTTACTAAATCATCCCATTTCCTGTAGAGAATACCGTCATGCAAAGCTAACCTGTCCCTTTGGGACCATAAAGATTTTATCACAATCGACTCTCCTGATATGACATTATATTTTGGATGATCATTGGTGATCAACCATTGTTTAACCTTACTTAGATCTCGATCTTTATCTTGTAGTTCCCAAAATGAAATCTCTGTTGAGTCATCTTTGATATATTCTTCGGATTACAATGTTTGTACAACATGGATGTGGTCAGACTTACACTGCTTGCATGGAATGCGACTTAAGCCGTCCGCATTTTTGTGGAGTCTACCGGGCCTATGCTCAATATGAAAATCATAACTCGATCCATCGGGCTAGCTGCCCTTCTGGATCCTTGAAATTCTTTAACCATTTCAACGAGCTATTGTCCGTCCTTACGGTGAATCTTCTATCATATAAATACTGTCTGAAGTGTTTCACAAATGTCACTACGGCTAATAGTTCCTTTCGTGTGACACAATATTTCCTCTCTGAAAGGCTTTTACTGGCACATGCTATAGGCCTCTCAACCCCATCCTGTAGCTGTGATAGCACTGCGCCGACTGCCTCATTGCTGGCGTCTGTATCAAGGATAAACTATTGATCAAAGTTAGGAAAAGCTAAGATGGGAGCTGTTGAAAACTCTTTCCGTAACTTGTCAAATGCGCTTTGGCACTTGTCATCCCATTTCAAGACCGTATTTTTCTTTGTTAGTTCGTGCAGAGGTTTGGCCACCATAGCAAAATTAGGCAACAATCTCCTGTAATAGCTACAAAAGCCTATGAATGACCTTACTTCTGTAATGTTCGAGGGGACAGGCCACTTTTTCACTGCTTTTATTTTCTCAGGACTGGTGGCTATACCCTTTTCGGATATAACATGTCCCAGGTATTCGACCTCTTTAGCAAAGAGTCTGCATTTACGTGCTTTTAACTTTAGACCTGCAGCCAACAAACGGTCGAACACTTGTGTCAGATTCAGTATCATGTCCTCTATTGTCTTCCCTATCACAATTATATCGTCTAGGTAGACGAGACAGATATTCCACTGGTGATTTCTAAGAACTGTCTCCATTAAGCGCTCGAAAGTGGGTGGGGCGTTACAAAGCCCGAACGGCATCACTTTAAATTGGTACATTGGTTGAAACTCTGATTTCCTAACTTAAAGGGAATTAAAATTGAACCATCCACTTTAAGAGGTGAGCCATCTGCAGTGACTGTTGGCTTCCGCAATTCATTAAGTTTTGAAGAAGACCCAACAACAGAATGAAGGATCTCTGAGGATAGAATGCTAATGGTTGACCCAGAATGTATCAAAAATCGGACAACCTTGCCATGCATTGAGGCATGTATGAACAGCCCTGCCTCGCTAACTTTGTAACTAACTCCCGATTTGTATGGCCCTTTGTTTTTTATCAACTTCTGGTGATGATGCAGGTACGTCCGTTTTGTTTCCAGCCTAACCCAGAGATTTTAAGTAACTGAAGCACTTCGCCTTTATATGTCCTTCCTTCTTGCAGAAATGACAAACAATCTTACGTTTACAATCAGTCTCTTGAGGTAATGTCTGTTTACCTCTGGTATTGCTAGCCTTTTCGTCTTTAAAATTTTTTTTCTCCCTCTGTAGGTCTACCACAGCTTTAATCAATATGGCAATCGGATCTGACTTCTCAGGTGCTTTTTGTGTAGCCCTCGCATACAGCGTCGTTTAAATCTACTGGCCTAGCTTGCTTAACCACATATCTCTATCCCGTAGGGCATCTATAAATTGTTCTTCAGCAAGCGTTTCCTTCACTTCAAATGGTGCGATATGGTACGCTAAATTTGTGAGCCGGCAATGATTCCGAAGGTTTCTGTCGCCGCTCACGCAGCCGAGCTCTATACAGCTCCCTCTGATTCGTTGGGGAGAACCTCTCCTCCAGTGCTCTACATAGTAGCCTATAATTGCACTTCTCTCCTTCAGGTAAATTGCCGAGGACACCTTGCGCCTGGCCTCTTAGGGATACTGCGAGGTGCATACCCATTTCTGGTGTTGTCCACAGTGCACTTATTAAGGGCGGCACATATTTCAAAATGCGATTTGAAGTCGAGTGGATGAACTGCCATCAAACTTGACTGCTTTCACACTTGTACGGACCGGTTCTCTGTCATTTTTAGCTCTACTTGTCAGAGACCAGAAGAGATGCGATAGTGATACGTCCGGCGTCCGTCCGTTTGTCTGTAAACAATTTTTCAAAATGCTACTCCTCCTACAGTTTTGGTCTGATTTCAGTATAACTTGGCACACAAGAAGACTACACTAAGACACAGGGACCGGTAACATACTGTATTCGATTTTACATACCGGTAATCACTACATGTATACAAAAAGAGAAAGGGAAACAACGTCAGCCCGAATTTACAAAGGGTTGATCTCGGAAATGTTTCGTGTTTTTAATAAAATACCTTGCAGTTAGTGGAATAATGGCTGGAATCATTCAGCAATAATTACTCTTTAATAATACCATCACGGTCATTTAAGAATCGTGTAAGTCGTGTTTTGCAAATCAGATATCCTGTCATGCAAGTGATGTAGTTTAAGTCGTCCACTAAATTCGCTAACCAATGCATCCAAGATTTAACGCGAGATGTGATTGGTCAACAGTCCTTTTCTAGAAAAGATCTGACCAATCACGCTCCGCCTTTTACCTTACATGGGTTTTTCCAAAATATCGTCTGTTCTCGGCTCGGGCCTTGTCGTGAACAAAAAAAACCACCGTATTTATTGAAATCGAAGAGGTCGTACGTTTTAATTGTAATTAACAAAAGAAAAAGATGAATTTCGTGATCGCTGGATCTTTAGCTTGTGTTTTCCAGTTCCGGAAAGACTTCAAAACTGTAGAATATGTGCTAATTTTACCTCGTTTTAGTGGACGAATTAAAGTACATCGACTCGGACAACTGGATATGGAGTTAGTATAACCTAGCTTAAAAGCTATATAAATGAATGAGGTTTCTGTTTTATTAAAGAATATTTATTGTAGTATGATTCTAGTTATATTTTAATTGGCTGCATGGTATTTTCTATGACATACGAAACATTTTCGAGATAGGCACTGTGTAAATTCGGGCTGACGTTGTTTCCCTTTCTCTTTTTGTATACATGTAGTGATTACGTAAAATCGAATGTGCACTAAGATACATATTTCCGTGTATCCGTTTCTGATTTCGATGAACGGTGTTAGCATTGGTACTAAAAATAGTGAAATTCTTTTAAAAATGCTACTCCTCCTACAGTTTTGGCCTGATTTCAATATAACTTGGCACACAAGAAGACTACACTACATAATTCTGTGTATCGCTTTTGGATTTCGATGAACGGTGTTGCCGGGGTTACTAAACATAGAAATTTCTGTAAAATTCTTTCAAAATGCTACTCCTCTTACAGTTTTGGTCTGTTTTCAATATAACTTGGCACACAAGTAGACTACACTAAGATACATAATTCTGTGTATCAGTTTTTGATTTCGATGAACGGCATTGCTGTGGTTACTAAAAATAGAAATTTCTGTAAAATTCTTTCAAAATGCTACGTCTCCTACAGTTTGGGTCTGATTTCAATATAACTTGGAACATGAGTAGACTACATTCAGATACATAATTCTGTTTATCAGTTTTTGATTTCGATGAACGGTGTTAGCATTGTTACTAAAAATAGAAATTCCTGTGAAATTCTTCAAAAAATGCTACTCCTCCTACAGTTTGGCCTGATTTCAATATAACTTGGCACACAAGTAGACTACACTAAGATACACAATTATGCGTATCGGTTTTTGACATGGATGAACATTATTGCCTTGGTCACTAAAAATAGAAATTCCTGTTAAATACTCTCAACATGCTACTCCAAATACCATTTTAGTTTGATTATAATATAATGTGGCATGCAAGTAGACTACATGTACACTAAAGAACATTAAGAGACCTAATCAAGGATCATTATTCTATTTATTGCTGTTGTAAAGTTTTAATTCCCAACAGCTTCAGTACTTTTCTGTTCCTTTGCTATAAGTACAAACCATTAGAGCTTCAGTTTTGACAGAGACCTCTGATTTTTTTTTTTTGACGTCTTCGTGTAGCATTGTCTGAATACAAATCATTGAGTGCAGCCGGAGTATCAATGATAGCGTGCTGGATACTTGCTTTGGCTTGTGGCTTATCAGTCTATCCTCTTTCAGTGCAAAGCTAGGCTCGTCATCTTCGAGGAAACTGGTAGTCTTCCTTATGTGTTTAAGTGTTGCACCAGTCCCTTGGTATGACCTATCACCTAATGTGGTACGCCTGCTTTCAGGTTTGCCTGAATCCCTGGCGTTTACCTTCTTAACTATTTTTGACAAGCTGTCTTGTAGGCTCTTTAACTCCTTTTCTACAGCAGCCATCATATTTTACGAAAACAACCCAGCAATAAAGGTATAAAAATATTACAAATAAGAAAAATCAACCAATAATCAGAATTTGAACCGAGATCCCACCGCGCTGCCACCAAATTTTGTAATGTTGAGAGGTCGTACCTGACTGATTCCAGGATCTCGGTAAACATTGGTATTTACAATAAATAATTTTCCTCTTAAAAATAATTGGATAAAATGATTGGCCTGCAAATGTATAAAATGGCCCTTCCCTTACTTAGGGGAAAATCACACTTGGATGTCGGCCTTATATTTACAACAAGAGATGAGGTTCACAATTGCACCGGACAGACACCAGTTATGCCTTATTCAGGCTCGTAGTGTCTGTCACGATGTGAAGTCCTAACCTACTACTAGTGGTCAGCCTCTGACAACAGAGGATACTGAATTGTCCTTATTCAGGACGTACAGTCATCCAATGCTATCAGAGACTTACGCTAAAAAGGTTACCACGCAAACCTTTGAAGGTTGGACTTCCCTCTATGGTTGGCCTCTAAATGTTTAGTCACACATCTATACTACTAATTTATTGTGGCAAGCCTTTGCTGATAGGCAATCCACCTAGTACTGTCAAATAATTGTGGTAAGCCTCGATATTAGACCTAGCTGCAGATCTGTAGCTCTCCGGAAAAAAATATAAATTGATAGACCGGAGAGCTACAGTGCCACCCATTGAAAAAACTGTATATTTATTGCGCACAAAAAAGTGCGCTCGATCCTTGATTAATTCTTCCAAATTCTTACCTCAATTGCACAAAATGGAAGATTTCAAAAATTTCCTCTCTCCTCTATCAAGTTCTGTCGTAGTTGACATTTGAACGAAGCATATTGGACCGAATTATCTTTGAAACCAAAATGGCAGTATAAATAAGCAAAATGTTCGATGATTGCAATATCAGGGCCAGGAGGACTATTAACAACAATTATGAGGAATGTTTTGTTGTGGAAAGAGTCAAAGAATATGTTAAGAACACACGGTTTGTAATATTTTGAGATTACAGTTTTAAAAACATGGAGAAATAAATCGAGAACCGAGCGCATTTTTTTGTGCGCAATAAATATACAGTTTTTTCAATGGGTGGCTCTCTAGCTCTCCGGTCTATCAATATATATTTTTTCGGAGAGCTACAGATCTGCAGCTATATTAGACCATCCACCCAACTAACCTTATTTCTGAAGGTACGTCTATCTTCTCTCTCCGACAGTTGGACTTAAAAGAACCCCACAGCTTAGCTTCGCTTGCTTACATATATAGTGTTGTTTAAGGTCACATGATCAGCTTCAGCCAATCACAGATCCTCAAAGGCCGACTTGCATAATTGGAATACACAAAGTCTAAAGCGTTACAGTAGGTCAAATTCCAAGGTCAAGGTCAACGACTCAAAAAAATTTCTTATCGCAAGAATGCACATGTAAAGTTGAAAGCCCTAATTCCTACTACATGTATACAAAAAGTGGGTCTTATGCTAAGGTCAAGAGGTCAAATGTATGAAATCCCCAAAAGGTCATGTGAACAGGAATGTACCAGTAAAATATAAAAGTCATAGTAACCATTAAAATATTATAGGCAAGTTTAAAGATATTATGGACAAACAGACAGATGTCTTTATTGTATAAACGTACAGAAAGCAAATATCTTCGTACCTCATATGAAAAAATAATGTTTGTTCTGCTCATCTGCACATCAGACAGATTGGGACTAATAATGGCGGCCGATCTATACAGATTTATAAAAAGAAATACAAAAGTCGTAAATTTGAACATCCAAATTGTAGGCCAAAGCCTGTCCACTTCTCTAGAGAGAATAGGAAGTATGACATTGCGTCAACATTACGACACACTTCTAGGTCGGATTCAAAATCCTAAATTTTGTCAGATCTTCTAAGTGATCACAGGCAGGTAGCATTTTAATAACCCGGGCCTTCACTATTGTAAATGGACATCGAAAGGCTGCTTGTCTTCCATTTTTAAGCGGTTAGCTAGCTAACCGCTTTATGGCATGGGCTCCAAAAAAACCGGAAACTTCCATAAGGCGCTACCTATCGACATCGCTTTATGGCACGTAACCTTATCCTTCTGCAACAAAAACCGGAAATTTCCACAAGGCGCTACCTATCGACAACGGTAACTTCAGCAAAGCGCTTCCTATGATTTGTATACTGTTGGCATAATACGGCCCCTGGTGAGAGATTGACAATATGCTGTGTATGAAGAGTGGCTATTATAACGATTATATCGAATTATATCGAATTCTTATTTAAGTATTTACCAAAGCATTGACAATAGTTAGAACAATAACTTCAAAGAACTGAGAATTTGGTCCTTATTACATGTACATCGTGCGATCGCGATTTATAGCAACTGTTAGTTTATTTTTGAAAGTTAATTATACAGCAGGTTGAAGGTTATTACAGACTGCAAAAACATCAGCAAATCTCTCGATCGAGTTTGATTTTCCTTGCCAAAGTATTAAGAAACACCATTTATTAAGTTAAGTAATACCTGAAAAACGCTGTTATAAAAACACCGAATACATCTGTAAGGTTTACACTTTTTGTAACGTTTTTATGGAAACAATAGGATTACCTCCACAATGAAACGTTTGTTTTCTTCTCTTTTCTTCTCTGTCTAATAAACAGATTATAAAAGCTCTGCTTCCAGGGGTAACTTCTCTACCCCGTCTTTGATAATATATTACAAACGATCATAAGGGATCACTTACTTTTAGTTTTGAAAAAAAATAATGGGGCACTTAAAGTAGTAAAATTAATTTTGAAAAAAAATGGATAAATATATATTAATCTTAATCGGCATTGTGATCCTCTTCTAAAAATCAACCGACATTATTATTCACAGAAGAATGAGGTATGAAAAATATTGGCAATTAGCAAAAATTTAAAATATATACTAATGCTTATTTATAAGTTTTGAAAATTTGATCAATTCCTAGGGAATGTATTATTAGCTGTGAAAATACTTTTTAAATTTGAATTTATCCAATTTGTCGATTATTATTTTGAGCGTTTGAGAAGAATTAAATTAAAATACAGGTGTTTAGAGGCACATTGATAGAAAAAAATCAGTGTATATTGTTTAACCGACATATTGAAGAAAATGACACTGATAACTTCTTAAGTTACACTGACTTTTAGTGTACATTTGAATTTTTAAATACTAGTATTGATTGATTAGACAACTTTCCTTTTCACATGTTTTATTTGAGAACAATATTGCATATAGAGTATATGGCAAATACACATTATATGTCCTTATCTAGACATATTATGCAAGACTTCTTTTAAATGATTCTCATATACCATTTACTTTATTCAAACATTCACTTGTTTGAAAAGTCAGTAAAGTACATTTCATAAAGCTTGATAATCGTGTCCAGTCTTCCCGTAGAAGTAGTAGTTCATAATATTTCTAAACGGAAGTATCTGTATCAAAATACAGAATGATCAATGATCGATTTAAGAAGAAAAACTGACTCCTGAAAGTTCAAGAGGTGGGATCCGTTGCCTAGAAGAAGTAAGCATCCCTCGTTGACCGGTTACACCCGCAGTGAGCCTACACATCTGGAGCTCTCTGATATCAATTCATTTACAAAGTCTCTGCTCAGCCATTCTTTTTTCTCTGACTAGCCAGCTGTAGATCTACACTACTCCAAATCCATTAATCTACAGAATTTAACTTGTCATTTTTTTAGTTGTTTGCTATAGTAGGCTTTACAATTACCTAATTTAAGATTCAGTAGAGCATGAAAGACAATTAAATTTTCAACATCAACATAATTGTTTTCATCCAGAGAACGATTGGATGCCACCAAGAGAGAAGTTTTAAAAATGCACGTCCTGTCTTTCAAACTGAAGAAATCTCATTTTTGAATTTTGAAACATGTTTTTCAATCTAATTAAAATTTATTTAAATGTTCCAAATCCGCTACCGCTTCTCAAACATCTAACATCCCATTCGGGGTCACATCAGAGCGACCTTTCGATTATGAATACATGTACTAGTAAACACAAACACTTTGGCTATGTAGATTCAAGCCTCGGTAAACAATTCTCAAATTTATTCCACGGCTACATATCATCATTATTGATACTGTCTTACGTTGAATTAAAGTAATTTTGGAATAAATTTCATGTATAGTCTGCAGTCTGGCATCTGAACGTGAATAATGCAAACGAAAGAGCGCAAACTATACAAGATACCCCACACGTCATACATAACACAGCTTTTGCAATGCATATTTTGTTCACTACAAAACTCCTCGGGTGTTTTGGTTCGGTGGTGAAAACAAGAAACCCATCTGAACTATAAGCCAAGATTTCGGAGGAACCATTTTCTTTGGCTAATCGAAGATTCACTCTTACATGACCCCAAATAGGATGTTGTTAGATATTTGAGAAGCAGTAGCGGATTTGGAACATCTGATTTTAATTAGATTGCATCCATCTGTGACATCAGTTTGGAATGTTATTGGTTTTACTATTAAGTAAAGTATTACAAAAACAGAATGTCTGTTGTTGTTTTCTCTGATGGCATTGGACAAAGATATGCATACTTAAATATCATTTCATGCACTTTTTTCGGTACATATGAGATGAAAGCATGCTAACCGCTTTTCAGTACTTTCAGTACTTTGATTTGTTGTAGTATAGTAAACAAGAGGCCCATGGGCCACATCGCTCACCTGAGAAGCTTTGACCATTCCGTTCTTTACCAGATTTCCCCCTTGTAATTCATATTGTGACCCCACCCTACCCCACTGATCATAATTTAGACAATTTGAAATCTACACTACCATAGGATACTTTGATTCCCCATTGTAAAACTTTGATTCCCCATTGTGGCCCCACCTAACCCCGGGGTCATAATTTGAACAATTGAGAATCTACACTACCCAAGGATGCTTCCACATATGTTTCAGCTTTTCTGGCCCAGTGGTTCTTGAGAATATAAAAGGCATATTTCAACAAAATATGTGATTTTATTAATTTTTGTTTGAAAACACACAATTTTAAAATTAAAACTAGATGCTGTCATGAGACAGTAATACCCGCACTATGGTGTTTGCCTCTAAATATACACTCATTCATATTGGACTTTCCAAGGAAGAAGTCAAAATAATTCTATAATTATCACCGTACATGTATTCGTCAAATTGAACATAAAATTTTCAGATGACCATATCAACTCTGAGCCTCACATATGTATTTTAAAATACTTAATTCATAACCAGTCTGAAATAACAGAATTTAATTAATGATTGAAGTAAATTACTTAATTAGATTCAAATAAATAATTTTCCCATAATTTGGAACTTTTTAAATTTACTTTCTCAACGACATAAAATATTATTTTAGTACAAAGCGTTTTTGATGAATTTATCAAAATGTGCAAAATGATTTTAGTATTTGGTCGGGAAAAAACCCCATTGAAAATACAACCCGATTAATTTGTCAATGCCTATCTCCCCCCCCCCCCCCCCCCCACACACACACACACTCTCTCTCTCTCACTCTCACTTTTTTTAAAAAACATAGTTTAGTTTATTATGATAGTTTGAAATTTGTTCTTGTACTAAACAGTTTTATTTTTTACATTCACATGGGGTTTGCGTCACCCATTATCATATTTATAGATATCACCTCTCGGCACACCTCGGCCAATTCATACTGGCAACGGAATCAGCAAAGGTTTGTCGAATGAGATTATTTAGCACATGTATGCTGACGATGCAGTGTGGTCAGTTAAAATCATTTGTGTTTTAATTGGATTATATGGATTATATTTCATGAATTCGTTGTCACGACCTATGACATTCGGTAAGTACAAGATTTAGTATAGATTGCATAAAAATAAATAAATGCAAATGGTTAGGTTGAAGTTCAAAAAGGGTCAACATGGTCAAAGATCATCGCATGCCACAGTCGACAAATTTCACATTGTCAAGTTATCTCCCGTTGCGGACATTCAGTATATAACAGACGCAGATCCAGAATTTTTTTTCAGAAAGGGGGGGGGGTCACACCTCAGTCAAAAAAATCAGCCCAAGATTTCCTGAGATGGAAATAAAAAATAATAATAAAAACAATGATGGTGGAGTCCCTGTTTTCTAAGGGGGAGGATGTCCAAAGTCATTTTTATTCTCTACAGTACATATATAGTCTTATTTAAATAACTGCTAATTCCAAGGGGGGGGGGGGTCTGATCTCCCTAGCCACTGACTCCCTGTACCTGAAATGACAATTGATCTTCCGACTCCATAATAGTAGAAATTTTTTTCATTTGACTATTTATACATATTTTGTTTCCTATGTTTATGTATTTTTGTTTGTCCACGGAAACTTTAACCTTGCCCATATTTTTTAAGTGGATTGGGCTATACACATGGCTTCAATATTTCATAGGTAAATTTCTTTTGGCAAAACCTTTTAATGGGTACCACCAATTTTGACCTCTTGATCTCTTGACCTTGGAGTTTGACCCAATTTTGCAAGAAAAATACCTTGAACTTGGCGTAAGTTTTGAACAGGTGGTGCTAGGACTTTCATGCTCTTACATGTGTAATCATTGTGAACTTTCAACAGGTATAATTATTTTTTACCTAGACCTTAGAGTTGAATCCAATTTAACTTTAACCTTGGCAATAACTTTTGAACAGGTGAGGAAGTTCTAGGGATTTCTCCCTTTTTTCACATTTGTATTCCTTGTGACAAGACTTTCCCTTTGATACCAACAATTTAGACCCTTTGACCTTGACCTTGGAGTTTGACTTACATTTGAGAAACTTCAACCTTTGCCAAAAGCTGCCATAACAGTTGCTGTCACAACAAACAAACAAATTACTAAAAAAAAAACACAGAATACATGTACATATTTTATATTCAACAGATATACATCTGGTCATATCTCTAGTTCTCCCTTGAATGAGACATGGTGATATAAATTTTAAAAAATAATTATAAGAGTTGAAAAGGTTGTGCATATTGAAATATACTAAGTTCTGCGGACGAATTAGATATACCAGTTTAGCTTTATTTTGCTACCCAAAGCACCTTGATTAACTATTTATAAGCATACTGTTTTCTGAAATGTACTGATTTCTGTTGTCCATCTGTTTATCTGCAAACTTTTCACATTAACTTCTTAAGAACCACTGGGCTAATTTCAACCAATTTACATTTAAATATGCAGGGTACTTTTTAAGCGCCCGGATCGATAGATCCCGGGCGTATATTGTTTTTGTCCTGTCTGTTTGTCTGTTTATCTGTTTGTCTGTTTGTCAACTTTAACCTTGGCCATAACTTTTGAACAATAAGGGATAGAGACTTCATATTTGGTAAGCATATTCCACTAATAAAGTCCTTTCAAATGACTTCAAGGTCAATGACCTTGTGACCTTGACTAAGACTTATATGCTAAAAATAGCTTTTTCCACTGTTTGTCATAACTTTTGAACCATAGGAGATAGGGACTTCATATTTGGTATGCATACTCCACTAATAGAGTCCTTTCAAATGACATCAAGGTCAATGATCTTGTGACTTTGACTGTGACCTATGTGCTAAAAATAGCTTTTTACACTTTTTGCCATAACTTTTGAACCATCAGAGATAAGGACTTCATATTTGGTATGCATACTCCACCGATTAAGTTCTTTCAAATGACACCATGGTCAATGACTTTGTGACCTTGACTGTGACCTATATGCTAAAAATAGCTTTTTCCACTGTTTGTCATAACTTTTAAACCATAGGAGATAGGGACTTCATATTTGATATGCATACTCCACCGATAAAGTCCTTTCAAACGACGGCAAGGTCAATGATCTTGTGACCTTGACTGTGACGGATATGCTAAAAATAGCTCTTTACACTTTTTGCCACAACTTTTGAACCATAGGAGATAGGGACTTCATATTTAGTACGCATACTCCACTGATTAAGTTCTTTCGAATGACACCATGGTCAATGACCTTGTGACCTTGACTGTGATCAATATGCTAAAAGAAGGTTTTTTTAACTTTGTTGCCGCCGGGCGCGTAGTGTTTCACAAACACATCTTGTTCCAACATAAATCTTCTTCTCAAGAACAGCAAAGACATTTATTGTCCCCATTTTTGCTAAAGGTAGGGTACATTAAATCTCATTTGTTTGTCAATCTGCCCATCTGTCACAATAAATTTAACCTTGATCATCATGGTCGTCTATTTTGAATGAGAAGAGATAGGACTTTTATATTAAACATGTGTATTAGTATTAAATGGGACAATACCATTCTACATACACTATGATTTTCATTCCCATGATCTTGAAGTTTGACCTAATTTCCTTAAAAAATTAATTGCTTTGAATTGATCATTTTGAAAGATAAATGAAAGGGCATTCATATTACCTGTGATAAGACCTTCCAAAATGTATCATGACTTTTTGACTCTGTGACCTTGACCTTGAAGTTTAACTTAGTTTTCATTAATGTTGTATTTCCTTTTCATTGAGAAGAGATTTGACTTTCACATTTCAAGTGAACATTACCCATAACAAGAGGCTCCCAACATGCTATGATTTTTTACCCCTTGACCTTGATGTTTTAACAAAATTTCAAAAGAGTGAACTCTCCCAAAAGATGATAAGACCACTGTTTAAAACAAAAAAGGAGTTTAGGGAAGACTGGGCTTTTTCCATAAAAAACGTCATTTTTCAACCCTCATTTGACCCCCCGGGCAAAATCAAAATTCTGAAACCTAACTGCACATCTACATGACCCAACCAACCATCTCCCAAAGATGATTAGGATGCTGAATAAAATGTAAGAGGAGTTCAGGGAAGATGGGGCTTTTTCCATAAAAAACATCATTTTTCGACCCTTATTTGACTCCCCGGGGCAAAATCAAAACTCCGAAACCTACCTGCACATCTGCATGACCCCACCAACCATCTCCTAAAATATGATTAGGCTGCTGAATAAAATGTAAGAGGAGTTCAGGGAAGATGGAGATTTTTGCATTAAAAACGTCATTTTTCGACCCCCATTTGATCCCCCAGGGCAAAATCAAAATTCCAAAACCTTACTGCACATCTACATGACCCCACCAACCATCTCCCAAAAGCTGGTTAGGCTACTGAGTAAAATGTAGAAGGAGTTCAGGGAAGACGGGGCTTTTTGGACAAAAAACGTCATTTTTCGACCCCCCGGGGCAAAATCGAAAATCCAAAACCTTACTGCACATCTACATGACCCCACCAACCATCTCCCAAAAGCTGGTTAGGCTACTGAGTAAAATGTAGAAGGAGTTCAGGGAAGACGGGGCTTTTTGGACAAAAAACGTCATTTTTCGACCCCCATTTGACCCCCCGGGGCAAAATCGAAATTCCAAAACCTTACTGCACATCTACATGACCCCACCAACCATCTCCCAAAAGATGATTAGACTACTGAGTAAAATGTAAGAGGAGTTCAGGGAAGACGGAGCTTTTTGCTTAAAAACGTCATTTTTCGACCCCCATTTGACCCCCTGGGGCAAAATCAAAATTCCAAAACCTTACTGCACATCTACATGACCCCACCAACCATCTCCC
This sequence comes from Saccostrea cuccullata, assembly GCF_032062105.1. NCBI lineage: Eukaryota > Metazoa > Mollusca > Bivalvia > Ostreida > Ostreidae > Saccostrea > Saccostrea cuccullata. The sequence continues at coordinate 501,993 of NW_026939570.1, read as the reverse complement.
AAAAGCTGGTTAGGCTACTGAGTAAAATGTAGAAGGAGTTCAGGGAAGACGGGGCTTTTTGGACAAAAAACGTCATTTTTCGACCCTCATTTGACCCCCCGGGGCAAAATCGAAATTCCAAAACCTTACTGCACATCTACATGACCCCACCAACCATCTCCCAAAAGCTGGTTAGGCTACTGAGTAAAATGTAAGAGGAGTTCATAATCACAACAATACATTACATCCGGATTGTTGTCTCCATTTTCTTATCATCAAAGCCAGTTTAATGGAGTGTGGGAGCTGTTAAGAACCTCCCTAGGTGCTGATATCATTTAGACTGCCCTGAGTTACAACACAGCATTTAGATAAACTTCTGCACAGCAGCTAGTAGACAAATACCTAGGCTTTATTTGGAACATAAATTGACCAGATACAGTATTCATTATCAACCCTGTATTTAACAATTTCTGTATTTTTGTTCATTCTTTCAAGGGGAAAATGCAACTTTGTTATGTAATAATTACATAATGGTCTTAGATTTGTAAACTCTTTTTTGTTTGTGGTGAAGAACAAAGCATATACTCTCCACAGATAAAAAAAAAATTGGTTGCCAAGCTTATTCTTTTAATGATAAAATTCTGCTTCAAAAGATGCATAAAAAACTGCTTCCAGAGTGCTCTGAGTGTTATTCTTGACTGCTCTGGAGTAAGGGAGATAAAAGCTTCATATCTTCAGAAATAAGGGGATTTAGATCACCAGACTTAAGGATGTTGGGGACAACTATTTAATGAATCTCAAGTGCAAAAATGGGAAACATCTTCAAAGGTCCTTCAAAGAGGCTGGGTGGTTGTGGCCATTTTTAGATTATTTTGATCTCCTGTAGAAGAAGAGCTCCATATAAAGATATAACAAAATGATCAAATTTTAAAACTAAAATTTATGAAATTTTTCTTTGCCAAATGATAGTTGACAGCTTAAGATCCCAAAATTTAAGTCATATCTGGTGGTTAATAAAAGAATAATTTATTGACCCCCTAGCCTCCTTAAAAGTAATCAACAACATTATTTATCTTTTTAAGATTAGGCAAATACTGTAGATCACTTAATTTTCGCGACACCTTATTTTCGCGATATAGGCATTGACTCTTTACTAGCGAGACAAAATTTTCACGAATTTTGGACATTGCTATATATAGTCTTAAGGAATTATATTATACGCGAGATTGAAATTTTCGCGAGCATAACGTCTCGCGTAATTGTGCGAAAATAAAGTTCTCGCGAATAAAAGGTGATTTACAGTATGAAGGCCAAGGGGTAAAAAATCATATCATGCTCGGAAACATCTTTTCAAAGGTAATGCACATGTAAAATAGGAAAGCCCTTTCTCTTCTCAATCAAAGTATAACATTTTTTAAAAGTATGTTACTCTTCAAGGTCAAGGTCACAAGGTAAAAAATCAGAGTATATTTAGAAAGGCTTTGTCACAGGTTATATAAATATATAACATGAAATCCCTAGAACTTTTCTCTTTCAAACGTTATGGCAATATAAAGTGATGTTGAATTTTTTTTTAAAAAAGGTCAAATTTCAAGGTCAAAGTCATGGGGTCAAAACTCATAGTATATTTGGAAAGGTCACAGTTAATGTACATATAAAATATGAAAGTCCTATCTCTTCTCATTCAAACGTTATGACCAAATTTAAAGTTTTTATGATAGACAGACGGACTGGTAGACGAATAAGATTCGCTTTCGTTTTCGCAAAAGAGGAGGGCAAAAAATATTTGTTCTTACTATAATTTAAAGAAATATAATACTTTGCCTTTAAATGTTCTCTCCCTTGTTTTTTGGTATTATGAAATCACAAAAATTATTTTATAAAGCATATTTTAACCAAGCTCTATGATAAACGTGATGACTTTCATATTTCTATCGTCAACTTCCCTTGCTTATGCAATATACCACCATCACCTCGATACCAAGTTTATATATTGTAGTTGATTTGATACGCAAGCTCCACGTACGAACAATTTCTAAAACGAGGTAAATTATTGACAAACAAGTTGATGAAACAAGAATTTCAGCAGTCTGTTTAAAGTCATCATTTCGTAAGTTCTATGGTCGATACAATGACCTTGTCAGCAAATACAATTTATCATTGAATCAAATGCTTACTGACGTTTTTCATGCTAATTTTTAGTCCACTATTTAAACACTAAATTGGCGACGGATTTTTCCGTTATTTCCCGATCATGACAAGGAGCACACGGCGGGTGTGACCGGTCGGCAGGGGATGCTCACTCCTCCATGGCACCTGATCCCACCTCAGATGTTTTGGAGGTCCGTGTTTGCTCCGCTCCTATTTTGTATTGCTTTATGAACTTTGATCTTAAATACTCTTCGTTATCTCCATATGTTTCATTTAAGCTGTCGAGAAAGCGTCGTTTTTGTGCCCCTGCCCCTTAATCGAAGATTCGGGGGTGTATAGTTTTTGCCCTGTTCTTCTGTCTGTCTGCAAAAACTTTAAACTTTAACCTTGCCCGTAACTTTAAGTGTGTGGGGCTATGACTTTCATATTTCACAGGTTTGTGGCAAGACCTTTCTAAGGGCATAGCCAAATTTGACCTCCTGACATTGACCTTTTAGTTCGACCCACTTTTACCATAATATAATAATATAATATAAAACTTTATTAAAAAAGAGAACATTTTGAAACCCTTTTACACATCTACAGAATACAGATAACTATCTCCCAAAAATGACTTGACTTCAGCGTAAAATTTAAAGGTATTTCCAGCATCTACTCCCCGCAGTTTCCTAACAAAAAAAACTTCAATTTTGACCTACATTATGGCCCGGAAAATTAAAATCCAAAAGGCTACTGCACATTTGAAGAACAAAACTTATCATCTTACGTAAGATGTGAGGAGGTATGGGAACGTCATTTTCGACCACTATGTTGTTCTCAGACAGAAAATTAACATTTTTTTATACATAACTACTTAACCCTTTTTAGCTCACCTGAGCCGAAGGCTCAAGTGATCTTTTCTGATCACATTTTGTCCGTCGTCCGTCCGTCCGTACGTCCGTCTGTTACGCTTTGGGGTACCCATCTCTTATCCGCAACTCCTCTCATACCACTGAATGAAATTTGATGAAACTTTCACAGAATCTTTATTACATATTGCCTCAAAGAATCTTTATTACATATTGTCATTGTGCACCTCCTATTTTACTTATTTGATCGGACACATATTTTGGGTTTCCCATAGCAAAACATGGACAATGCCATTATATAATCCTTTTGGGAAGCGGGGGTATCATCTAGTGAGCTCATTGCTCACAGTACCTCTAGTTTTATTTAGCAAGATTATTTAATGAAGATAATGATATACATGTAAATGGAATCGAAGTTATTATCAATACAAGACGATCTATCCTCTTTATTCAGAAATCAGTAAATATGTACATACAAGTTACACGAAATATATAAAATCCTGCACAGAAGCGAAAATAAAAGAGAAACAGATGAAGAAAAGACCTTCACAAATACAAACGTCAGAGAATCGATTTAAAATATAGATATAGCTTATGATTGCTAATATACATTAACACTTCTTAATTTATTAGACTGTTATTTAGAAACTTGTGAATTTATTTTTGATTTCCTGGAAGACAGGTGTTGATTAAGTTTGGACCTTTGCCAGAGCAGTGCGAACTCTTCGTTAATGAATGTCTTTCTGAGACGCCAGCATTGATTCTAAGATCTATGACTTTATTTGCGTTTGCTGTAGAAATAAATACTGTTATAGTATAAAAAAAAGCTTAAGACCAGTCTTCTACTTTACATAGCTTATTTTAAATAATTAGTTCAATGGAATATTTTCATTATATGGAATTCTTCAAGATCCTCTGAATGGCTCTGTTTAATTATCCTTGAGACCACCACCTCCCAAAATTAAATATTTTGATATTGAATATTTTCACTTTTAAAAATATCCAAGAATTTTTGATGATGTTGTTTCAGCGATGATTTTTTATTATTATCCTGTGACATTTTGGATTGAAATTCTATCAATTACTCGTCATATGTTTGCTTTATCGAATGAAACTCTTATTTCTGTCATCTGTTTTAAAATGTGAAGCCGTTATTGTTAAACTGTTACCTTGCTTGTTTGATAAAAATCCAGAAATAAACAATTATTTTTTACCCATCCCTCTCCTTTACAACTAGCAAATGCGAGCTCTCGCTTTAGACCAAGTTTTTTTAAAAATGGAAATATCAAACTGAATTTGTGCACGAGGAATTTAAATATATACTAGAATACATCTGTATGTCTGTTTGTGCGACATTAAAGCGCAAAAATCTTCTTTTTTTTAAATTTTAATTTACGTTTAACGTGCACCGCGCGTTGAGAATATCGATTTTCTCCTAAAGAGAGACCAATACATACGGCGGACCTCCATTCTCCTTCCTCAATTTACAGCTTCTAACCTGCAGAATGATATGCTGAAACTCAGGTGAACTTAATCCGCGACAAATGGACAAAATAAAAGGATCAGCAGGTTGATGTCTCATCTCAATTGTCCATTACTCACTGCCAACAGGCAATTGTTTCGATGACAACTTTACACAAGTTAAACAGTGAAGTTGATATTAATATTCCACTTAATTTGGAAAATATTTCTGAGGTACGCGAGCTGGACATGTTTGATTCCAAGTTAACAGTTTGGGAGGACTATATTGTAGGAATACAGCTGCTGTTGACGGGTAAGTTGGGAATACTATGTTGTTTAGAGAAACTTTTGGCGGGTAAGTTGGGAACACTATGTTGTAGGAACACAGCTGCTGTTGGCGGATAAGTTGGGAATCCTATGTTGTAGGAATACAGCTACTGTTGACGGGTAATTATAAGTTGGGAATACATGTACTATGTTGTTTGGTTAGAGCAACTTGTGGCGAGTAAGTTGATAGATGTATCTTGTTTGGTTAGGGCAACTTTTGACGGATAAGTTGAGAATATTATGTTGTTTGTTTTTGGCAACTTTTGGCAGGTAATTTGGAAATATTAATGTTGGTTGGCAGAGCAATTTTTGATAGATATGTTGGAAATACTGCGTTGTTTGGTTAATTGGGAGCTTTATGTAGCTGGAATTATATGGAAACAGACGTGTAACTTGTATGATGGATTTCTATAGACTATCGGAATGTTGAATGTTATATTGCAATTCTTTCTTATTTTTTATTTATTGTATTCAATTATCAGAACTCTGAAGCAAACTGGTCATTTATATTTTATTAATTCTGGGTTTGATGATTTCTTATTTTTAAAAAAGTAAAAAAAAAAAAAAATTGGGTGAGGTTGGATATCAGAAAGGTTCAATAAACAAAGCGAATTCTTTCTTCAAATTCAAATCCATTGCATTACAAGGTGCTTTCTAAAGGTTCTTTTCCATAACCTTGCTTCTAAGTACATGCAAACGTTATACACATTTAATCCCTAAAATGTCACTCAATGATAAATTACTGTATGACATTTAATTATATTTTTAAGTAGACATTTTTTACTGCAATTTGTTAACAGATTTTCTGTTTTAAATTCGTTTTCAGTGTATCGATCATTTATGCTATAAATCTGGCTAATTCAGAGACATATTTATATTGCTACGAATTCATAGTATGCAAGCTCGCAGGCATGTTCAATAACATTCAGCACCATAAACTAGTTTTTCAAGTCACATATATTTTACCTTTCATGAGTATATAATAATTTGAAATACTTGTATATGTAAACAACTTTCAATATTTGTATTACTTTAATATGCAAACTAACAATTACTAACGTGCTTTAACATTCTTTAACAAAGTTACAAAAGTGGAACCACCAAAAGTTAGGAGAAAGACTGATAAAAGACGTGTAAAATTTCTTGCTTTAAATATATGAATTCAGTAAGGATTTGGTATTAGGCAAAACCTATATGCATCCACTCTCCTTGTATAAAAGGTCTAGACATAGACCACAGAGATAATAAATACTTTTATATATTCCTTCCATTGGCAAACATCATTTTCGATTACAGTATTTATTCGTTTACTTATTACCACCATCACTTTTAAGTTTGTTTTCTATGTAACCGTGAAGATGCGTGTCAAGATTATGTAAGAGTTTAAGACTGTATAAAGCTAATGTAGGTCTTCTTCATTGATTGATAGATCGTCTTCGATTATATAGCAGAAGACCGTAAATTAGGGCGCAGGATATTTTATAAGTCATGGCATCGAACATGCATCATGTCGTCAGTCTTATAAAAGTAACCTTGAATGTCATTTGAATAGATTTGGTTTCGAAATCAGACACTCTTATACACGGAGACTTTCTACGACAAAAGATGAAGACAAAAAGAGATGAAAATCAAATACAAAATTATAAAAATCACAAACTAAACTAGAACAAACAAACAAACAAACCCCACCAAAAAACCCACTGATGGTAGAAAAAAACCCATAACCCCTTTTCTTTTATCTTAACTGTGAAAAAACGCGAATTAAAAAAATCCCCTTTTCCCAGAAAATACTTTTTTTCAGGTGAAATATCCTTCAATTTTTTTTAACAAAATGTCCAATTTTTGCAATTCTGTTAAAATGTCCTCCGCCCGAGCCATTGATGTGGGCCCTGAAACTGCTATTAGTTTAAATTTACCTTAAGCTGTATTTTTCTGATCACCATGATCATATTTTCCTTTTTTTTTAATTGTGTTTTCATTTTTGTGATTTGTTCGTCGAATCTAAGTTAGATTTGGGGGGAAATATACAAACCTTTAAGCAGTTCAAAAATAATGATTGTGATTACTGTCGTGAATAAGTTTTTCAGGTAACAAGTTAAACAAGGAATATCGATCCTGATAAAGTTCAAACGTCCTCAATTTCAATTAAATTTAAGTTGAGAATTCAAGATACATTACAAAATATTTTAGACAAAATAGTTAGCCATAATTTATCAATCTCATTTCATCCATTTGTTTGCTAGGTCTATTTGTATCTTATTTATACAGTGTATTTATTTGTTTTTATTATAATGATTTTTCCCAAGGTTCGTGGTTACATATTTTTAAAAATTCGAAATGAGAATTATGAGGAAAGGGAAGCTCAGTTTATAAGGCCTCATTCGAAAGTCTCGACTTTAACTTCTAACTAGTACCTGATGTTTGATCAAGAAGCAGTCATTATAGCACAGGTACTTATTTCGTATACTGGGCACCCCTACTTATTTTTACCACAAAGTACCTTACTCATTGTCAGGCACCCCTGCTTCAAGATCGTATTTTGTTAATACATCAATCATTAACCTACTTTAAAGTGGCATAGTTCACTTTGAGAGACATTTTCTTGTCAATTTAATCGTCTCTGGTCGTGCCTTTTTAATGTAAACTACTTGTTTATTCATCGAAAATTACCTCGATACAAAATAAGACCGTAGATGGGATACATAAGCTTCCGGTTGGGGTTATAGTTGTAGGATAAAACCAGAGACTACCAAATGTATTCCATTCCGAGGTCTCTGGTTTATACTATATTAATAGCGAGCGCAGCGAGCTCAATAGACTAACGTGTAAGAACAGAGGAAATTCGGATTGAAATCTGTACATACGTCAGCCAAATTTCTCTGTGCAACATTCCCAGAATTCCTGCACTACCCAATGTCCTTTGCGCGAATATTGCCGAATAAATAAATAAATAATAACGTAAAGCATATATCAGACTTTCAGTTTGTAGAAATCTTTCAAAGAAACAAGAAATAACTCTGCAATGTTTTTCGACAAAAATTGCACTAGTTCTATAGTTTCAAACAGACGCTCGGCTGTCTCAAGCTCCGACGAGCTTTGTGACGTCGTATGACGTCACAGCTAGTCGAGATATCTCGTGCGGCTTGACGTTCGAAGTGGCTGATCTCAAGTGTTTTTGATGGTACAACTGCGCTCGCCCCAACGGTCACACCGTAAAACATATTATTCTATGCTACATTTACACTAAACAATACTATAAAATTGTTTTTTCTCTTTCAGCGGTAATATCCTTTGTGCTGAATTTTTTCGTCATCATTGTGTGTGTACGTAAACGTAACAGCCTTGTTCCGGCGGATTACTTCATTGTAAACCTTGCCGTCAGTGACTTAATCCTATCTGTTGTGGGGCTTCCTTTTGGAATTTCATCCTCATTTTTTCATCGATGGAAGTTTGGTGCAGGCGGTAAACAATTTTATTCATTCCCTTTTTTAAAATTAAAAAAACTCGTTATATTCTTTCTGTGATCGGTTTCTTGGACTTACGCCGTATACTGGCACTGAAAAACTGAATTTAGGATATATTTTTACTTAAAGAAAATCATTTAATAAGAGGAAATAGCAGGTTTCTCAATTACCAGTGTTTTGTATCTATTACTCTGATATATGAGGATATATAACAGTTATAAGTCAAAGCTCAAGCCAGTTTGAAAACTTAAAAAATATAAATTGGATTCCAAGGTAAAGTAAACAAATAAAATGTTAGGCATTATTTTATCGAGGATTGTTATAATTTTAGCGAGAGAGAAAAAAAAACAGATTTGTAAATTACATGTTTATTTGCTGGAAGTCATATGCAGTTCTATTTGTAAAAATGTCTCCATTACGTATAGGATGCAGTGCCTATGGGTGTCTTGGATTTTTCTGTGGAGTGGTCAGCATATCTACATTAGCTTTGATGAGTTTCTCAAGATATATCCATGTGTGTAAATCCAGCAAATGTAAGTAGATATACATTTATTTGTTTCAATGCCTTTTATTTACAATGAACTAGTACAAACCATTGCACGTATACAAGTTGTTGCCATATAAGGCCATAACTCCATTGCTTTCAATGACATCTTCTTGAGTAATAAGAATCAAAAACTACATGTAGGATCAATCCCTTTGTGGATAAAAGTCAGAATCTTTCGTGTACCTTCATTAAATACTTCTGAGAAATCGATCTTGCCTTTTTTCGTTGACAGTGTAACAATAACATCAATAAATTCAGTAATAGTTACTAAGAAAAGTACGCCCTTATTTTTTTATATATAAAGTTACATAAGCTTCGGCACATAATTCGTCATTGAAGTGATGTAGGTGTGCGTAACTGTGTTTACGAGAGAGGTATGGAGTACGGGGGGAATAGTCGACTTAAACAGCCGCCATGTGGGAAGTCCCGAGACTCAGCTTATCTCACCTAGTTCTTTGTAAACAGTGTGGCTGGGTGCATTATGTTTTGAAAGGAGTGGAATAAAACTGATTGATCCTTTTTTCTTTTATAAAATTTCCTCTTCTGATTTGAAATTAAGGTATAAGCTTTAACTAGATATTAGCTGCAGATCTGTAGCGTTATAGTTTTATATAGTAGTCTGGTCAAGACTACTATATAAAACCATAACGCTACAGATCTGCAGCTAACTAGATATGTGCTTGTAAACCAATTTGAATGATAATTATATGGCAAATACTTTGGAATATTTGATTGATTGTATATTGTTTAACGTCCTCTTGAGAATTTTTCACTAACATAGAGACGCTACCACTTGCCGGTGGAGAGCTGCAAATTTTGTCCTATACTCGGCACTCAGGGCCATTGAGCAGGGAGGGGTCCTTTTCGTGCCAGCATCTATTGCGACACGGGACCTCAATTAATGTACGGTCTTGGTCTCATCCGAAGGACTGGTCTCCACGTCCCACAGTGGGATTCGAACCCGCGACGTAAGGATCAACTCCTTACTTCGCGACTCCAGAGCAGACCCTCTAACCGTTGCGCCACGCGGGTGACCTGTCATATTTGTGAATGATTCATAGCAGTCACTTGTAGATATACTTTAATTTATAATAAACCTATAGAAGCAAATAATTTTAGAATAGTTTTAGATTTAACCACTTCGTTACAAAACAGACGGATAACTGTGTTGATGGAAACTTGCAATAATACAACGATAAATAGGAAAAATTAGTCTACTAATGAAAGGAAGACGAAAGAAAACTAGAAAGACAGATATTATTTTCATTGTATTCTTACGGGAGAGTGGACGACTATTTCCGCGTGCTTGATTATGGAGATTGTTTATTAAAGCAATCATATACTTTTTGTCATACTTTGATTAACAGAATGCCGTCATTGTCCTTGAGAGACAAAAAAAAAAAAATAATGAACTGATCCTGAATGCGGACCTTGATCAAACAATTATGCTCACGTGTATTTTCAGATTATTCTAACAGATTTCTCTTTATTAAATGGAAAATAAATGATTGACTGAGTTCGATTTTTTCTTGGTAAATTTCTTATCTAAGCATGTCATTAGTTTATAAGAAAAAAATATCGGTTACAACCTATTTCTGTTAAACATAATGTGAACAAGGTTCTGATACTAAGACGTTTATCACGAAGTAAATTGGGATCATTTTGGCTTCTCTAACGTCATCTGAAATCCGGAATATTCGCTTTCACCGATTTTTTGAACAGAAATCATTTTAATTTACAAAGTTATTTCTTTCGTATTCTCTTTAATTTAGAAAAAAATCTTTGAAATATCAAATGCTAAAGCATTAATCAATCGAATTTATCCCGCTCATATTCCTACGGGAACGTCAAGCAAGAAGTGAAATCGCCCAAGAACTGATTGTATAAAAACAATCACTTAGATTCTCTCTCTCTAAAAACTTTATTAGGATTTACAAAATGCTTTCAAATATGTGAAGTAATTTAGAATATGTAATGGTATTTTTTATGCCTCAATGTTTTGCTTAAAGAAAAAAGTTATACCCTCATTTCTGGAAGCGCCGAAACATAAAATCGCTCAAACTTGAATGACTTCATATTTTAAAATAATAGACCCATACTAGAGAATGATTTTTCCGGAAAGAGTAACATTTCAATATCAGTGTTGGGCTTCGTCCGTTATTCAAATTATCCCATGTTTCCCACTATCGTCGATGCCCTGGCATAGTCTCCTAACTAGACACTGATTCCTTAAATAACTACACCCACCTCAATCCCATACACAAAAACTTAAACTTATATGTATAGAGCAGCCCGGTCCTCCGGGCTGTAATTAGGTCACCATGTTACTATTAGGCTGGTCGCCTGCGTAGCGCAGTGGTTATCTAAAGCGTCTGCTCTAGAGTCGCGAAGTAAGGAGTTGATCCTTACGTCGCGGGTTCGAATCCCACTGTGGGACGTGGAGACCGGTCATTCGGATGAGACCGTATAAACCGAAAACCCGTGTCGCAGAGGTGCTGGCATGAAAAAGATCCCTTCCTGCTCAATGGCCCTGCCGAGTACAGGACAAAAATTGCAGCTCTCCATCGGCAAGTGGTGGCGTCTCCATATGAGTGAAAAATTCTCTGGAGGGACGTTAAAACAATATACAATACTATTAGGCTGTTCCATTTAACACCAGGGGGTCAATGTATTGTTGGAATGTAGACGATTTGAGCTTTCGTTAGATTAAAAGTAGCATTTATTTTAATTATAAATTTGTTACATATAGAGGCATATATATTGATTAATTTTTATGAATGTACAACAACAAAATCAGTTGTGTGTTTTATTGCTTTATCTGTAAAATACGAAGTATCAATATTATGGGGAGGTCCATGGAAGAGCCCAACTTTAAAAGCATCCATCAGCTTCTTTATGCAATACCCAGTGGTCAGACTGCGAAAGACGATACATCGATATCGTCATTCCTAAGTCCAATATTAATTTTAACTGTACAGGTTTAATACGTGTGTCTGGTCTGATAATTTTTTATGACTTTCGTGATTCATTGGAGAATGCAATGTCTTTGATCTCAGCAATACCTGTAGTAGAATGTAAAATTTTTTACCTATGTGTGTAGGATTTGGGAATATCTAAATGGATGCCTATATTTGATCATTAAAATTTGTTTAATATTTAAAATATTTTATTTACCCTTGAGTATTTAAAATCATTGATTCACCGGTTATGATGATTACTATGAAAAGCTCTACCAATAAAATTCTTGCCATTCTGTTTGGAATTGCAGTCTGGATGAGAACGAATTGGTTACACGTGTAACCTGAGAAACTCGTGAGGAAACCATTTAGCTCCACGAGAGTCTTGTTTATCAGTTTTATAGTAGTGACCTCCTCAACAATCTTGATTTAAGTATTCTGTTCCAATATCATATTTTCATCATTCTTTTTGTTGAAATTTGAGTGTCAACTAGCATATAATGTAAACAAATCCTTAGAACGCAAAAATATTCATGTATACATCATATTTAATTAAATTACTATATAGATAATAACATTTTTATCTACAATCTATATACACGTATTTTTATTTACTTTTTTTCATAAAGTTCCATAGCAATTATTAATGGACATAACCCAAATATTTATCTGGCGGGAAAAAAACTAGCGATATAGAATATGTATCGCCGAATGTTAAACTGGATGTAGATACTAACTGCTCCAAACAACCGAATCCTACTAATAATCATCAATTTATAAAAAGTTTTTTGAAAGTTTAAATTCTTCGGATCTTTTTAAAATACACTGTATACTTTCTTTACTTATTAACATGTATGGTGAAAGAGCGTTTCCGACCTCTATATAAAGGTTTGTTTTGGTTCCTCTTATGTCTGAAAATTGTCAAAACAACGAATTCGGGTGGTCCTTCTGGATTGCCATTCCTGTGTCTATACGATATATCCTGGTGAGCTTGAGATAAAAGAAAACAGAGAGTCTGAAACATCTGTTTCATACTTGGATATTTTACTTGAAAAAGACGTTAATGGTAATCTAACGACCAAGCTCTATGATAAACGTGATGACTTTAACTTTTCTATCTTCAACTTCCCTTACTTGTGCAGCAATATACCTTCATCACCTGCATACGGCGTTTATATATCTCAGTTGATTGGATACGCAAGAGCATGCTGTGCATATGAACAATTTCTAAAACGAGGCAAATTATTGACAAACAAGTTGATGAAACAGGAATATCAGCAGTCTCGTTTAAAGTCATCATTTCTTAAGTTCTTTGGTCAATACAATGACCTTGTAAGCAAATACAATTTATCATTGAGTCAAATGCTGACTGACATTTTTCATACTAATTGTTAGTCCATTATTTATACACTGAATTGACGACGGATTTTTCCGTTATTTCCCGATCATGACAAGGAGCACACCGTGGCGGCGGGTGTGACCGGTCAGCAGGGAATGCTCACTCCTCCATGGCACCCGATCCCACCTCTGATGTTTCAGAGATCCGTGTTTGCTCCATTCCTATTTATGTTCCCCAAACGAAGTATTGTTTTTACTCTGTTTCTTATCATTTGTATTGTTCTATGGAATTTAATATTGAATACTGTTCGTTATCTCCATATCCTTCATACATCGTCACACTTTAATAAACAGTCCTTAATCTTGAAAAAAAGAGGGGAAATCTGCAGTGTTTTGATAAAAGACATAAAAATATCCATAATTGAGAAAAGTCAAAATAGAATATAAATAAGGTGTCTGTCCAAGTTCAGTGAAGTGTGTACAATGTTAGCAAATTAAATAAGTCAAATAACTTTTACATCATATTGTAACAGAGCTATTGCCAATAATTACAAATCATTTTTTAGTATTTTTTTTTTATTAAATACCGTAAATCATTTTATTTTCAGCTTCTTCTCTCTCAAAATATACAAATTTCTTCATCATTGGAAGTTACGTGTACGCATGCCTATGGGCTTCACTTCCGCTGTTAGGATGGGGTCAATACGGAGTGGAGCCATATGGAACTTCCTGTACACTAAAGTGGACAGCCAACAAAGGTTTTGTGACCTTGATGCTGATTTTATGCATTGTGTTCCCAGTCATTGTAATGAAATTTTGTTATGGAGGGGTGTACCTTTATCTCCGTAGACATTGCAAAGCATTTCGAACAGTGCGGAGTAAAACGGGAGACAACATTCGGAAAAGGGAGGAATATCTTATCAAGGTTAGTTTTAAGGATGTATATAAATGTAAATTTCTTTAAACCATCATATGATTTTTTACATTTCATTTTTAAAATATTAATTCTGTACTTTTAGCTCACCATCTTCCCAAGGCAAGAGTTTCTGATCCGCTCCGCTCCACATATAGCGGAGCGGATCAGAAACTCTTGACTTGCAATTGGGAAGATGTGGAGCGGAGCAGATCAGAAACTCTTGACTTGGGAAGATGTTAGCTCACATGACCTTATGTTCAAGTAAATGTTTCAAATCGAAGTTTTTAAACAGTTGTCCGTTTGTATGTATGTGTGCAAATCAGACAAAATCTATTCCTTATTATATGTAGGACCTCTTCTCTAGAACAATTTTGACCATATTTTATTATTGTTTAAGAAAATTTGAGTTTTTTGAAATGAAGAACCAAATTTAAGGGTATATAAGTAATAGATAATAAAACTGAAGGGAAATCCTTTAGAAATCTTCTAAAAAACACTGCCAGGTCCAGAAATAAATATTTTTTTTTGGAGTATATACATGTATATTCAAGATTGTACAAATCGGGAACTCTGGATTGAAGCTGGTCACGTAACGAGACTTACAGACCCTATGACGAGGGGTCAAAGGAATTAACATATGGAAAGAAAATACATGTACTAGTAAATTGCAAATAGAAAAGATTTAAAATGTTGCGCTTTAAATATATTTTCATTTTTTAAATGAATTATTTATTTAGAAGTATACGCAGATGCATGTATGAGTACTTCAAATTCCTGATAAACATAGGTCGATTTCACTGTTTTATCTAATAAAAATAATATAATTTATAATGATGTCAACCATTGCACCTTCGCGTTGACTCCAAACACTTGTAACCTTGACCTTCTTGTAGAGGACTTTATGACTTATCAGGGCAATGACTGATGTAATTTCTCTTCACATAATTCAATACTGATTAAATTAAAAATAAAATATCTAATACTACCTAGTTCTCCAAAAAGAGCCTCTTCATTGCCCTGCATAATTAATTCACTGTACTAGTTTTTTGCGGTTAGTAATTCGGAGATTAAGTTTTTTTGAGATATCTTTATGAGCTTCAGATTAACTTTTTTCCCCAAGAAAATATTTTCAAGGACTAGATTGGGCCAATTGTTTCCATATCTAAAATTTACCCCTAAAATTCTAAATATAAGTTTTGATTGTTTGAACATAGTTTATTGATATCAATCAAAAGGATTGGAAAAAAAGTTCTATATAACGTAGTGAATTCCTCTCCTTAAATATAAATCTAAATATTATCAATTTCAGTTAAATGTGAAGTTTTACGTTACCTCACGATCTAGTTTGACAGCTGCGCTCAAGGCAAATAGTACACGCCTCCTAACCGCAAGCTTTACGACTGGAAGTTTCTTCTAATCCCTGATTGGTTGCTCGTGCAAAAAACTATTTCCGTTTCAATGTTGATAATATGAGTTGATCAATCATAAAGCGGTTTTTAAGCTTTTAAGCTGAATTGTTTAAGCTGGATGCATCTGTCGAAAAAGATCGTGACGTAATGCAAAACTTTACACTTAACTGAGATTGATAATATTAGTCAAGGTCATGGAGGTAGACCCTACTGAGAATTTCAAACATTTTGGCTTTCAGACCATTCTCTTTTGCTATAATTTATCTGCAATACCATGTATCGCATTCTGCCTTTTTGTTTTTTTTTTTCTTTAACATGCAAGACTGGAAAACTCAATTGACCCATTTACTTGGCAGTGGTATCTGACAGAATTCAGAAAAAAATTAAAATGGAGTTATGCGTTGGAAAATTATTTTTTTCAGGTTAAAATATACCAATTAAATGATACAGTTTGTTTAGAAAAATTAAGGTGCCCTTCTAAATGGAACTTTTAAGTATTTTACGATGCAATTTTAGAAATAGATTTTTAGTCGATTGAAATTTAAACAGATATTATGGTGGAAACAAATGTTTTTCACATTGTAGTTTGAAACAAGTCGTTCTCAATATAATTAAATAAAGGAATCTTGGTTTTTTTTCATTAAACTTTTGCTGTAAACTTTTATTACAGAAACAAAATCCTGTTTTCAAAACTCTAATAGAGTAACCAGAAACTATGCAATAATAATTTGTTTTTTAGCATCATCCAGTTTATCTGGGATAAAAAGTTTGAAATGAAACAAAAATCAACTGAAGGTTCCAATAATCCACATAATTAATTGTCAGAAAGAGAGAAAAGTTAATCAGATGATCTGTATGGACCGAGGGCTTTAATTTTAGCACACCTTAGTCAATTTAATTTTTTGTGTGTAGCCTTTATTTCATTTTATACAAGTCATATCAAATCACTCAAATTAAAAAAAAAATATTTTATTGGTAGAAAAATAGATGACTGTGAAATCTTTATAGATATTGTTTTATTTTGATCAATATCCTTCCTGCACTCTTCGTGACATTTAAGATCATTAATTACTCAACGTAAGATTCGTAGTAACAGAAATCAAGTATTGGCTAAAATTGCAATCATCACTTTGAGCAGCTGCTATTTAATGTATATAAAAAGGGGGAAAATAGGGGGATAACTCGGGAGTAAAAATCAGAAGCTTATTTTCAGTTTTAATTTTGTGTAGTTGCCAACCAGTTTTGCAAATTATTATTCGGTTATGAATGCTGACATTGACGCTTTTAAAGAACTATTTAACGTTATTAACTGTGATGTATTTCACGCTCTTAACTGTGTTCCTTTTATTTTGCTTCAGATGGCTTTTATGATGTGTTGTGCTTTCATGGTGACGTGGACGCCGTATGCCGTTGTCAGCTTTTGGGCGGCCTATGGCGAAGCCAAGAACATCCCCCTGAGATTAACACTAGCTTCAGTTCTCGTAGCCAAGACCTCCACAATATGGAACCCAGTAATATACTTCATACTGAACAAAAAATTCAAGCCTCACATTCGACTTTTTCTTCGAACATTTTTCAGGTACGATAACAATGCTCAACAAAGACGACAGAGAAGCCTTTGGCATTTTTGTCATAGTCGATCTTCTACCATGTCATCCTCTATTTAAAATGGATTTTGGAATCACGCATAGCGTGTGGAAGATGGAAGCCATTTCCCAATTACTTTTGGGCTTGAAGATTATTTCATGAGAAAATTGGTCAAAGGATTTTGTGATTTAATGCTTCCCGTGAAGGATAGTTGTATGGATGCCAAAGCTACACACTACTTCATTCAATTAATTTATATTATTAGCATTGTTTGTTGTCTATTTTAGTTGTCATGTGATTTTTTTTTTATCAAACCATGAAAATGTGTTTATTTCATCTTCAGATATACAAGTATACAACACTATTATTTTTTTCCAAATCTTTTTCTTGGGGCTCGTTTTATTGTCTTGCAACGATACAATTTTTATTTTGAGAAAATTTACTTTCTTGATGGATGTAAATTTTTAAAATCCTGTGAAAATGAGCATGGAAGTTGAAGGTAAATTGTAACCTTTTTCTCAAAGAACGTGTAACATTTATTTAAGAACTTGGGGCTGCCGCTAGATTCCTTCTTTCTTTTTTTATATACCTCCCACTTGAAAAGTGAGAGGGTACAGTGTATACAGTGATCAGGATGTCCATCCGTCTGTCTGTATGTCCGTCTGTTACTCTTTGGGGTACCCATCTCCTTGTGCACCTCTGATTTTACTTTTTGATCGGACACATCTTTTGGGTTTCTCGTGGCAAAACATGGACACTGTCTTTTTTTAAAATAATATTTAAGGGTACCCATCTCTTATCAGCAACTCCTCTTATACCACTGAATAAAATTTAATGATACTTTGACAGATTCTTTAGTACATAATGCTTTTGTGCATCTCCTATATTACATTTTGATCCGACACATATTTTGGGTTTCCCGGCCACAGCAAAACACGGACTTTGCCATTATAACCATATGAGAGGCGGGGAAATCATTTCGTGAGCTCATCGCTCACAATAGCTCTAGATTATATTTCGAATTTTCTCTGTATGGGATGTACATGTAGCTATTTTTGTAAGTAACCTAACAACGAATTCATGCGTAATTTTTTTTACAACTGTAAATCTAAAAATTACCAAAGATAATGAGAATTAATAGTCATTTACTAAATCTTTTGTTGTGAATAATTTTTTAAAAATTGTTCTGCGAAAGGTGCTTGCAAATATATACATTGTTAAATTGTTCTCAATTTTTACTTTGAATAAAGGTTTTTCACAAAAAATATTATTAAGTGCTTATCTGTATTAAACATACATTGATCATTATTTGACGCTTCCAGCTATAAATGGTTCTCAGAAGTTGGAGGTCGATATGCTTCTCTGTTAAGTCGATACATGTACAGTACCGGTATATCTATGAATTTTAATTGACCAAAGAAAAGGGCTACATTATATTATTTGTACACGGCTTCATCTGTAATCTTATTTTTCAAAGCATATTTCATCAATTTGAACCAACAAAAAAAAACCTCACAGGTTTGGTTGGTTTGAACATATTTTAGTGCAAAAATTATATACGATGGGGTTGGGCACATCATTTGCCCTCTCCCAACATGTAACGTCACACAAAAGCGAATTATAATTGTTTGAAACAATTTGTACAGCATAAATCAACTCACAATATAGAAATACATGTATGTTTATACAACTAAATCATTTGACCTATACATGGCAATAATGAATTTTTAGAACAATCAATTAACTCTGCCAGAATGCTGAAAAAAAGAATATAAAACAGAAAAGAGATATTCAATTTCAGGAGTACTGAGTAAGTATCCCCCAGAGTAAAGTATGTGTCAACAGCCCAGAACTTGTCGAGAAACTCTTTCCTGGACTCGGTGTAATCAGGCCATTTAGTAAAACTTATACTGTTTGTCTCCTACCTTTAGCAAGAGCATTATGGAATAGATATCATTATTGTACACCTAAAAAAGATTTAGCGTTTTAAACACATAATTACTTTAGTCTTGTGTGCAGTTTATTGTTCACTGGACTGAACTGAACTGAATTTATTGATCTCTTCACAATTTTACAATTGTATAGCGAGATATAAATGTAAACAACAATGATGACAAATAAAAACATATATAGCATGCGTGAGTATGAGGATAGACAAATAGTACAATTATAGGTTTACATTAGGGATGTCAAAATATTCATTTTCCTTAGTCGAACATTCGATTGCATTATTCGAACGATAGTCGACTATTCGGAACATTTTTTTTTTATTTCATCGATAGCGTATTATAATTCAAGACCCTTTTTGTCGAAAAACTAACATCAAATACCTGTATTGCACACCGGATCTCAGAGATTAGAGATAAGATAATGAAATGAAATAGATTTTCACTAGCGATTCTCCAAAATCTACGAATTCTCGTCACATTCATTGGTCTGTACAGTCAGTTTCATTCTAGTAAGTTTAATTAATAACTTTCAAAGTCAAGTTTCGAGCTGCATAATTAACTACAATAACAAAAGAGGTCAGTAATTGAGAAATAATTATCGCGGTTTGATATCACGAACTGTACTTCCCATAAGTACAATGTGGAAAATTATTTATATACTAATATTTCCATTTCTCATTTTTTTTTCTCTGTGATAAATCTTTGAAAGTTAAGGGAGTTTATTTCTTGATAATTCTGACGGAATGTAAATTAGGCAGGTCGATAGGTCATGAGTTAAGGAGGCCTAATATGCATGCAAATCTCGTGCGCATCTGTCTCTGTGTCTGATGCTAAGGAGGCCAAATATGCATGTAAATCTCGTGCGGCTGCCTTTGTGTTTGACGTCAGTGGGCGAAGACTATTGAAATTGGCATGGTTGATGCCCTGGCATACTACACTAACTAGACAGTGATTCCTTAATGCAGGCGTTTGAGCTTTTATACGTCTGAGAACGTATACCATAATGGTTTAAGGACGAATGACGCTTTTTTACTTTTGAAATGAGAATTTCTTTATCACCTCCTTTTCTTGCATAAATTATTTATTATTCGAATGCCGTTTCATTATTCGATCGTCGGTCCATTCGACTGATAGTCGAATAGTGGACTATTCGTTGACATCCCTAGTTTAGATCTTTACTAATTTGGGGAGCACGTTTTAGTAATTTTTTAAATAAATAAACAGTTTTCTTAAAAATGACTGTTTATCTGAATTCTTTATTTCTCTAAATGTAATTGTATTTTTGAATCGTTATTGTTTTTGCGTTAAACATTTATTTCTTTCACGTGTCACTGACAATTTAATATGTAATGGAATTCATCTCCTATTTCATTTAAATATTTTTTACATAATCTTATCTCTCTTGGTTCATTTAACCAACGTCCAGTACTAAGACAGTATTCATTAAACATATGGAAATAACGAACAGTATTTAAGCACAAAAATCCATAAAAACCTAACAAGAAAGAAGCAGAGCCAACACGGAGCTCCAAAACATCAGAAGTGGGATCAGGTGCCATGGAGAAATTAACACCCCCCTTCCAACCGGTCACATCACCGTGTGCTCCTTGCGGGAAATAACGGATAAATATTCAGTGTGTAAATAATGACCTAACATTTAGTATGAAATATGTCAGTCAGCATTTGACTTTATGTTAGATAGTATTCACTGAAAAGGTCGAATCAACCATATTGCTGACAAGTTCATTGTATCGACCATAGAACTTACGAAATGATGACTTTTAACATGACTGCTGATATTCATGTTTCGACAACTTGTTAGTCAATAATTTACTCGTTTTAGAAATCGTTCAAACGTAGAGCATGCTCTTGTGTATCAAATCAACAGAGAGATATAAATCCGTGTGCAGGTGATAAAGGTATATAGCTGCGTAAGTAAGGAAAGTTTACGATTGAAAAGGTAAAGTCATCACGTTTATCATAGAGCTTGGTTGTTAGATTACCAATAACGTCTTTTTTCTAGTTAAATATCCAAATCTAGAACAAGTGTGTCAGACTCTTTGGTATCTATTTTCTCTAGCTTACCTGCATATATTTTTGTATCAACATAAGAATGGAAATTACCATTGTTAATTGACAATACGTCTTTGATATACAAACTGTACTAGTATCTAGATGTCGAGTTGAAGGCCTCAGCTAGTGACAGTTGGAGAGACTAGGAATCTCTATGCACTTACATATTGTGTCTTTTCATTTTGCTCCATCTCTAGGAATATACAGGTAGCAGAGGTAATATATTAAATAGAAAAAAAAAAATTTATTGTAAGGTAACTTAAAAATTACATAATCACGTTATGAAGTTCGAAAAGATGAATGAAGGATATGGAGATAACGAACAGTATATGAATTCTTTAGGAGAACAGTCAGAATATGAATTCTTTAGGAGAACGTTTTCGCCTACGGCGTCTGCTATTAGATAACGAAAAAAGAGTTCATAGAAAATCTCAATGATTTCATTGAGATGATAGAGGGGAGAAAAATATGTTTCTAAAATAAAAATAGCGACTACACTATACAGCTATTTTTAAACATTTGTTTTGAAGGACATGACAGGAATGCTAGATTAAAGAACACTGTTTATTGCTCCATTTTGGTTGAATCATGTCATGCACGCAGTGACAGACAAAAATATTTTTTGATTGTATGTTTAAGTCCCTTTCGAGAATTTTTCATTCATATTGAGATGCCAGAAATTTCCAGGGGAGGACTGCTTTAGACCGAAACTTGACACTCAGTTCCACTGTTGTGAAATATCTTTTGTGCCAGCACCTACTTGAGACACGTGAATCCTGAGACACGGGACCCGAGACATGGGACCTGAGCCACGGGACCTAGGTTTATATCCTCCGGCGGACCGGTCTCCACGTCCCGCACTGGGATTCAACAAGCCGCCAAAGATCCGGATCGACCCCTTTCTGCGCAGCTTTAACCAGGCGGCCAACAAATCTAAATTATTAATTGGAAATATAATAACCTTGATTTAAAATCAGTATATCTTAAATATTTAAAACCATAGATTTGTAAACACGGCTTGTACAGGCTTTATCAATGAAAAACACATATTTAGCAAAAATGTTTTACTTTCAAGCCAGTCTTATTTTTCAATTTCCTAATTTTATAATTGTTTAAATCTGCAATAAAATTTAATGCAAAACATGAATAGAAAAATTAATTTCAATAGCATAAATAAAAAAACAAAGTTTACTATGTTTAATAAAATAAATCTGTTTTAAAAATCAATCAATATTTCGATAATTGTACAGGTCTTGGATATCCTATAACATTGATATAAACATAACTTCTGGGGATCTTTTGACTAGTTTCTTGGTTTTTTGTTTTAAAAAGTGAATCCCCTAAGATTCAAAAGTTTGTGATAATTTGTCATATAAATTAAAAGACTTACTTTATTTTCTTATAAGATAATCCTTCATTCCAAACGGGATTGAAAAGAACGTTTTCATAAATCTACTTAACTGAACTCTCGAGATTTTTCGTTAGATGATTTTTTTAATTTAAAAAGTTAATTTCTGCGTTTTATGACACACACGGGAACAGTTGTTCCCTTCATTTTAAACAATATATGGACGACTTAAGGATTGCTAAGAATGTTTCGCACTATTGTGGTTAGAAATTGATTTAAAGACAAAACTATGTCAGCAGCAACATCAGAAAATACAAATAAATCCCAAGCGCTTGAGTTGATTTTAACCTACCCATTTTATAATACTTATTACTTTGAAAGATAGTTTTTAATTAAACAAGTTGCTGCGTTTAGACAAAAATACCCGCAGGTATGTGCTTATTTTATCATTTTATCTTTATTTGGGTAACCTGGGAAAGTCACAATGATTCTATATTTTACTCAATACATATCTTTATCAAATTGAGCATAGAAACACGGCCTAAGGGCCTCGTTTATAAATATTCCATAAAATGAATTCATCACTTAACCGAAATTACAGAATTTAATGAAATTGTAGTTCCCTTCCTAAGGAAGAAATTCTTCAAAATCATATATCAGTTTTGAATACTTTTAATATCCCAAAGAACCAAAATGAATTTGAATATGTATATATTGGATTCCGAAACTTCATAAGAATCGTTATAAACAAAGATACATAGCGGGTTCCAGTAGATGTTCAACCAAGCCTCTTTCTTTACTCCTTTCTAAGATATTAAAAGTAGTGAAGGAGAAACTTCAAGAGTACTGTGCAACAATATATTAAAAATGTGGTGTTAATCAAATGTGGATACTTAAAAATTCCAAGGAACATTTGGAAAAATTGAAATCACAAGAATTTACCAAAATCAACAGCTGAAAAACTTTCGACTTTTCAACTTAATGCACAATCATTCCCCACGATAAATTAAATTAAATTCCACGCTTTTTGGAATCATTGACAGCTGCTTTTTCAATAAAATGGAACTCGTAAATTTACTTCCCATGTCATTGGTCATTTGCAAAATTATTTTGTTAAAATAATTCTGATTGTACACACAAGTACTCTGATGTTGACATCAAAAAGATGTTTGGGTTTCTTATTGACAATATCTATGTTATTTTTTAGAGACCAGGTCTTCCAACAATCTATTGGAATTCCCATGGGTACCAATTGCGCCCCGTTATTAGCAGAGCTATATTTTTGTTTTCATGTGAAGCAGAATTTGTGCAAAATCTTATGCGTGAAAAGAAAAAAAACTTGCTGTGGCCTTCAACTCGACATTTAGATATATCGACGACATATTGTCAATTAACAATGGTAATTTCCATTCTTATGTCGATACGATATATCCCGGTGAGTTTGAAATAGTAGATACCACAGAGTCTGACACATCTGTTTCATACTTGGATGTTTTACTTGAAAAAGACGTTAATGGTAATCTAACAACCAAGCTCTATTATAAACGTAATGACTTTAACTTTTCTATCGTCAACTTCCCTTACTTATGCAGCAATATACCTTCATCACCTGCATACGGAGAACTTACTATATCTCAGTTAATTCGATACACAAGAGCATGCTCTACGTATGAATAATGTCTAAAACATGGTTAATCATTGACAAATCAATTGATGATACAATAACATCAGCAGTCTCGTTTGAAGTCATCATTTTGTAAGTTATATGATTGATACAATGACCTTGTCAGCAAATACAAATTATCATTGAGTTAGATTATGACTGATATTTTTCTTACTTATTGTTAGTCCATTATTTGTACACTGAATTGACGATGGATGTTTCCGTTTTTTCCCGATCATGACAAGGAGCACAAGGTGTTTGTGACCGGTCGGTAGGGGATGCTCACTCCTCCATGGCACCTGATACCACTTCTGATGTTTTGGAGGTCCGTGGTTGCTCTGCTCCTATTTTGCATTGTTTTATGGACCTTTGATCTTGAATACTTTTCGTTATCTCTATATGTTTCATTCTGTTTAAAAGTACATTTTCGAAGGGAAGGGTGGTAATTTTTAACCCATAATTAGTTTCAAACCCTAATCTGAGCAACCCCCTCTTTCAATTTACCTGTTTTTAAGCAATATAGGTTACCTTGTTTTAGGAAGTGTTTTTACTTGGAGCATGCATTTAATTGCGTATCGAATCATCAGTAATTGAAAGACATAAACACCATATGCAGGTGATAAGGGTATATTTTATATTGTTACAATATATATATATATATATATATATATATATATATATATATATATATATATATATATATATATATATATATATATATATATATATATATATATATATATATATAGTAAGGAAGTTGACGATAGGACAATGGAAGACATCCTCAGTGACCCCTAGAGGAGAGATTCTGTAATTTGACCATTGCCTTTAGAGATACGGAAGAAGCCACATGTGTTTATCATTCGATTACAAAGAAAGTAAGAAGACAAAGAAGAACGCTTATATAGGAGGGTAAATATAATGGTTTATGAGGATTTTGAACATGATGTGTTCAATTCATTGAAGTATTGGAAAATGGATTTGAGAAATCCAACTTTTCATGAGTTGAAAAGTTTTTTAATTGTTTGTATTCTCGGGGAGAATATGTTTTGAGAGAACATGAGTTGTTCAAATATCCCATAAGGTGGGAGTTAATTATTTTGAAAATCAGAGAGAAAATATGTATTTAACTGAATATAATAATGATTTTGTATTCCCGTGATGTGGGATAATATAAATGTTGAGTGAATAAAGATGTGTAATGGTAAACATAAAGTGTTTACTGTGAGATGGATTTGTTTCTAGGGTGATGTATAGAAAAACTAAAAGTTCAAACGAGAATTTGTAAAAGTTGAATTCATATTATTATAGATGCCACCCGCAGTTACGACACTGAAAAGGAAACATTCTTTGAAGGGGAAGAGTATCCTCCCAGTGATAAAGAGAACCAGGCTAAATGAAGTATCAGGTTCCGCAGCCAGGATGGCCACACAAGTGAGGTCAGAAGACTTGGACACTGACGAGCTAATTACTCATCAGTTCCTTCAGATCACATGGGAGAGTGCCCTGATTGTTTAGAGATGGCTGGAAAAGTGGTAACCAAGAAGAATCTGATTTGTTTACTTCACCATGCAATTGTTTATGCAAATGAAGATGGGCAACCAGGGGAGCCAGAATGAGACGACGCAATCAGAAAGAGTTGAAAATGACGGAGATAACCAGACGGCTCTAAACCAACTAATCAGCAGGAAGTTGGGAAGAAAACAAGTAAAGAAAAGACAGCAGATGAGATTCTTTCAAGGATTGCAGACCTAGAAAAGGCCACAGAAATTGTAGATAGCCTCAAAGAGAAGGTACGAGGACTTGCCCTCCAGAAATCGCCAAATGAGGCGATGATCTTATTATTATTGGAGGAGTTAGCAAATGTAGCAAGAAAAAAGCAACACGAAGAGTCAAGTGTTTTTGAAGAATTGTCTAGACAAGCTCTCAAACATCAGGGCCCGCCGTAGGGTTGGATACCATTAAGGATGAAACGGTATGATACCATACCGGTATTTTTGAAACGATACGGTATTTTTAACGGTACGGTACTATACCTTGATGAATGAGAATCCGGGTTTATTTTAATGACAAGTGTGCTTTCAATTATCACTGCTTATAACCAAACTTTCAATGTTATAATCTAAAATGTGTTAGATATATTCTATTTCTATAATTCAATCTTTTATTAAATGATGAACAAACCAAATTATTCTGAATCTTTATAAAATAAAATATTTCAAACACCGCCATCTAATTCTCTGCTAAATGACAGCTGATCGCTTCACCCGGTCGCCTTTTTGCTTGGTATCACTAAACGACGAAACATGAGAAATGGAGAGAGATGACATCAAAAATTCGCAACGTTTTGCCTTTTTAATTGATAATTTATATCAGTTTCTATTAATAAAACTGAAACAAGATTAATGTAAATATTTTTAATACGTATTAGTTTTCCTCGAATATCGGCTGTAGAAAGGAAGTATCTTACTTAGTACTGATTTTGTTAATTAGCCTACCCTTTCAATCCACAGAGAATTCCATTTTAGCGAGTCTGGAATCTTTATCAAAAAATAATTTTAAATGTATAGCAATGTTTTAAAGATTAAGAAATACCGTTATCAGTACCGGTATTAAATGAAACGGTATTTTACCGGTATTTTTTAAGTAACTATTCGGTACGGTACTGGTACCGTGTTCCGGTGTCCAACCCTTATCAGGGGTCTGTAAATTTATCATCGTTAGTGTTGAATGTAGTTGGGGGTCTTCAGATGTTGTTATTAAGTCTCTAAACAAATGTGCGAAAGAGAAAAAGGTAAAGTCTAAGTTGAAAATACCAGAAAAAACAGAAAATGAAAACACTCATCAGTCACCTTTGGCAAATGTGTACAATCCGTATTTGTTGCCACAGCAACAATATGTACCATACCAGAATTACTCTATGTTCAACAGTAGGCCTAGGGGTAGATTTAATCAGTGGAAACCTAGGGGAAATTGTTATTTCTGTGATATGCCGGGTCACAGTATCAGAGAGTGTCAAAAGAGAACAGAGAAAATAATTTTTTGTGTCAAGATACCGTATAACTGGATTTTTCTACGGGTCCTATTTTTTGCGAAATTCTGCGATCAAGTCTCAATCGCAAAACATTCAATCGCAAAAAATACGTAAATAAAATCCAGAATTTTCAGTTGCGATCATCGAAGTTCTACTTTAACAGATACCGGAAGTATATGTAAATAATGCCATTGCACGTTTTCAATCGTATTTTACAGGTAATTTACTTGATATCAACAACAATGATTGTTTTTCGAATAAATAAAACGAATTCCTAAAGATTCAATATTTATTTGTTCCTACATTGTATTTTATGATTTATTTATATGAAACCCGAATAACAATTGTCGGTTTGGCTATTCCGCGACTTGATCGGGTCCTTCACCAGTGCTTACCAGATTTTTCTTAATCGGTATTCTGTCCTTGAGAAAAGAATTTCTTGTGTAATATTTCCCCTACTGGGATTATATAAACTCTTTGTAATCATAAATGAAAGTTCATAGTCTACGGGAACATACTGAAACGAACTTCTATAAATTAATTTCAAAGATCGAATTATCGTCTCGGTTTCAATTCAAAATAATTGTGACTTTGTTTCTAATTTACCCTGTGAATAATAACCCATTAATTATAACAACACACGGACGACCCACAGGTGTAGTGTCATAAATGTAAACACCCAAGTAACAGCCCAAGGCCTTCACTGTTTCCAGGGAAGTCCAGACTGCATCTATTTTACGCTTGATTGGCGTGTATACAAGCGCAATCAAAACTTCGAGAGATAGAGAGTAAAATTCAATGAAATATGTGTAACGGGACCCAGGTTTTGGTTCGAGAGATAGAAGTTCGAGAGATCGGGAGTAAATTTGCTTAGTTATATAGAGGAAAAAAACGGGACCGGAGGATCACTTCGAGAGATCGGAGTTCAAGCCATCGAGAGTCACCTGTATTTCAAATTGCTTTGGTTTGTTTAATAAAAAATAAAAATAGACTTTATTGTTTAAATGTCTAGTAATAAAATTCAATAAAAATAGACTTTATTGTCAAAGTGAAATCGCAAAAATTAAAATCGCAAAAAATAAATATACCTATTTCAGGATCAAATCGCAAAAATTTGCACCCGCATTAAAAACCAGTTATACGGTATTGTTTATCTTTTATGTTGGACAAGTTATTTCACCATGTATCCAGGGATACTGATTCTCTAGTGAACATTTTTCACGCGGATCTTGGTAGAATGCTGTTCTTTCCCAAATCCTATTGGATGTCTGTATGAAAATATATGAAAATTGTATGAAAACGTAGAATTATTACTTTATAGTTCATATTCTTTTGTAGGAAGTGCATGCACCTGACAATTGTGGAAACCTAGTTGTTCCAGAATGGGAACTTGAATGTAATTTTAATCCTGTGCATGCTGAGAATAGTAAGAGAAAACATCCAATATGGACAACTTTGGGAGGGGACAACATTCCATCACATGTTGACCCATGCATATGTAATGAAGATTAGTGCAGGAAAATCCATTTATAATCTATATTTAAGAAATCCAGATTTTTTTCATTGCTGGCGAACTTCATAGTCAATTTTGTCACTGGAAAAAAAATTGTTTGAAAATGATACATCTAGTCAGGTTAAAAAGTGGATAAAAAATGGTGTTGATGTAACATACTTTTTTTTTTTTTTTTTTTTTTTTTTTTTTTTACACATTTTAGAGGTAACTTTAGGGACAGTAGTTACAACTCCGTTTTTCCTCCTAAAAGATTTTTTCAAAATTCACCAGTTTGTAAACAATTTAAAGAATTTATTTGCTGTGAGTTGTATGAAAGGATAGTTAATGGATCATTGTCAGTAGTTGGTAACATTGGAGAATGCAAGTTTCCACATATCATTATGCCATTAACTGTAGAACCTACAAAACCAAGACTTTGTCATGATGATAGGTATATTAATCTTTGGACGAAAGATATGCCTTTTCAGCTAGAAAATTTAAAACATGTACCCAGAATGGTTTCAAAGGATATGAAAATGATAACCTGTGATGAAAAATCAGGATATATTATAATGTTAACTTGTGTCAAAATTCTAGGAAATATTTTGGAATACAGTTTGGAGGTTGGGTTCTTACATACAACACATTACACTGTAAAAAATGATGTTTAACTTGTGTTTTATTTTTAAACAGTCGTGTTTTACAATTTAACATAGAGGGTTTAAATACAAAACATTAGTGTTTTATACATTGATATTTAAACAGGTGTTCAATAATTAGGGTGTTTAATCATCCGTCTCAAACACGTAATGTTCATATGCATCAAATCAAAAAATAAATTAGGTGTTGCTTCTCGGTATTTGTTGTAGGAATTCACCATTTTTACAATATCTTAATTTATGAAGCACTTCCGCACATAATGGTAGACATTTTTCGACACAGAAAAAAAAATATGAATCGCAAGGCAATATGCTGACTTTAGATCATACCAAAAGCAATTACAATTAGCATTAATTAGTAGTAATTTTGTGCCAAAATTTCAAAATATTTACAAACTTCTAAAGGGGAAATAAAAACCAATATAATGATGATTTCTATAATTGTATTAATATTTTAATCACCGGTGTTTAATACGAGTGTTCATTTCTTAATCATATATATTTATAAATTAAACACATAGTATTTATATTGAAATTGCAAATTAAGGATATCCGATCCTCAGCCAGGAAGGATAACTCCAAAAATTAATATTTAATTTAAAACGCATCAAAATGAAGTTTGGAAATGAAATTTTTTCATGCAACAGTTTTCATTTTATTCATCTTTATAAGATTCAAGGTTTTTGGAAGTCTTAGAAAAGGACTTGTAAAAGTTGACATTTGTACCCTATAAAAAGAAACAAGAATTAATACAGTTTAAGAAAAATAAGATTTCCTTGAATCCAGCCTTAGATACCAATGCTTATCAGCATGATGTGAAATAAGAAGTGATTTGTGGTGTCTTGCAATGATAGCAAAAGCCTTTTGCACTTTGTATTGTAGAATACATGATGGAAATAGAGGACAAAAAATACAAAATAAGTATAAAAATCATGACAATTTCTCTGAATGCCTGGATACCTATGGTTTTTTTAACCTAAAATATATTTGTTGATCAATTTGCAAGTACAAAATGCATTGTTGATATTCCAATTCGCTTTTTCTGCAACAATATTGAAGATTTGACAATTTTCCCTATATTATATGATTAACTTCAATCTTTAACTTTAAAGAAATACTGTGGATGAATTTTCATAACTTTGTGGATTCAGAGATACTTTTATGAGTATTTTTGATTACTTAACTTCTAATTTTGTAAACCTGAGGATCGGACTACCTTAAACACCGGTGTTTAATACGTTATGATAGAAAATGACGCAGTTGATTATGTCATAACATGGCATTTGAACGCAGAAGATGTAGAATCACGCATAAACTGACAAAGAAACACCATATCCAGCAATGAAATAGGAGGTATTTATACATTTCTTTATTTTAAATCTTTTAAAAAAGAAAGATAAATACATGATTAGAGATCTAAAATGTTTTTCATTTTTCAAATGCAGGGTTGTTTCCTATACTTAGTAATCGTCTGAGTGCAATTCGGCCATGCACTGATATAGACATAAAATATTGTAGTCTTGATATTTGATTAATTTGCAGGGACGTTCATCTGCTATTGTGAATCCTGAGAAGCATACATTACTTGATAAAGGAAAGGGATTCTAAATGAAGATCATACTTAACCTTGAGAGGTGAGTCTTTAAAGACCCCCCCCCCCCACACACACACACAAACCATCATGCACTGATTCCTGATAAATAAATGTAATCCAATTAGGTACCTGCCCTTGCTTACATTTATGTTCCCTTACATGCAACAATACTACAATCGCGCATGTACAAAAATTTTCATCTCCAGCCCGCGCACATACATGTACATGGTTTGGGAGTGCTTGTTTACATGATAGAAAATGTCTTGAGACAAGGTAGGGGGCCACCCCTTCTCTTAATTTTTGCTAGCTGTTAGGCTGATCCTGCAGGTAAATGAACATTTAAATTTTTTAGTGTACACACTGTTCGCTTATATGATTTATTTCAATTGCAGATTTTTATTCCAAACTTGTCTCAGTATGTATTATATAATTAAAATTGGCGTGAAGAATAACAAATCATTTTAGTTTTCGATCTCAATGTATTCTTTTGCATATAATTATCTGAATTTACATAGTGAATCTTTTTTTCATCTATGTATTTTTCAGGATATTTCTGAAGAGAAGAAGGAACTAGAACTACTTAGTGTTGATACAATTTTGGAGAATGGAAAACTGGAGATTATCATCCGTTGTAGAAGAACCTGAATTTTACCCACAACCAGAGGAGCTAGACTGTTTAACTCGGTTAGAATATTATATGGAATTGAGTGAGTGATACCCCGGAAGCCCATGTATATTATCGAGAATATTTAATGAATTAGTCCTTTACAGGTCAAAACTGGAAAATTTCTTCATTTGGTTAAAACTCTGAATATTTATGAAAGTAAACTTTACAACTAGATTTATCAGACTGAGTGTAATACATGAATATACATGTACATCCCGTACCCAGAAAACAAATAACATTTTCAATCTTTTTGCATCATATATATTCATGGATTTGATTCTTTTATTATTAAAAAAAATGTAAATGACGACCTAGCCCTTTTTAAAATTTTACAGATGAAAAATATTTCATTTTATTAATCGATAATGTATTTTATTTTATATTTCAAAGACACCCCCTTCCCGAAATCAATTTATTGGATTTTAGTTTACACATGCAGGTGTTACATGTTCGTGCTAGTTTGTTTTGATAATTCTATTTTTTTAAAACTTAAACTGAAATGTATATTTGTGTAAATAAATGTGTTGTTCAATGTTATAATTGTTTATTAAATTTGAACCCCCAAATCAACATTAAATCATTTATCAATTATAAATAACTTTATGTACAACATGTTCATTATCAACCAAATTATGTGTTTTGTACTGTTTTAGTTTTGTTTCAAATAAAATGTTGAAAACTTATAAACACGTTTAAGTGTTTATTTATTTGGTAAAATAAACATGTTGAAGTGTTTAAAAATTAATGGATAAACATGTTTGATTATTATCTGTTGCATCGAATAAACATGTTTAAGTGTTTAGATGTTTAGGTTGAACATGTTTATTAATTAAACATGAAATGTTTAAATATCAAACATTCACGGTGTTTATCTAGTAAACTCTATGTATTAATTCAGTGTTTAATATTTAAACATTTTGTGTTTTTGAAGTGTTTAATATTTAAACAAAATGAAAAAGAAGTATTTAAATATTAAACCTCGTGTGTTTACAATTTAAACATTCTTAAGTGTTTATTTCTTAAACACTTCATGAGGTGTTTAAATCTTAAACGTGTTGAAGTGTTTATTATCTGTTGCAATTTGGTGTTTATTTCTTAAACACTTATTTTTTACAATGTACCATTTGGCTGGAAAGCATCTCCATACATTTATCAGACCATAGGCATGCTAGTAACAACTTATTTAAGAAGTAAAAATATATATAACATACAGCACATAGATGATAGACTAGCAATTGAATTTGCAAAGGTTAAGATAACAGAAGTTGCATATGTTTTACTTGAATTACTTACAAAATAAAGATATACTCTTTCCTGGAAGAAAAGCCAATTTGTACCATCTCAGGTTGTTAGATATTTGGGTTATTTTATTGATTCTTCCAAGATGGCATTTTCCTTACCAGATGAAAAAAAAGATTTCTTTTTCACAATTAAGAGAATCTATATTGTTATCAAGATTTGTTGATATTAGAACTTTACAAAGATTTGCTGGAAAGTGTATTTCATTTCGCTTAGTTGTTCCAGCAGCTAAACTGTATTGTAGATAAGTAAATAGAGCGATTTCTTGTGGCATGAAGAATTCTCAAATGATTAAAGTTGAAAATTCTCTGAAAGAAGAGTTAGAACACTGGAGGTTTACAGACAACATCACGTTTATCTTAAAGTTTATTTTGTTCGGTAACCAGTAAAATCTTTTTCTATATTAAAATATCTAAATCTAAACAGAAATGTCAGATTGTGTGGAATCTTTTATTTCAAGCTCATTTGGATATATCAATTAGACATATGATTGGAAGAAACTAGAATGATTATTGTTAATTGAGAAAAGGTCATTGATATGTCTAATTGTCGAGTTGTAGGCCAGAACAAGTGTTTTTCCTCTTCTTTTTGAATAAAACCTAGTGTGCAGCTGAAAATATAGATTCCGTGGGTAATCCGATTGATCTCCAAAACCTACATAGAAACTTGAGCATCTTTTAGTATCAACAGCGGAGTCCTTGTGTCTACAAACAGAATGTTTTTCACGAAGTAATTTTGCTGAGGACCTATCACAAGATTTGAAATTCGAGTTCTGTTTTTATTGAAGAAGCATTTGTCTGCGGTATCAAAAAGCGCATATTTTAATTCATCACGAGGAATGGTTGAATAGATTGCAGAAAAATTGTACGTTTTAATGTATTATAATTTTTGAGGGAAAAAATGGAAACTTTAAATTTTCTTTAAGATCTTTTGCATTTTTCAGGACCCGCATCTGATAAACACAACTTCTAGAATATTTATAGCAATGTAAATCTGGAGTTTCTTCTTAAGCAGTTATTATTTTTGTAATGATAGAGGATGTGGTAGAGCATTTGCAATATATCTTAATGATTGAAGGATTTTTAAAAGTTTAG
Source organism: Saccostrea cuccullata (assembly GCF_032062105.1). NCBI lineage: Eukaryota > Metazoa > Mollusca > Bivalvia > Ostreida > Ostreidae > Saccostrea > Saccostrea cuccullata. The sequence continues at coordinate 468,137 of NW_026939570.1, read as the reverse complement.
TTATCCGATATTGCCAGGGTAAATCGAACTCATTTTGGTTAACTGGAATGATTAAAGTATTAAATACTGAAATGTGATTTAAGGTATTTAATCTTTAGAAAGTATAAACAAAATACATTGTATGTGCTATTTAAAACGAATATACTTATTCCGTTAACTTCAATGAAATATATGGAGACAACGAACAGTATTCAGTCTCAAAAGTCCATAAAGCAATACAAAATGGGATCAGAGCAAACACGGACCCCCAAAACATCAGAGGTGGGATCAGGTGCCATGGAAGAGCGAGCATCCCCTGTCGACCGGTCACACCCGCCGTGTGCTCCTTGTCATGATCGGGAATTAACTAAAATATCCGTCGTTAATTCACGTAAATTTACTTCGTAAATAATGGACTAACAATAAGTATGAAAAACGTCAGTCAGCATTTGACTCAATAATAAATTGTATTTGCTGACAAGGTCCGACCAAAGAACTTACGAAAAGATGACTTTTAACGAGACTGCTGATATTCTTGTTTCATCATCTTGTCAATAACTTACCTCGTTTTAGAAATTGTTCATACGTAGAGCATGCTCTTGTGCATCGAATCAACTGAGAGTTTTAAACTCCGTATGCATTTGGTGAAAGTATATTAATTGCTGCATAAGTAAGGGAATAAGCATACATGTATATTTCTTAATTAAAAACGAAATATTAGATTTGGATGAGCTATTTTGTAAACTTAAATTAAAAAATAAACAGAATCAACCTCCAAAAATAAAAAGAAGGAAAGAAAAGAGAAAAACGGTTATGATAATTTATTTTGATGCGTTCTATTTAACAACGTTAACGCTAACCTACTGTACGAAATGTAGAACGTATGTTAAATTAAGTGAAAGATTTTATACTTTGAATTTCTTTACATAAAACTTTTAATTTTTTATTTACTCTTCAAAAACGTTGATACTTCGATTTACTATTATAGTTGAGACCTTGAAACTTTGATTTACTGACATTTATCATACTAGATATTTGGCCATATTTTATACTCACTGAATAATTGTCTACGGATTTTCCCTATAATGACAATTAACGAGCTCATGGCGGTTGTGACGGGTTGGCAGGCTCCTTCATGACACCTGATCCCATCTCTGAAGTGTTTAGAGGTCCGTGTTTACTCTGCTTCTGAGTTATATTCTTTATATGGACCCTTTCGCATGATTACTTTCTTTATTTTTAATTTTTATCTTTAAAATAACACTACAGAATATAGAATTGCCTTTGCTCTTAGCATAGTTTCAACTAATGTAATAAGAGCGGTATTTTATACCATACTTTCTGTTTTGGTTCCTTAAGTTCAGTGGGTCCTACAAAAATTATGTTTGTTGCTTGTAACCTAACAGACCCATTCAAATAACCCCATGATGGACTTTTTTGTTGTGATTTGTGTGATCAATCAGCTGATGTAATATTTTAACCCCAGAAATGTTTTAGAAATAAGTATAGATAACTTGGGATATAAAATGTGTCATCTAATTTAAAATTTACGAGTATATATTTTATTTAATGACTAGTGATCATTAATAGATATAATATAGAATGTTCTCCAGAACATAATGGGTTTCCCTTGAATTTTTCACCAAAGCACAGCTCCTCAATTCAGTCCAGGCGACTCTTTCATATTTTATGGACTTCAGGCGATTTTAAAAAGAAACAATCTTATCAACTGAATTTTTTTAAATGTCTTAACAGTAATCTATATGATACAATATGTTACAAGAGTACATATAATATACTAGATTAGCAGACATAAAAATCCTACCGACCGATCCTTTTTTTAGGGAATGTTACAGGATATAAACATTAATACTTTATATACCCGAGCAATTTCCTTATTTTATTAGGAATGTTACAGGATATAAACAAATATATTTTTGTAGCCTTATTAATTTGACACAGCTGGAAATCGTGCTATATGTATAATAGTAATGAAATTTGTAGATATACAATTGAGAGTCCATTTAAACAAAATAAACCAGGAGCAGAGCAAACACAGACCTCAAAACATCAGTGTTGGGATCAGGTGCCATGAAGGAGAGAGCATCCTCTGCCGACCTGTCACGACCGCCATGTGCTCCTGGCCTTAAAATGATCGGGGAAAATGAAAAAAATCCATGGACAATTCAGCGTGTAAATGCTGGCCTTACAGTTAAAATCAAAACGTGAAGTCGGCATTTGACTTACTGATGGAATATATTTACTAACAACGTCATTGTATCGACCGCAGAATTTTTCTAAATGTTGAATTTAACCGAGACGGTTGATATTCTTCTTTCAAAGACCCCCCCTCTCCCGACACCAATTTATTGGAGTTTAGTTTAAACATGCAAGTTTTACATGTTCATGCTAGTTTATTTTGAGAATTTTTTCAACTAAAATTGAATAATGTATCCATGTGTTGGTAAATGTGTTATTTAATGTTTCAGTTAAGTTTGAACCCTCAATCAACATTAAATCATTTAAAAATTTAAAAAAAGCTTTATGTACAACATAATCATTATCAACCACAGTGTTTTGTACTGATTTATATTTGTTTCAAATAAAAATGTTGAAAACTTATAAACACGTTTAAGTATTTATCTATTTTGTTAAATAAACACGTTGAAGTGTTTAAAAATTGACCTATAAATATGTTTCAGTGATTATTATCTGTTGCATCGAATAAACATGTTTAAGTGTTTAGGTTGAACACGTTCATTAATTAAACATGAAATGTTTAAATTTTAAACACTCATGGTGTTTATTTAGTAGACTCTAAGTATTTATTCAGTGTTTAATCTTTAAACATTTTGTGTTTTTGAAGTGTTGAATATTAAACCTCATGCACAGGGGCATCTTATCCACTCTGTTCTCTACTTCACATATAAAGGTATCACACCGGTAATTGACCAATCAAAATGAACTTAGTCAAATGTAGGTCCATATATATAAAATTGATTTTCTTTTCTTTTGAGACGTTTTTCTATTTGCTTTCATGCCATTTTTACAACTTTGGTACCTGTGCCTAGTAAAATTTATGTACTTTGTGAATAAATAAAGGTTTTTGACAGGAACTATTTTTTTCATGGCATAGGAGGCTACTTCCTGTAGTGCACTCGAGGTGTTTATAAACACAGTGAAAACACGTGGATTTGAGGGTAGCCCTGTTTGCAGATGGAAAAAGTCCGAAAATGCCGTGTGGGTACCCTGTTTTTTGGTGTCAGCTAATGTGACAGGTAATGTTTAACACCTCCTGCTAAATATTTTTTCATGTAAACAAATACCTGATTTTTAACGATTTTTTATTCTATATAGAATTATATAGTGAAAACAATTACCGGTGTGATACCTTGAAGGTGATTATGAAAAATCATTTTAACCCTTATTTAAGACATTTTTCATTTTTAAAAGGCATATTTCAACAAAATATGTGATTTTATTAACTTTTTGTTTGAAAACACACAATTTTAAAATTAGAATTAGAATTTACATTATTTTTCACATATTTCTGTGTAAAAATTAACAATAGGTTATTTTTTACACTCAATACTTTAAAATATGACTAAAAAGGTAGCATTATGCATCTAAAACGTGGAAAGAAGTCAGAGAATAATGTTTTTTCATTTTATATGACTTAACATTATTTGCACCAGCTGACCGCAGTCAATTATAGTGTCTACAGACTTTGCGGTAAAGGGTGTTAAAGCTGATTTTTCAAGAATAGACTAATTCTAGGTTTGCGAATGAATTTTTAGCACAAGCGACAACTGCGATAAAATGTAAACAAGTAAAATATGTTCTCACAGAATGATAATTTCTACAGACACATGATTTATTTTAATTTATTCAGACCTCCAGTGATACATATATCACTGCATTGGAAGAACAGAAATAATGAAATGAGTCAGATCTGTCTAATAAACTTAATACATAAGCTACATAAGTAAAATTCATTAAGAATTTTTCATAGGAAGGAAGGTTATGACCAAAAAATCCTGAAATACTGTCAGGGTCTGCATGATAATACTTATTCTGAGTTCTAACCATGCATCATACATGTAGTGCAGATTGTCACTTAGGACCATGGCATGCCTCTTGTGGTTTTTAGGACTTTATTCATGCTTTCGCAGCTGACATTCATGTTTTTTCAGTTTGTCGGAGACTGTTTTTTGTTATTTTTTCATTTATATGTAGGTGTTGACTGTCACTTTTGAATTAAGTCTCAGTCAGTGATGCTTATATGAACATGATCTATTAAGTATATCATTGTACTGAAATATTAATAAATTCCAAATTGAACTGATGAAAAAATTTGGCATATTTACATAATTAAAATATCAGAATAACTATAATTCAGCTAATAAGGTGTACCTTTCTTCTCAGATCACTTCCTATAGATTTTATCAGCAGTTTTTGTACACCCACCCACCTCAAAGAATTATGGAGGATGTCCTGAATCTGGTCTCTGTGATGCATTTTGTCACATAGAAAAGTGTTCAAACTCATAAAAATGTTTAATATTTATATTTTAAAATTTAAATGTTTATTTTTTTATGTAAATTTGTTGAACCAAAAAGATATAATCTTGCATAAATCATGGAAATTCATTAAACACCTTTGGAATTCCTGAGTAAATCCATGAAATGAGAATAATTATGCATGTTAAATTGAAATTTCATGGCTAATTTGTGTCTTAAGAGAAAGCCAGTTGCATAAATCACAACAATAAATTACATCTGAATTGTTGTCTCCAGTTTCTTATCATCAAAGCCAGTTTAATGGAGTGTGGGAGCTGTGAAGAACCTCCCTAGATGCTGATATCATTTTGACTGCCCTGAGTTACAACACAGCATTTAGATAAACTTCTGCACAGCAGCTTGTAGACACATACCTAGGCTTTATTTGGAACATAAATTGACCAGATACAGTTTTCATTATCAACCCAGTATTTAACAATTTCTGTATTTTTGTTCATTCTTTGAAGGAGAAAATGCAACTTTGTTATGTAATAATTACATAATGGTCTTAGACTTGTAAACTCTTTTCTGTTTGTGGTGAAGAACAAAGCATATACTCTCCACAGATAAAAAAATGGTTGGCAAGCTTATTCTTTTCATGATGAAATTCTGCTTCAAAAGATGCACAAAAAACTGCTTCCAGAGTGCTCTGTGTGTTATTCTTGACTGCTCTGGAGTAAGGGAGATAAATGCTTCATATCTTCAGAAATAAGGGGATTTAGATCACCAGACTTAAGGATGTTGGGGACAATTATTTAATGAATCTCATGTGCAAAAATGGAAAAAATCGAACACCTTCAAAGGTCCTTCAAGGTATCACACCGGTAATTGACCAATCAAAATGAACTTAGTCAAATGTAGGTCCATATATATAAAATTGATTTTCTTTTCTTTTGAGACGTTTTTCTATTTGCTTTCATGCCATTTTTACAACTTTGGTACCTGTGCCTAGTAAAATTTATGTACTTTGTGAATAAATAAAGGTTTTTGACAGGAACTATTTTTTTCATGGCATAGGAGGCTACTTCCTGTAGTGCACTCGAGGTGTTTATAAACACAGTGAAAACACGTGGATTTGAGGGTAGCCCTGTTTGCAGATGGAAAAAGTCCGAAAATGCCGTGTGGGTACCCTGTTTTTTGGTGTCAGCTAATGTGACAGGTAATGTTTAACACCTCCTGCTAAATATTTTTTCATGTAAACAAATACCTGATTTTTAACGATTTTTTATTCTATATAGAATTATATAGTGAAAACAATTACCGGTGTGATACCTTGAAGGTGATTATGAAAAATCATTTTAACCCTTATTTAAGACATTTTTCATTTTTAAAAGGCATATTTCAACAAAATATGTGATTTTATTAACTTTTTGTTTGAAAACACACAATTTTAAAATTAGAATTAGAATTTACATTATTTTTCACATATTTCTGTGTAAAAATTAACAATAGGTTATTTTTTACACTCAATACTTTAAAATATGACTAAAAAGGTAGCATTATGCATCTAAAACGTGGAAAGAAGTCAGAGAATAATGTTTTTTCATTTTATATGACTTAACATTATTTGCACCAGCTGACCGCAGTCAATTATAGTGTCTACAGACTTTGCGGTAAAGGGTGTTAAAGCTGATTTTTCAAGAATAGACTAATTCTAGGTTTGCGAATGAATTTTTAGCACAAGCGACAACTGCGATAAAATGTAAACAAGTAAAATATGTTCTCACAGAATGATAATTTCTACAGACACATGATTTATTTTAATTTATTCAGACCTCCAGTGATACATATATCACTGCATTGGAAGAACAGAAATAATGAAATGAGTCAGATCTGTCTAATAAACTTAATACATAAGCTACATAAGTAAAATTCATTAAGAATTTTTCATAGGAAGGAAGGTTATGACCAAAAAATCCTGAAATACTGTCAGGGTCTGCATGATAATACTTATTCTGAGTTCTAACCATGCATCATACATGTAGTGCAGATTGTCACTTAGGACCATGGCATGCCTCTTGTGGTTTTTAGGACTTTATTCATGCTTTCGCAGCTGACATTCATGTTTTTTCAGTTTGTCGGAGACTGTTTTTTGTTATTTTTTCATTTATATGTAGGTGTTGACTGTCACTTTTGAATTAAGTCTCAGTCAGTGATGCTTATATGAACATGATCTATTAAGTATATCATTGTACTGAAATATTAATAAATTCCAAATTGAACTGATGAAAAAATTTGGCATATTTACATAATTAAAATATCAGAATAACTATAATTCAGCTAATAAGGTGTACCTTTCTTCTCAGATCACTTCCTATAGATTTTATCAGCAGTTTTTGTACACCCACCCACCTCAAAGAATTATGGAGGATGTCCTGAATCTGGTCTCTGTGATGCATTTTGTCACATAGAAAAGTGTTCAAACTCATAAAAATGTTTAATATTTATATTTTAAAATTTAAATGTTTATTTTTTTATGTAAATTTGTTGAACCAAAAAGATATAATCTTGCATAAATCATGGAAATTCATTAAACACCTTTGGAATTCCTGAGTAAATCCATGAAATGAGAATAATTATGCATGTTAAATTGAAATTTCATGGCTAATTTGTGTCTTAAGAGAAAGCCAGTTGCATAAATCACAACAATAAATTACATCTGAATTGTTGTCTCCAGTTTCTTATCATCAAAGCCAGTTTAATGGAGTGTGGGAGCTGTGAAGAACCTCCCTAGATGCTGATATCATTTTGACTGCCCTGAGTTACAACACAGCATTTAGATAAACTTCTGCACAGCAGCTTGTAGACACATACCTAGGCTTTATTTGGAACATAAATTGACCAGATACAGTTTTCATTATCAACCCAGTATTTAACAATTTCTGTATTTTTGTTCATTCTTTGAAGGAGAAAATGCAACTTTGTTATGTAATAATTACATAATGGTCTTAGACTTGTAAACTCTTTTCTGTTTGTGGTGAAGAACAAAGCATATACTCTCCACAGATAAAAAAATGGTTGGCAAGCTTATTCTTTTCATGATGAAATTCTGCTTCAAAAGATGCACAAAAAACTGCTTCCAGAGTGCTCTGTGTGTTATTCTTGACTGCTCTGGAGTAAGGGAGATAAATGCTTCATATCTTCAGAAATAAGGGGATTTAGATCACCAGACTTAAGGATGTTGGGGACAATTATTTAATGAATCTCATGTGCAAAAATGGAAAAAATCGAACACCTTCAAAGGTCCTTCAAGGTATCACACCGGTAATTGACCAATCAAAATGAACTTAGTCAAATGTAGGTCCATATATATAAAATTGATTTTCTTTTCTTTTGAGACGTTTTTCTATTTGCTTTCATGCCATTTTTACAACTTTGGTACCTGTGCCTAGTAAAATTTATGTACTTTGTGAATAAATAAAGGTTTTTGACAGGAACTATTTTTTTCATGGCATAGGAGGCTACTTCCTGTAGTGCACTCGAGGTGTTTATAAACACAGTGAAAACACGTGGATTTGAGGGTAGCCCTGTTTGCAGATGGAAAAAGTCCGAAAATGCCGTGTGGGTACCCTGTTTTTTGGTGTCAGCTAATGTGACAGGTAATGTTTAACACCTCCTGCTAAATATTTTTTCATGTAAACAAATACCTGATTTTTAACGATTTTTTATTCTATATAGAATTATATAGTGAAAACAATTACCGGTGTGATACCTTGAAGGTGATTATGAAAAATCATTTTAACCCTTATTTAAGACATTTTTCATTTTTAAAAGGCATATTTCAACAAAATATGTGATTTTATTAACTTTTTGTTTGAAAACACACAATTTTAAAATTAGAATTAGAATTTACATTATTTTTCACATATTTCTGTGTAAAAATTAACAATAGGTTATTTTTTACACTCAATACTTTAAAATATGACTAAAAAGGTAGCATTATGCATCTAAAACGTGGAAAGAAGTCAGAGAATAATGTTTTTTCATTTTATATGACTTAACATTATTTGCACCAGCTGACCGCAGTCAATTATAGTGTCTACAGACTTTGCGGTAAAGGGTGTTAAAGCTGATTTTTCAAGAATAGACTAATTCTAGGTTTGCGAATGAATTTTTAGCACAAGCGACAACTGCGATAAAATGTAAACAAGTAAAATATGTTCTCACAGAATGATAATTTCTACAGACACATGATTTATTTTAATTTATTCAGACCTCCAGTGATACATATATCACTGCATTGGAAGAACAGAAATAATGAAATGAGTCAGATCTGTCTAATAAACTTAATACATAAGCTACATAAGTAAAATTCATTAAGAATTTTTCATAGGAAGGAAGGTTATGACCAAAAAATCCTGAAATACTGTCAGGGTCTGCATGATAATACTTATTCTGAGTTCTAACCATGCATCATACATGTAGTGCAGATTGTCACTTAGGACCATGGCATGCCTCTTGTGGTTTTTAGGACTTTATTCATGCTTTCGCAGCTGACATTCATGTTTTTTCAGTTTGTCGGAGACTGTTTTTTGTTATTTTTTCATTTATATGTAGGTGTTGACTGTCACTTTTGAATTAAGTCTCAGTCAGTGATGCTTATATGAACATGATCTATTAAGTATATCATTGTACTGAAATATTAATAAATTCCAAATTGAACTGATGAAAAAATTTGGCATATTTACATAATTAAAATATCAGAATAACTATAATTCAGCTAATAAGGTGTACCTTTCTTCTCAGATCACTTCCTATAGATTTTATCAGCAGTTTTTGTACACCCACCCACCTCAAAGAATTATGGAGGATGTCCTGAATCTGGTCTCTGTGATGCATTTTGTCACATAGAAAAGTGTTCAAACTCATAAAAATGTTTAATATTTATATTTTAAAATTTAAATGTTTATTTTTTTATGTAAATTTGTTGAACCAAAAAGATATAATCTTGCATAAATCATGGAAATTCATTAAACACCTTTGGAATTCCTGAGTAAATCCATGAAATGAGAATAATTATGCATGTTAAATTGAAATTTCATGGCTAATTTGTGTCTTAAGAGAAAGCCAGTTGCATAAATCACAACAATAAATTACATCTGAATTGTTGTCTCCAGTTTCTTATCATCAAAGCCAGTTTAATGGAGTGTGGGAGCTGTGAAGAACCTCCCTAGATGCTGATATCATTTTGACTGCCCTGAGTTACAACACAGCATTTAGATAAACTTCTGCACAGCAGCTTGTAGACACATACCTAGGCTTTATTTGGAACATAAATTGACCAGATACAGTTTTCATTATCAACCCAGTATTTAACAATTTCTGTATTTTTGTTCATTCTTTGAAGGAGAAAATGCAACTTTGTTATGTAATAATTACATAATGGTCTTAGACTTGTAAACTCTTTTCTGTTTGTGGTGAAGAACAAAGCATATACTCTCCACAGATAAAAAAATGGTTGGCAAGCTTATTCTTTTCATGATGAAATTCTGCTTCAAAAGATGCACAAAAAACTGCTTCCAGAGTGCTCTGTGTGTTATTCTTGACTGCTCTGGAGTAAGGGAGATAAATGCTTCATATCTTCAGAAATAAGGGGATTTAGATCACCAGACTTAAGGATGTTGGGGACAATTATTTAATGAATCTCATGTGCAAAAATGGAAAAAATCGAACACCTTCAAAGGTCCTTCAAGGTATCACACCGGTAATTGACCAATCAAAATGAACTTAGTCAAATGTAGGTCCATATATATAAAATTGATTTTCTTTTCTTTTGAGACGTTTTTCTATTTGCTTTCATGCCATTTTTACAACTTTGGTACCTGTGCCTAGTAAAATTTATGTACTTTGTGAATAAATAAAGGTTTTTGACAGGAACTATTTTTTTCATGGCATAGGAGGCTACTTCCTGTAGTGCACTCGAGGTGTTTATAAACACAGTGAAAACACGTGGATTTGAGGGTAGCCCTGTTTGCAGATGGAAAAAGTCCGAAAATGCCGTGTGGGTACCCTGTTTTTTGGTGTCAGCTAATGTGACAGGTAATGTTTAACACCTCCTGCTAAATATTTTTTCATGTAAACAAATACCTGATTTTTAACGATTTTTTATTCTATATAGAATTATATAGTGAAAACAATTACCGGTGTGATACCTATAAAAATACACAAGGGAGGAAGAATCGAAAGTAGCACACGATTTTTAAAAAAAGTCAAAAAACAACTTACTTGAGAAAAGTTACACAAATCCTGAAAGGAACTAGCGCAAATAATGTCCTAGTACTTATCCAGGCTAAAATATTCCAGATATATCCATCGTAAATAGCTTTTATCCAACTAAAACCCCAGCTTTCTGCACAGTGTGAATCTCTACGCCCAAGAAAAGATAACTCACCCGGATGACAATAGGGTAGTGCCCGAAGTCTTCCAATGGCACTCGGAAGGCCTCGGGTACTACCCTATTGTCATCCGGGTGAGTTATCTTTTCTTGGGCGTAGAGATTCACACTGTGCAGAAAGCTGGGGTTTTAGTTGGATAAAAGCTATTTACGATGGATATATCTGGAATATTTAAGCCTGGATAAGTACTAGGACATTATTTGCGCTAGTTCCTTTCAGGATTTGTGTAACTTTTCTCAAGTAAGTTGTTTTTTGACTTTTTTTAAAAATCGTGTGCTACTTTCGATTCTTCCCTTGTGTATTTTTATATGTGAAGTAGAGAACAGAGTGGATAAGATGCCCCTGTGCCTCATGTGTTTAGAATTTAAACATTCTAACGTGTTTATTTCTTAAACACTTCTTGAGGTATTTAAATTGTAAACGTGTTGAAGTGTTTATTATCTGTTGCAATTTGGTGTTTATTTATTAAACACTTATTTTTTACAGTGTACCAAGACAAGATAGAATTTGTCCCCATTGTAATCTAAAAGAGCTCGGAGATGAGTTTCATTACATACTAAAGTGCAGCTCGCTACAAACAGAAAGAACGCTATGCTTAACAGAAAAACACATAAAATTTCAGAATGTAATTAGTTTTAAAAACATTATGAATAACAATAAACACTGCTTTCTGAGAAAATTGTGCTCCTTTATAAAGAAAATAAATAAAATATGCTCCCCGGCTCCCCGGCCTAAATTCCCATACTTCACATTTATAGCAACCTACATTTTTTTTTAGTTTCTTATTCACGTATGCCTTTTAGACCTACTTTTATATATAAAATCACCTATTTGTTTTTGTATCTCTGTACACTATTGTAAAATGGTGAAGAGATTCAAATAAATGATTGAATGAATGTTGCGCTATGGGCTTATCGCTCGTCATGTTCCCCCTTCTCCTCGGTCTGCAAATAACGGAGCCCAATTGCTTTCAAAGGGATTGTTTAAAGACTTGGTCTCCTAAAAAATCATATCACAAACCTCTTTTTAATTCATGTATCAACTTAACAGTACTTGTGTTACAATCAGATTGTTTTAAACAAAACAATTCATGACAAGGTAAGTAAATTGACGTAGTATTTTTATAGCAAAAGCAGCTGTCAATGATGTCAAAAGGTTCGGACATTAATCTTTCGGATCAAGAGGTGAAAAGGCATAAGTTTTGATGTTGTTGATTTTGGTGAAATTGTGCGGTTTCGAATGTTCCAAAAATTCCTCGGAAATTTAAGTATTCACATCTTATTTACATCACTTCTCGAATATACTTTCGCACAGTATTCCTGAAGTTCATTCAGAAGTTCTGTCACCTTTTTGCTTGCATGACGTAAAATGTGCAACTAAAGGAACCCAATTTCTGGACTACTTAAAATTACAAAAATGAAGATATATGACTTCTAGGGATTTACAAGCATGTATTTGAAATATGTAGAGTGAGGATCGAGCGTGTTGACAGGAAAATAGCTTTAGGGACTGTTTCAGCTGGATTAAATCGCATTTTCACGAAGTACAGTTTATTCCATACTTGGCAGAACTAAAACTCAAATTATAACTATGTACATAGTTTACTGGTTTAATACCCAGAAGCAGAGAAGATTTTTAAAGAATCAATGTTTTTTCACTATATAATCGGTAGAGCCCCACCTTAACACCAAAACCCCTGACCCCGTGACCATGAAATTCACAAATTTGGAAGAGGCAGCATTATTCAACATAACTATGTACTTGGTTTGTTTATTAAATACCCAGGAGAGAGAAGAAGATTTTCAAAGAAATAATGCATTTTCACTATATAATCTATATAGGCCCGCCCCAGCACCTAAAAACTCCTGACCCTTAAATTGGGCCATGAAATTCATAAGTTCGGAATAGGCAGTCTTATTCAACATAACTATGTACTTGGTTTGTTTATTAAGGTAGTCCGATCCCCAGGTTTATAAAATTAGCAGTTAAGTAATCAAAAATACTCATTAAAGTATCTCTGAATCCACAAAGTTATGTAAATCTATCCATAGTATTTCTTTAAAGTTAAAGATTACAGTTGATCATATTATATAGGGAAAATTGTCAAATCTCCAATATTTTTGCAGAAAAAGCGAATTGGAATATCAGCAATGCATTTTCTAATTGCAAATTGATCAACACATATATTTTAGGTTAAAAAACGATAGGTATCCAGGCATTCAGAAAAATTGTCATGATTTTTATACTTATTTGGTATTTTGTCTTCTATTTCCTTCATGTATTCTATAATACATAGAGTAAAAGGCTTTTGCTATCACTGACAGACACCACAAATCACTTCTTTTTTCATATCTGCTAATAAGCATTGGTATCTAAAGCTGGATTCAAGAAAATCTTATTTCTCTAAAACTATTGATTTTTCCCCCCCCCCCCTTTTTTTAGGGTACAAATGTCAACTTTTATAAGACCTTTCCTAAGACTTCCAAAAACCTTGAATCTTATAAAGATGAATAAAATGAAAATTGTTGCATGAAAAAATGTCATTTTCAAGCTTCCTTTTGATGCATTTCAAATTAAATATTAATTTTTGGAGTTATCCTTCCTGGCTGAGGATCGGATATCCTTAAATACCCAGGAGCAGAGAAGATTTTCAAAGAAATAATGCTTTTTCACTATATAATCTATATGTAGCCCCACCCTAGCACTAGAACCCCTGATCCCGGGAGCATGACTTTCACAATTTTGGTAGAGGACTCAATGCTGATTACAATCATGCAAACAGTTTGACTGCTTGATGTCCAGGAGTAAAGAAGAAGATTTTTAAAGATTGCATTAATTTTAGTGGTTTTGGCCCCACCCCTCATGCCCCGGGGCCGGGGGAGGGGGGGGGCAGGAACCATGAAATTCACAATTTTTATTCCCCTTTACCCATAGATGCTTTGTGTCAAATTTGGTGGAAATTGGTTGAGTGGTTGCAGAGAAGAAGCTGAAAATGTTCAAATGTTAACACACGACGCACGACGACGGACGAAAACGGATACATGTAGCAATATAGGTCACCTGAGTTTACTCAGATGACCTAAAAATACAATCTACACTATCTCAGAATGCTTCCAAAGAAGTTTCAGCTTTACTGACCCAGTGGTTCTTTAGAGAGAGAAAAAAATAAATATTTTTTACTATACGTTTCAATATTCTCTATTGTGGCCCAGTCTAACCCCGTGCACCATGATTCGAACAATTAAGAATCTACACTACCCCCGGGTGCTTCCAAATAAGTTTAGTTTAACAGGCCAAGTGGTTCTTGAAAAGATTTTTAAAGACCCCACTCTATTTTTGTATTTTCTTAATCATCTCCCCTCGGAAGCGACTTGGTCCTTCAGTTAACACATTAAAATTGCCTTCTTCCAAGGATACCACACAAAAAGCTTTGGTAAGAATTTGTAAAATAACAGTCCATAATACATGTAAAAAGGATTTTTTGTGTCACGGGGAGATGTTTTAAAAATATTTTCCGTTTTTGATTTCTATTGTGAAAAACACAAGTTTCAACAAAATTTTAGAGTTATCTCTCTTTCTTTTCCCAAATAAGAAATGTTTTATGAAAATTCATATGATAATCTATAAAAAAAAATCTATAAAAATATCAAAAATCCTTTGAATATGTTAACTTTTGAAAATTGACTTGGAGGTAGGCGGGAGAACAATACTATCGTTCGCATTTCTTTGTTTAAGCACTGAGGTGTGCAGACAAATTAATCGATCCTTTTGAATACTAGTATTCCTCTCGGAAAAGAGATATATCCTTTGGGCAATATATAGCCATAAAACAATTTATTTTTGTTAATTTTATATGTTGCTACATTCATGATCATTTAGTTTAGAATTCTCTATTTCATGTACAACTACGAATCCTTGTATCTGTTTTCCAAGATTAACTCTTTTTGTTTTAAGGTATGTCACTCGTCAGCTTTTTAGAAAAGTTCACACAGAACCTCTTACTTCAAAACTACTTATTAAAAAATTTTTAAAATTCAATTTTTATTACATATTTAATTTCAACAATATGTTTTAACATTTAGCGAAAAAACTGCTCAAAAGCTACAAAGAAGCAAGATTTATGAGGGACTATGTCTTGTGGTGGAACGATATTTAGCAGATAATTCTGCAAATCTGCACATTTATTAAATTTAATATCTTGGAACTTTAGCCTCACATACTTTTACTCTGAGAATATTTCTATTATGATATTGCTAGGAATATTTAATATCTTAATTTATATTTTTTTGATCACGTTTTACACCTTCCATTAACAAACTTTGCCAAAAAATGAAGATATGTCAAATAAGTCAAGATAAAATTTACACCATTTTTCGCCTGAAAATCACATATTTTAACCAATATTTCAAAATTAACATCACTGACCCCAACTTTTTCTTTTATCATTTTAAAGTACTCGATACTTGTGACTGATCAGCACTTAAGTCGTAAAAAGCTTGATTTAAGAAAATGTTTTATTGCCTATTTATTTTTTTAATACCCCAAATATGTTACTTTTTAGTGCAAAAAGGTCACACAATAATTTACGCGCATTGATTTGCGAGATATGTTCAATGATAAATATTATTCAAAATATTTTACCTAAAATAAAATCATATTTATTGCCATTGTTACATCTGATAAAATATGATAAAGGTTAAAGTAATTAACCGCAGAGTTAAAATTTAAGTGCAAAAAGGTCAACTTCATCGTACCGTAGATCAGTAAAATGAACACTGACCCCCTATTTTCTCTGCGATTTTGAGTCACTCTATATGAGTACTTATCCAAAATACACTTCTCAAAACAGCCACGTAGCATCGTTTTTGAAAGTGGGGGGTCCAGGCAAAGAAAAAAAATTTTTTCTTACCTGAAAAACTTGACAAGCAGAAAAAAAAAAAAAAAAAATTTGCCC
Organism: Saccostrea cuccullata; assembly: GCF_032062105.1. Taxonomy (NCBI): domain Eukaryota; kingdom Metazoa; phylum Mollusca; class Bivalvia; order Ostreida; family Ostreidae; genus Saccostrea; species Saccostrea cuccullata. The sequence continues at coordinate 452,250 of NW_026939570.1, read as the reverse complement.
AAAGTCGAAAATCCTATTTCGTGGAGGGGGGGGGGGGGGGATTGAGGCCAACTTCTTTTTCAATGTCAACTTTTTTTTTCAATGTCAACTACTTTCAGTACCAGCTTTTATACTAAATTTTTTCGTACATCACTAATAGTGGGGGGGGACCAACTTGACTTTCAACTAACATTTCCTATAAAATGAGTAAGGTTGGGGAAAAATGGGGGGGGGGCCCAGCCCCCCCCCCCCTGTTGCTACGTGCCTGTAAAAAATCCTTGATTTAACAAATTTCACGAGTGACATACCTAATGCAGCATATACCCGTATTGGACGTGTTATTAGGTTTATTTTATATCTTGTTTCTAAAAATCTCAAGAATTCTGTTTTCATTGTGCCTCCTGTGGATTTTGTTGTTGTAAACAAGATAATATTTTACCATACTTGCCAAGACTCGCAGTGTTAGTCCCATTGATCTGTATTAAATACTTAAGTTACACAAATATCATCTTTAGCATATTCACCATGATTGATCATATTTTATTGACACCATTCTGGACAAGTCGTATGGTTACATAAAACCTCCGATAATTTGTTAGCGAAGTCATGGCAGTTGTTCGTCAACAGATTGTAAGCGCCATACCTCCCTTTGTACGATCGAGCACATTTCTCGATACAACTTCTGTCCAGCTGACTGTATCCTGCGGGATCCGCCTCTCGCTCAGTATGACAGTGATCCCCGTCCGTCAGCGTGTTACCATAGTAATAGGACTGCCCATGGACGCCCCACTCAAAGTATTCCCCGTCAAAGAGGATCCAGCGGTGACTTACGCTCAGCGTAAAGCGACTCGGAGCTGATCTACGTCCGATTTTGCACAGCAAGTCTGTGGTTCCAAAGTAATATGGCTTTCCTCCTGTTTAATAATTGATAATCAACAATTTATATACCAAGTGTCATTATATGGATTAATTTGATAGTATTTTGAGCTTGAAACATGATGTATAACGGTATTTCTTATAGTTTCTATTTTGATTAGCCTATCAAGTGATTTAAGAACAACAAATGTAGATTTAAGAATTTCCTTTTCAAGATTTTTTTCTAATACAGTATACTATTGAGTTTTAAATTAATACTAAGATTTAGGCAAAAGGTCTGATTTAGCATTTTTTAATTGCTAGAAAAATAAATTTAATGTTGTTAGACTTCAACTGTAGTCTGAGATCTAAAACATGCATATTATATTATTATTGTACTATTATTATTGGGTTTTGACGAGATCTATTCGTACTATGGTCAGGTAAGACTGACCGGAGTCGAAGGTATTTCTGAACTAAAGGTTCTATGAGCAATGAGTTAACTAAATGATACCCCCTGCCTCCCATATGGCAATAAAAGCAAAGTCCATGTTTTACTCTGGGAGGCCCGAAAAAAGATAAAAAAGTAAAATAGGTGTACAACGACATTATGTAATAAAGAATCTGTGAAAGTCTCAGCAATTTTAATTCAATGGTGAAGATGGAGATGCGGATAAGAGATGGATATCCCTTAATATTATACGAAGAATGGCAGTGTCCATGTTTTATCATTTAATATTCCAGTCAACCATGATGAGTTCCTTCTACTCTACCTGTATTGGATTTCTTTACTTTATAAAAATCCTTACAAACAAAAATACATTGGTGGATGCAGCAAATGTTCTCTACTCTACCTGTATTGGGTTTCTTTACTTTATAAACATCCTTACAAACAAAAATACATTGGTGGATGCAGCAAATGTTCTCTACACTACCTGTATTGGATTTCTCTACTTCATAAAAATCCTTACAAACAAAAAATACATTGCTGGATCCGGCAAATGTTCCACAAATCTATCTTTTCTCCTTACAAAAATGTTAACTGCTGTAAATTGGAACTTAATACGAACTGAGCTACAGCTTATTCTAGACTTGATGTCAATTAATCATATATGGATTATCAAAAACTCTAGAGAACATTAAGAATCTTTCACATCACAATTTTTTCAAAAGTCTACAACATCGAAAGTTTTCCACATTCTCAACATCTTATACAGCAATTCTTTTTTTAAAAAATGTATGAATATACTTTTTTGATATCCTAGACAATTATTTTCGATAAAAACAGAACTTGGAAATTTTCACATCTTATGATGTCACGAGTGAAACTATTATGTTAAAACCACTTTGATTGTACAAACAAATGCTCCGAGGTTGAAATTAAATTGATGCTGGGGTTCCTCATTGACAACATTTATGTAGTCTTAAGAGACCAAGTTTTACAACAAACTGTTGGAATTCTCGTGGGCACTAACTGTGCTCCTTTAATAGCTTTCTTGTTCTTATGAAACATAATTTATTCACAAACTTCTACATCAGAAGAAAATATTAGCCGTTGCCTTCAATTCGACATTCTGGTATTATATTGACAATGTTTTATCATTTAACAGTACAATGCAGTTATTTTCTTTCATTTATCTCACTGAACTTGAAAATAAAACACCACAGAGTCTGATTCATATTTGGATGTATTTTTTCTGACTATAGACAAGAAAGGTCAATTAACAACTAAATTGGATGACAAACGAGATGACTTCAGTTTTTCCATTGTGAACGATATAGAAATAGTCTAGTAAACAGTTAATAAAATCATGACGTACTCATCTTACTTGCCTATACTTACCAGTTCTAATACACTCTAGATGGCCCTACCACCATACAGATTTATTTTAAAATTTTACATTTTTGCAAAACTATTTATATACAAAGATCCGATTTTTTAAATCTATCTATTATTTACAATTTTAAATGATCACTGAACAATATCAGAGTAATTCTTGTATAATTCTTTCATTTAATTTAATTATTTTTTTTTAATGAAAACCTTTCCTATCATAATAAGTCTTAATTAATGAATTATATGGAGGTAAAGAACAGCATTCAATTTCAAAAGTCCTTTACACATTGCAAATCAGGAGCAGAGCAAACATGGACCACTAAAACATCAGAGATGGGATTAGGTGTCATGGAGGAGTGAGCATACTTTAATTGATAGTTGACCATTATCGAGTATATAGTCGGTAAAACTGTTAAGAACAAATACAGTACAGAAATATCTTCCTACCTTGGCATCTACTGTGGGACTTAAGTAAGAACCAGGCGCTAGTTCTGTCTGACTGATGTAGAATCAAGCAGATCAAAATTAATACCTACAACAGAATCACTCACCTAATTACATTCATGATCTCTCATATCCCGATGTTAAAAGCTTAACATTTACAAATATACTTGATCATTGTTTTACTTATTTCTTATGAACTGAATTAACTGTTATAAAAAAGACATATAGTTACATTGCGAAAAGTTCCGCATTACATTTTAATTGGATTGGATCAGAACACACAAAAATGGCGGGCAATTTTAAATGATCAACCTCGATGCAGAAAGCCAACTACTGTAAAGTAGTAATTAATTTTCCGGGTTTTCTCACTTGTTTACAAAACTTTTGTCCAAGTGTGTTGGAACAATAAGATTCCATTACGAACAAACGCACAATTTCTAAATTATACCTAGTTGACCTTCTTTCGCGTAATTTACGAAGGAGACATTCTTTATAAGTGCAAACTTCTTAATTACATAGAGATGGATTATTTGTTCTCCATTTTTTTGTGTTCTGATCCAGTACGATGGCGTATAGATTCCCTGCAATGTCAAAGACAGCTGCTTTATCGATTAAAAATGGAGCTGGGTGAATGTGCCCATTTATTAACTGACCTTTTTGTATTTACTTGAAGCAAACTTTTTTTTCAAAAACCTCTCAATGAAAAGACGTTTTGCTGTTGCCTTAAATTTGATATTTAGATAAGCGATATAGTATTATATTCCTTGTAATATATATGAAATACTCATAATATTAACATTATCTTGTGATTTTGTTTCTTAAAATTCTTTAAACATAAATACATTTCCCTTTGAACCCGAAATAAAAGACAACACAGTCTTACGCATCTGTTAAATATTTAGAATTTTTCTACAGTGTATTTATATACTGTTCCCTGCTGACAAAGCAGGTAACAACATTTTTTGTTTGTTAGAGTCATTATAATTCAAAATTTAAATATACCAGTAATTCTTCAGGTGGAAATCAAACTAATACCCATACATTACGTCGCCAAGCTCCCTTTCTAATATAAGGAGGAAATTCTTCAAATCATATGCACGTCAGTATTGAATAATTTTTTTTATATTCTCAACAACCAAAATGAATTTTTGTCCGATCATGACAAGAGCACATGCCGTATGTGAACAGTTAAATAAAAGAGGACGCTTAATTCTTTATTGCACCAGATCCCATGCACCTTATATATTATTTTTTATGTCATTATTACGACGTTTTATCACGTTATTACGATTTTTTATCATGATCTCACGATTTCGTTTTTTTTTCTTTTTCTAAATGAAACTTTCTAAGCATTTTTAACTGAAGATTCGAGAAAGTATTTCTTACCGAAAGAAATGCCATTTTCATCTTCACTGATCCTTTCTCTTATATTGGGGCAAAATTCTCAGTTTATGTTATATGTTTCATATGTATATATAGACTCAGACATAACATGTGTTGACTTTTGAAAACTCTAATTTACTACACTTCAAATATGCCAACTGACATCTACTAGCATATGTTCCACTAGTTTCATTCTACTTGAAAACCAACATGTAAAATTAATGTTCTTTCGAGTTCTAACTTTTTTTTATCGGAAATTATACTAGTAATTGATTGGTTTATCAGCATTCACACAAAGTTCCCCTTTTAGGGTGTTTCATCCATGGATGTTTTACCATCTTGGTCAGGCCTGAGGGTAATGCAATTCTATACTTCAATTTTCAACACTAAACAGCGTAATATTTTCAACATTAATTCACCTTTGATGTTTAATCTCAAGTTGTTGTTCAAACTTTTTGCACTAACACGTCACATAAAATGGTTTGGCACTATAAAATCAAGATGTATGTTACAAGAGTACTTTACACAAAAATTTATACAAGCAAGTAACAAAGTTTTTGGAAAGGAGAAAGGAAACAAAAACTAAACTGTCTTTTTTGTTCTTGATATTCGGTAATTTATTGAATGAATCGAAAGGATTTGAAACAAGTTCTTACAACTTTCTGGTTCTCCCCTTAAAACAATGTCATGCAATTGAAATAGTATACAAAAATATAAATTTAATAAATGATAAACTGTTGTTAAAACTCGGGAGGGTGAATAATTGTATAATTTGGGGGTTTTGTTTAATGACGTGGAAGAATATACCATGCTACTGCAACAAAAATGTTTTCTGTGTTGAAAACATCTCGTTTTTCATAAGAAAATACGAAACAACAGGTATGCTAATAAAGATGCACAATTAGTTCCCATTGAAATTTCAACAGATTGTTGGAATATCTAGTCTCCAGAGACTACAGTGATATTGTCATTGAGATTTTACACGTGGGTATGTTTTAATATCAATTTCAGATTACTTTTTAAACAATCAGAGCGATTTTATATCACAGTTCGCATGCTGTTAATATTTCAGAGTTCCAAATTTTTGCAAAATTCGATCCTAGTTTATGAAACCTAAGCATGCTTATATCTTTTGACATTGCATTTAAGGCTTTTGTACTTTTGAGACTCTTTGTTGACAGCGGCTGTGGAAAAAAATCAATTCTCAATAGCGAAAAATAAGAATTAAAGATATTTTTGATATTTATTATGCAAATAAAAAAGTAAAAACATTTGTCAAGGCATGTCACAGTTTTTTTTTCTTTCGGTCTTATGAAAAAGTGCATGATATCTCGGTGTCAGGATTACATCAAATTATTTTCGTACTGAAAATAGTGACGCTCTCAAATCAAATGGATTAACAATTTGCATGTAATAGCAATAGGGCTTTTTAAACATCAATTTGGATTAAAGTAACTGAGTTAAACATATCAAAGCAGATGTACATTTGTAAAGATGAAAGTCTATAAATTAACAAACAAAACCTTGACCGAAAATTTAAAAACATACCATTCATTTTAATTCGACGGAATTCTACTCTTTGACAGAAAGCAGTAGTACAGTCATGTATTTCTGCAGTCATAACAGCCAGTGTTACTAGTATATTGTTCTCATGAATTATACCAGTACACAGATCTAGAATTCAAATAAAATCCCCCATTCTCTCTGGCCCGGAGCACATTTTCTTTGTATTGCCTGGGAAGTAGAACAAACTTATTGATTCTACGCCCAGTGTCTGAATGGCTTGCACAAGATTGCCAGAACAAATGACCTTGAACAAGACGTATGTGGCTTACCTACAATAAAAACAGATTTAACTTTCATATTTAAAATTGAAGAAAATTGATAATGATAAATTTGGAATTAACAAATTCTAAATAATTCAAAAAACAGCACAGCGATGGTAAATGGCTTCGTTTACGGCCGCGTGGAAGAAGGAAAAATAGAGAGAAATAATTGCAATTTTTTTTTAAAACAATATTTTATTATGATAAACATAATTGGATTGGACACCTTTCCACAAATAATTGCAAAAATGCTTTTCAAAAAATGTGTATTACTGGAAACGAGTCATATTTTAGCTGAGATAATTTAAACTCTTGGGTGAAAAAAGTCTGAATTGTTGTCAATTAGCAAGCTTAAGACACGTTCTATCTCATGTGCAACTATTCAAGCACTCTGCCCTTGTCAATATAACGATTCATTAGAAAATGCCTTTTCTCACTGAAATAATTAAAAGGAGATACTCTTAGATATCCCCGTAATTAATGACCAATGTGGAATTGTCTTCTAGAAATTTTATTAAGTTAATAGACGAATTCTGTCATTGACATACAAGTTTACTAGCTCTTTTGTTGAAAAAAGGAGAATATTTTGCACGTGATCAAGTCCATAGAGGGCGTAATACGTCGTAGTTTTTTTTATTCTTTTTTTTAAATTCACGTGCTTAAGTAGAAATAGATGATAAAGAATTCTTTCTTTTAAGATAAAACACGTCATGCACTGTATTGTGTGTTTCATTTTAAAGTTTCTTTTAAGGTACAATTCGCTTTTCATTAAATTGGAAGTTTACTATTGAATTCTGGACAGTTATGAAATACCATATAAGCTTAATTCTGAGAAAATCGTTATTTTTTTTTTCAGTGAAACAGTGACCTAAAAATGATAAGAGTTATCTCCCTTAAAAGAATACCAGTATCCTTTACCTCAATTTTTCATAGGTCAATCCATAAGATCTTCCTTCATTTTTCATTGGTCGGTTAATCTTACACGCTCATTGGTCAGTCAGCCTTAATTTTCTACCTTACGTTTCATTGGTCGAACAGCCTTACTTATTCACGATCCACTAGGAGTCGGTGGATGTCAGTCTGCCATGGTATTTTTACGAAAACAACGCGTCTACATAAATGAGAAAAACTGAAAGATGAACATCTGTTTTTATAGTTGCCTTTAAACAGAAAAAATTAATATAGAAAAGCTTCTGTTGTCTGAAGGGCAATTTTTATGCCCTCGTAAATAAAGATTCGGAGTTAAATGTTTTGCCCTGTCCGTCCATCCGTCTGTCTAGTTGTCTAGCTGTCTGCTTGACCGCAAAAAGTTTAACCTTGTTCATAACTATTACTACACTTTAACCTTAGCCATAACTTTTGAGGAGTTGTTCCTAAGGGCTTTCATATACTCCTCATGCGTAATTAATGTGACAAAACCTTACTGGGTATAACCTGTTTGACCTTGCCTTAACTTTAAAAAAAACTTTAACCTTGGCCATAACTTTTGAACAATTACATTTAGTACTAGGGCTTTCATATTTCAGAGGTATATTCCTTGTGACAAGACCTTCTTTTGGACATCAATTTACGGGGGTATCATTGTTTCACAAACACATCTAAATTCTTGTTTTAAAAAAAAATCCTACATGTATCATGAAACAAAAACTCCCAATTTTTGGTCAGAACTCTCGATCTTATCGTTTTCAGTTTATATGTGATTTTTTCACATCATTTTGTCAATCAATTACCACGTGATTTCCCAACGTAAATTCTAAAACAATTCTGGGTAGCATTTAATAAACTTAAATTAGCGATTCCCAATGGATGAAATAGAGATTTATGTTCTACTTAATTGTGAAAGTCGTGAATCGAAGAGTTAATAAATACTGTGGTATTTGAAATATCCGGAATGAACTATCTTTCACCAATCGGCAATCCTCGGCTGACTCCGCTACGCTCCATTCAAACCTCGGATGTGATAATACGCAATCGCTACATTTCTCCGCCGGAAACTGCCTTGTCACTCATTTCATATTTCGCTCTGCCTAAAGTTCTTAGAAAAGGTTTCTTTATTACTGTAATTCCTCGTGTTAATTACAACCGAATGTTAGCATTCTTTGAAAGCAAGAACACAGTGTTGGGCGGGCATCAAAGTAACTCGGATTTCAAAAGTATAATATTTGAATGAAATTCAAATAAGATCACATGACTGAATCAGCAAGATGGAAGATCACCGTTGACGTCCGAGGTTATGTGCGAGGTACGAGTCATCCGAGGAACTCCGATTGATCTTTCACTGAATTAAACTGATGTAAGACGACTACGCGAAAAGGTCACTGGTACATCAAACACCCAGGCATTTTGGAATAACGAACTGAGTCTGGATAAAACAGGGCAATTTGCGTTCTCGTCCAATCAGAGTAAAGTCGATTTACATAAGAGTGCATATTAGTGTTTGAAATTAAACTGTGATCCTCAAACGTAAATCAACAATCCAAATTTTTCATGTACAATGAAATAAAAATTTTCACGCTCAGATAACATATATACACACAGCGAGAAAAACGTCTTTCAATTGTTTGCATTCTCTCACGAAAATAAGATACCAGCGTTTTCTTGTTGTTGTTGTTGTTGGTTGATATAATGGTATACAGTTAACAGCTTTTAATGTGGGTAAATTTCTTTGATAATGCCATGCAGTATACATGGTATATATCTGACATCAAAGATGTATAACTTTGGAGGGGGTGCGGACGGATTATTTTGGTTTCATTCTGTTACAATATTATTTCAATACTATAATAACAAACAAATTCAAAGAATTTCGATGCCTCACTGAGTGGATGTGACATCATTACCGTATTTATGGCATATAATGTTAAATATGAATGTCCTATCATATGTCATTCCTAAAAAAATTAATTTTGTTTGTATTCTAGTCTCTGATTGTTTAATATCCAAAAAAGGAACACAAATTATTTCTGTATAACCTGGGTTGGTATAGGGACCCCCCCCCCCCGACAACCAGCTGAATCATCTAATTAATTATTTTCATGCCTTCCACTAATTCCCAGTCCTTGAGATTCATGAAAAATCATCACTGACCCACACCAGGTTATACTACTCGAATAATTTGGCCAAGAATTAGAGTAAATTTTAAAGTAATCGCCAAAGTTTTTTTTGTTTTTGTTTTTTAATTTATATAATTATACCGGTAGGTCAAATTCAAAGTCAAAGAGTGAAAAATCATAGAATGCTCGGAAAATCATGTTACTGACAATGCATCTAATTATTTTTGAAAAGTAAGTCAAACTTCAAGGTCACAGGTAAAAAAAAAATGAGTTTATTTAGAAAGGCCTTATCACAGGTAATGTGTAATAGTCCCGTCCTGTCTTTCCTCTTTCAAAAGTTATGACAAATATATTTAGTAATGTTAAAATTTTGAAAAGTAGGTCAGACTTCAAGGTCAAGGTCCCGGGTAAAAAAAAATCATAGGCTAGTATATTTAGTATGTTCAGCCCTTGTCAAGGATAATACCCGGTTATAACTTATGTTTAGCCTCACATTTTATCGGGGCATACTAGAATAGTTGATTTCATGTATTCATTGTGTTTGTGCCCAATTGCATTTGTAATATACGAAAGCCTTATCTCTTCTCATTCAAAAGTTTTGATTCCTAGCTTTCGCGAAAGCTGGAACAAGAATAACGCTACCAATTTAAAATCGGGCTCGTTATTCCAATATTCGGGATTGTAGTTCGAATTTTTGCTGTCAACATTGAACACATGGAATTTTCGAGTGGATAATTTACTATCAAAAGGAAACCATGATTTGCTCTGTTTTGCTGAATTGTCACTAGTCGACACATGTTACCCAATGCAAGTGATGTTGAAATGATGAAACTCTGAACATTTTTAGTTTAACAGTAGGGAGGATGGTCATGATAACGGCGATGAAAAATGTTGCGAAACTTCCGAGACACAGCTGCAGTATTCCTGATTGTAAGCCCTCAATGTGTGTTAGGAAAATACTTCACAGGTTGAATCATAGCCAGTCTGCTGAACAGAAATATGACGTCATAGTGGTCGGGGGAGGGCATGCGGGGACAGAGGCGGCGTGTGCTTCAGCGCGGATGGGGTCCCGTACACTGCTCCTCACCCACAAAATCAGTACAGTCGGCAAGTAAAAAAAATAGATTACATTATGTCATAATATCCAAGTACAGGGATACAGGTTTTGTATGATATGAATCCATACTGGTGTAATGCCTAACAGGTCCAGGAAAATCACTATATTTAGCTATATAGCTTAATTTACCTATATAGCTTTATTTACCTATATAAGGCCAGATAAAATTAATCTTTAGATTCACATCCCCGCCCGCCCCTCTCAAAATGTCCCGCCCCGGTGTTTTTTATTTCGATTTTTGGGTGTTAAAAGTATTTTCCATGTATTTTTATTCAGCAAGAATTTTGGTCAAAGTTTAAGAGTTATCCCTCGTCTGTATTAAGTCGCGTGTCGCTATTTAAAGCAAAAGAGCCATGTGAAGAATGGCGAAAAATCGGCAATTATGTAATGAAAAGATAAATTGTCAGTGTAAAAAAGGCAGAGAAGAAAAAATAACATAAACACCTCTAGATAGTATTAATCATGTTAATGGCTTGAGGAAATTAGAGAGATTTTAATTAAGGAAAAATAGACAGGGAAAAATAACACCTGGTCAAGTTTTAAACGATCTCCAACTGTGTGTGATTTTTCTTTGAAAAAAAAATAATAAAACATCGTAGGCAGACTTTAAAGAATGCTAAGAAAATGTTAAATCTTAAAACTGTTCAGGCCTAGGTTTTCCAGTAGAATGTGATATTTTACAGAAAACAGAGGTTGGTAAAACTAAAAGGCATTTGGGGAAGTCTGACATGCATACACAATTTATCGGTATCCCCACCCCATTTTGTTTGGCATGTGCCGTATTAACATAACAAAAAATGTTTACGAGAGTCCATGTTTTGTTGATACTTCCAATTTAACAATTATAAAAAATAAAATCCGCCCACCCGCCCCAATATTTTAGCAAATTAGGATGAGAATCTAAAGATAAATTCTATCTTGCCTAATATAGCTTTATTTAACTATTTTGGAATAAGTTTCTGTTTTATGAAAAGCAGACAAAAAGTCGCATGTAAATTATGGTATATATATTTTTTAAAAGGTTTGATAAAAACAACCTAGGGCATAGATAGTAAAATCATTGCCTCTTTTAAACACTTTTTAACCAAAAAATGTATCTCTATTGTTTGGATAGCTGGAAGTGTGGTGAGGCATGACTAAATGTGATTGCCTTGCATTGTGCTCAATTATTACCAATCAATTATCTTGTTGACCAAAACTGCTTTTCTTTGTTAAAGTAGCTGCTTACTCACAGATTAACTGTTATACATAGCCCCAAAACTTTTAGATCTTTGATTGCAATTGCACAAAAGGAGAAACATTTTTATAAGTGGGTTTTTGGTGAATTGTTTTCAGTCCATTTCAAAGTTGAAAACTAATACTGCCTCATTATGTGACTTTTTTGTCTGCTTTACATAAAACAGAAATTTACTCTGAAATAGCTAAATAAAGCTATATTATGTAGGTAAATAAAGCTATATAGGTAGATTAAGCTATATAGCTAAATATAGTGATTTTTCTGGACCTGCCTAATGGTTTGGGACTTAGATAATGGCCTGTGTCAGGTCCAGTCCAAAGACTATTTCTACCTACGTAGCTATTAATAGCTATGTAGGTATTTAAACCTACCCAAAGTAGCTATTTTTACCTACTTTCTTCTTTACTTGCATTTTGTGGTCAAACGGCTGAACGGCGCAAAATGGTGAGTACCATATTTCTTGATACAGTCACACTGATGATGGAATATGACAAAAATTTGACCAAAAAATGATTACTTCATAAATTAACAATTTTGTATAGAAATTAATGTAAAATTGAAGATTTAGGAAGTAATCATTTTTTGGCCAAAATTTTGTCGTATTCATCATTAGTGTGACTGTATCAAAATATATGGTATTCACCATGTTGCGCCGTTTGGTCTTTTGGTCACAAAATGCAGATGGTACAAAAAGTAGGTAAATATAGCTACTTTGGGTAGGTTTAAATACCTACGTAGCTATTAATAGCTACGTAGGTAGAAATAGTCTTTGGACTGGACGTGTGTGTAGCTCAGTTGGTAGAGCACCTGACTAATGATGCAAGGGACCCAGGTTTGATTTCCGGTCCAGGCATACATCGTCTCCTTACCTGTTAGAGATTTGATGCCTTTGATCAACCCTGGAGTTGCAGGTGAAAGTCCTGCCAGGGTTCAATAAAAGAACTTGGGTTGTGTTTCCTAGGGTGAAGACCATTTAAGGAGGGAGGAATGTAATGGTTTGGGCCATGGATATCAGCCTGGGTAGGTCAGTCCCTAGAGCACCTGACTAGTGATGCAGGTGTCCTGGGTTCGATTCCTGGTTGGGCCATACATTTTCTCCTTTCCTGTTGAATACACTGAAAATTTTCCGTTGTGCATTCTGTATTTGGCCAGAAATGACCCAAAAGAAATCTAAGTGGAGGTCTTTGAAAATGAGAATATATGCAAAAAATTTTCTCCTCCTCACTGCTTGCAAATATTGTATAGGAACAAAGTTCATACCTTTTTCATGTTTTTGAATTTTTGAACTTTATGAGGAATTAGACAAGCACAGTTGAACTTTGGTATCTTGAACACCGATATCCCGAATACAAGAAATGTGCCAAAGTGATTTGGAAGTCTAAACAGCTCATTATTTTAGTATTTTATAACGTAATTCTTGATATCTCAAATCCTTGGATATCTTGAATGTTTTCTCAGTCTTGTTGAGTTTATGATTACAAGGTTTAACTTTGTATGATCAGGTACCCAATAAAAATGTTACACAGAGTATTCTTTAAGTCTAAGATGATAGGATATGTCTGACATTGTCTGTACTAATTCAATAATTGAGACACCTGATACTTGTAGGTGAGATGTTGTGTAACCCCTCCTTTGGTGGGATTGGTAAGGGTCACCTGATGTCTGAGGGGGGTACTGATTGAGACACCTGTATTTGTAGGTGAGATGTCATTTAACCCCTCCTTTGGGGGGATTGGTAAGGGTCATCTGATGATGGAGGGGGGTACTGATTGAGACCCCTGATACTTGTAAGTGAGATGTCATGTAATCCCTCCTTTGGGGGGATTGGTAAGGGTCATCTGATGATGGAGGGGGGTACTAATTGAGACACCTGATACTTGTAGGTGAGATGTCATGTAACCCCTCCTTTGGGGGGATTGGTAAGGGTCATCTGATGATGGAGGTGGACGCCCTGGATGGAGTGTGTGGTCGAGTCTGTGGTAGGTGGAATGTTATTGTGTATAGGGTTATTTTCCCCCAGTTTTAATTTTACACTTTAACACCTGCAAACAATTTTGCCCTATTTTGAATTTGCTCAGACACAGTTCTGTTAAAAGTAATAATGCCATTTGCTTTGAATTCACCCCATTTTCAAGTTGCCCAATTGCCACGAGGGAGAGGGGGCGAAAATAAAATGGGGGCAAAATTTTCCCTGTATACAGTATATCAGTGATTGGGAGAGGCTGGTACCAATATACATTGTACACAGATTCCTCAAGATCCTGCACAGCATGCATGAAAAATTAGATATGATTTATTTTCTTTCACATTTCATGTTTATGTGTCATTTTATTATGTCGTAAAATGACCCTTCAAAATGTATACATTGTAGAAGTCCCATTCATTTTCAATATGGCCCATTAAAAATTTTGACAGTTGACCCATTGACCTTCATGGCCTTCCCAATCACTGTTTTTATGACTGTCTCCAGAGTTCTTAATTAAGTCTTACACTGGTATGTGATTAACTTTTTGCCTGCAGATAAAACAGGGATCCACTACAAAATGCTGAATAGAAAGAAAGGGCCAGCTGTCTGGGTAAATAAACACTGATCCATACACCTTGATATAATGATTTACAAAGTTGTTTTTTTTAAAATCATATTTAGTAGTTGTAACAAAAATTTATGACTAGAAAATAAATGAGTTTTAATTGTTTACGTTAACAGGGGCCTCGTGCCCAGATTGACCGATTGATGTACAAAACAGAGATCCAGAGAGAGGTATTGAACACCCCGAACCTGACAGTGATGGCTGGGGCAGTGGAGGACTTTATACTGGGACAGAGTCTGAGTCCCGACCTCCCCACCATGAAACAGAGGTGTTCAGGGGTCATACTAGGTAGGATTTCCTCAAAGTCACAAATAGGTTCAACTTTACTTAATCAGTGTGTGGCGGTCAGCCGGATTCAATCGCCGGTGGCCAGATGCCTCAGTTGGTAGAGCACCTGTCAGGAGATTCAGGGGGCCCGGGTTTGAATCCCTGTCTGGTCTGCTGCATTTTCTCCTCTCCCCATTACACATGTAATCTGTTGTCTATGTTCGTCTTAGTTTTCAAATTATTTGAACTGCAAGTTTTTATTTACTCATCGAAGTCAAAGGTTCAATTGAAGTTAAAAAAAACAGTGATTGTATTAAAAAAAACTTGACATACATTACAAATCTGTAAACAGAACTTAAAACACAGACTCCTGGAAATTTCAAAGATGGGAGCAGGTGCCTAATTGAGAAATAAGCATACTCTTTCAACTGGTCAAATTTTAACATGAAAGTTAACACATATCTCTTCTTTTTCAGAATCTGGTGAGAGAATTTATGGTGGGTCAGTGGTTTTAACTGCTGGGACATTCCTACGGGGGATGATTCAGATTGGTTTGGACCAGTTCCCTGCTGGTAGAATGGGAGACCAGCCAGCCATAGGTCTCGCCAAAAGTTTGGAGGAAGCGGGCTTTACTATTGCTAGGCTTAAAACAGGTGCAAATCACCCTGTATTAGATGTCTACTATCAATTTTCTTGTGATCCTTTTATTTGTATAAGAAGGATGGTTCTTTGATTTCTATCCACTTGTCTTGATTGTCGCTAATACATATTGATAAGGTCATTGTGATGTACTTCTAGATTTTTCTGGTTAATAGGAACTCCACCTCGTCTGGACAGGAGGTCGATAGATTTCAGTAAGACAGCTGTACACAAGGCTGATAGGATTCCTCTACCCTTCAGTTACCTCAATACTGACGTCTGGATCAAGGTAGATCATATATAGAAGTCACATCCGAAAATTGATTAGCATTAATAAACAGCAATACACTGTGATTTACTAGAGGGTATTAGAGAGCTTTTTTACTAAACACACTTTTATCTATTATATTACATATACAATACATGTATGTATATTCAGTATATCTCCTGTATTTGTTTTTATCAACGATTATACAATTAAGCATTGCTCTCATTATATGTAAAATCATGTTTATTCTATGATTTGGATCCTCCTCCTTCTTTTGTTTGTAAATCTTTTTTGCTCCTCCAGGGGACCAAATTGGACTAATAAAAATCTTGTATCTAGTATTACATTAAAAAGTGTTTAAAATACCTTTCTACAAAAAAGGACCAAACTGGAATAGCTGAAGTATTTATCATCTATACTATCTATTATATATATGATACCCAGAGACTGAAATAAGGCCAGGTAAAATTAATCTTTAGATTCTCATCCTAATTTGCAAAAAAATTGGGGCGGGTGGGCGGATTTTATTTTTTATTTTTTATTATTGTTAATTCATATATAGGCCTAAGTATCAACAAAACAATGGACGCCCCGTACACATTTTTTTCATTACCTTAATGCAAATATGAATAGATTTAATTCTTTTCATAGTCTTTTAGATATTTAAAGAGAGATTCTCGCTTAAAAAGTTAAATATTTATTGTTAATTAACAAATTATCAAGTACACATTATACGTACGGAGACACCCTGAACAAAATAAGGTGGGGATACCAATAAATTGTGTATGCGTGACTTCTTATTTTGCAAAATCTATATAAATGTTCTAATAATTATTCTACTGAAAAATCTAGGCCTTCTCTTAAGTCTGTCCATGTTGTAGATTTTTTTTATTTCAAAGCTAAGTCACACAGCTGGAGATCGTTATATATAACTTGACCAGGTGTCATTTTCCTCGTCTATTTTTACTTAGTTACAATCTCTCTACATACTTGCTCCTGCCAGTGATGGTATGCTATTTTTTCTTCTCTGCCTTCTCTATACTGACAAATTATCTTTTCCTTAGACATTTAAACTGCTTTTATTGCCGATTTTTCTCCATTCTTCACATGGCATTTTTGCTATAAATAGCGACACGCGACTTTTAATACAGACGGGAGATAACTCTTAAACTTTGACCCAAATTCTTACTGAATAAAAATACATGAAAATACCCAAAAATCAAAATAAAAAACATCGGGGCGGGAGTTTTGAGAGGGGCGGGCGGGGAAAATATATAAGATTAATTTTATATGGCCTAATCCATATTTTATTAGTGAAATTTACACAGAGTTGTCTCTCTTTACACTTTGCAACCACCACTCATATCCTTTTCTGTTATTTTTTGTTCCCTGAAGTACCAGCATTCAACTTTTCTTAAGATTTCTTGTAAATCATGTGAACAGAAGAACACTTTCCCAACCTCATAAGAAGGTTTAAAATGATTAGGTCATCTTATTCTTTCAGATGACTTATAGCTGTCTGTTTTTGCTTTTTGTTGTGTGTGGTGTGTCATTTCTCAGTTATAAACTTTTAAACATCATTGTCTTCTCATTAACTGCTAAATCTATTTCAGCTTGCTTTGAATAGAGAATGTTATATTTTATATCCTATTAAAATTATTTCCCTCCCCTCTTCCAGACTAATTTGAAACACAAGAGGGGGTCAAACTCCAAGTTTTACAATATACATACAAAGAAATATTCAAATATTCATATCTATCTAGAATCTCATGGACTTTAAGTTACTAGTAAAATTTGTACTAATAAAATATATTTTTATTCCCCAAGACTTGATGTTGAATTGATAATTTTTTGGTGGAAAATGATTTGTGCAATGACCTTGATGTTCTTTTAGATCAGACAGTCACAATCGGGCAAATCTTAAATTTTATTTGTAGTCAATGATCTCGCTATGCAGACTTTATTTTCTTGAACTCCATATTGCTCAGGCTTCAGTGATATAAAAACGTCTTTTGGTACTAGTATTTACAGGTACAGTGTTGTTGCAAGTTATTGAAGTTAAGACTCATTGTCTTTCTGTTCACTTAACAGCAAAATTTGATAGAAATGGTCTATAAACTTGACATTCTTTGAAAGAAATAGTTAGTCATTGAGTAAGAGTCATTTTTTTGTTGAATAGTCTAATCCGAACTAATTCAACATTTTGCATACATGTTAACCTATTGTGATGAAAAATAGGGAGATTCAGACCTCAAAAGCGGTAGCATTGCGCGCTTGTTGTTTAACGCTTGGATTATCGATATCTTTCATGTATTATACATGTATATTATGAGCCTTAAATGAAATCAGGTACCTACACTAATTAATCTTAAATATCAACAGCAAAGAAGAAGACAGAAACACCTTAAGTTTGACATAAATTGTACAAATTCAAATATTTTTCATGCTCATCATTTTGCTTGGATTGGCTGCTTTACTTAGCCTTTTGAAGAGTGATCTTTGCTAATATAGCCTAGAAGCAATAATTCTGAATGTTCATTCAGTTTTTAAACAAAACAAATGATGACATGGTTTAATCTAGATCTTAAACAAGTTCCTATCTTTCGTTATATAAATCAGATTTCCCGCGATGATCGAAAACGAAAGTAGAGATGTGCCACATGGCTTGGTCAATCGAGTGATTTCTATTGACTTTATTGATAAAGTTGTGAGCTTCTGTGCTTTTAAAGACGATGTCAAATGTTTTCATCTAATTCTTAAAAGCTGTATCTCCTTTTTCATGGCAGGGATGTTGATTAATTTATCGTAACCAATGTAATCACTGGTAGTCTTGTATTGTTGTCGTTGTCAAATCCGTGCTTGAAATCTATGTACAAAAAAAGCGTTTGTATGATTCCGAGTCAAATCACGCGATATCTAGCGAGATTTTATGAGAGTGGCTTCAAAAATGGATACCCAAGCGAACCAAAAATACTTTAGACGCAGCTTTTGTAGAAAAGCGGTAGATTTCTGAATTAAATCGGTAGGCGGGAGATGGAGTGAAAAAGCGGTAGACTCCCGCCTAAATCGGGAGAGTTAACATGTATGATTTTAGCTTTTACTCTATGTCCAGCTATATTGTTAATATAAATTTGAATTTTGCTATCTGGAACACTTTTAAATATCTCAAATAATGGGGAAATGTCACAGTGATTTGGCAGTCTCAACACTTTTTACTATATGTTTTTTAACCTAATTTTCATAAATCTGATGATATCAGGATATCTCAAAGTTTAATTTCAGTTTGACTGTATTAATTATATTAAATTTTGATTTTGAAGCCAGAAGACCAGGTGGATTGTCACATGACCCACACTAATGAGGAGGTGGATAAAATTGTCATGGAAACCATGCATCTTAATAGGCATGTGCGAGAGGAAGTCAAGGGTCCAAGGTAAATAACTCTAACAGATGATTTCTGATGTTCAGCAAGCCATGACATCTGTCTGTCTGGCAGTTAGTATAACACACCTACTTGTATTCTATACCCTGTCATTGTTGGTTTACTACACATCTTTATTTACTGTATTGCACTAATTTCTGTAGATCATCAACTAATGGTACTCCATCTCAGTACAGCGTTTTTTGTACTTCTGCTATTAGTCACGATTTGTTGTAGGTGGTAATTCATTAGATAAAAGGGTCTCGGTTTACAGGTAATGAAGCTGTGTGTTCTACTGCCCCCATTCTCTGTACTGGTAGACAGAGGCTTCCCCACGACTCATTAATTGCCTACTCTGTTTAAACAAAGTACAAGAAGGTGAACCCAGCAGAAGTAAGACTACAAACCAGCAATATATGAAACATATACACACATGAAATCTAGTTTATTGATAATTTTATTATTAATTATGAAGATGAAAATCAAATATAGATGTTATTCTATTCTTACTGGCAGTTTAACTGTTCAGGGCTTGCATTGTCTGGATTACTTTGTTTAGATTGGAAGACTTGACCAATATTAGGTAGAGACACCAGAGTTTAGCTTCTGATTATTTTTTATGTGGTCTAATTGACTCCATTGACTTCATTATATTAACAGCTTTATCTTCCTGATGAAGTAGACATTTTGGTAGGCATCTTGTCTTTGCTGTGATTCTTGTGGAGTTTAAGTTGATGGTTGTTAATTCATGAGTCTGTAGGCTTTATGAGGAAGATTTATCACATCTTATTGTAGGTTGATTGCTGTACAAATTCTGTGAATGATAACTTTCCAGACATACTGATGGAAATATTGAATTTATGCTAAAATGCCTTGACAAGTAATCATTCTTTCAAAAATATATTGTCTACTCTTTTCTATGAATTCCTCAGTTCAAAAAACATTTCTGCTATATGTATGAGAGTTTCTGCACATATACAAAAGATGAATAGCATTATAAATCACTTTCCATTACATAATTTGTGTCATTCTGTGCATGTCTGTGTGGGTGTAAAGAAAATAGTAAGATAAGAGAGAGAGCTCTGAGAAGTTTGTATTGTGTGTTTAAAGAAGTATAAAGTAGTGGCTTGATTTTGTTTGTTTAATGTCCCTTTGACAATTTTTCACCCATATCAAGAAGTCACTACTTGGCCATCAAAGGCTGCAAATCTATGCCTACCGTATATATATGCCTATAAGTCGGTTTTGGGGGGTTAAATTTTGGTCTTATACTCTATGTCTGACTTATAGGCGAGTCATAAAGAGATTGGTATTTTTCTGGACGCTGAAATTTCCGACAATTATCGAAGAAAATGTCTGGATATATATGATAATTTATGTATTCTTAGATTATACATAAAGTACCAGTATTTACATATTCTAATAATTTTTTGTATCTTAAGTGAGCATTACTTATTTGTTTAATGATGTAAGATTAAATATTGGTTTCATTTCAAAAAATATTAATTAAAACCAGGTTAAAACATCAATGGATTTACCTAAAATTGTCACCCGATTTTGGCAAAAAAAATTGTACTGACTTATAAGCGGGTCAATGGCAAATCCCTCCAAAATAACTTTAAAAAATACAACCGACTTATAGGCAAGTATATATGGTATATTCAGCAATGAGAGCCATTGATTAAGCAGTGAGGGATCTTTTTTATGCCAACCCCTACTGCGACATGGGATGTTGGTTTATACAGTCTCATCTGAAGGACACATCTCCGACACAAGGATCAATTCCATACTCTGAGACTTTAAAGCAGACACTCTATCCACTTCACCACTCATATGACTAACCTGGAATGTTAGAATCAACTCCTTACTCAGCAACTCTAGAGCCAATGCTTTAACCACTGCATTATATGGGTGACTTTCCAGAGACATTAAGGATCCAACTCCTTACTTCGTGACTATATGCTCTGACCACTGCACCACATGGGAAACTTTAGTCTTCATTAAGAAAGGGCATTTTGTTAAAAGTAATCTCAGAATAAAAACTCATTGTCTCAAAATACTAGAAGTGTAAGAATCAATGAATGTGGGAAAGAAAGGTCTGAGAGTCAATAAAACCTATCTTATGTACCTTCTAGTTCTGGTTTGTTACGGCTAATGTGAACATCAGTTTGGGGTGATTCACTTATGTCAGAGAACATTAAACCACGACAAAGATTTGTTTTTACAGATTTCTGATTAAATATTTTGTGTAGGTTTGGCAGAAATTTATAGAGAGAAAACAATTTCCTGAAGTTATTATGGCTAAATGTCATATGATGGCA
The DNA here is from genome assembly GCF_032062105.1 of Saccostrea cuccullata. NCBI lineage: Eukaryota > Metazoa > Mollusca > Bivalvia > Ostreida > Ostreidae > Saccostrea > Saccostrea cuccullata. Next base: position 431,012 of record NW_026939570.1, on the reverse strand, counting down.
ATAGGAAAGGACAGTAATATCTGTGTTTCTTCTTATGTGGTCTCCATCATAGAGAAGCGCTTTATGTTTTAACCGTGAGGATAACGACTTACACCAGATATATATTTGCGTAAATCAGTGATACTGATAGAAGACATATTATTCATATTTTGAGAATTCTGAAACCAGTGTCTGAATGTGAATATAAATCAAGAAAAATTGTGAATTCAAATAGCTTCCTAACCAGTTAACGTCATAGACTGGGTATAGGCTGGGATAACATCACAAAATTAATGTTTACAAATTCACTGTCTAACAAAGCAATGGTAAAAGACTGGTACTTTGGCTTTTGGAGAAAAATTGATTTGAACAAAGTTTTGTGGTACTTAGGGACAAAGTTATAAATCATCTAAATGAAGGGATTTATGTATTTCTTAAGGGTATGTATGTAAATAATATCCCAGTATCAAGACTGAACCAGTGTTCACGCACCAGAATCACACTGTACAGTTCAATTTACTTAAAAGCAAGGTTATGTAAGAAGGCATTTAATGGACGTTTTGTGGCCAAAAATAAGACTCCCATTTGTCCAATCAATAAAAGAAAGAAGTCGACTGCGATTCTACAATTTTGCTGATTAAGATGTTGCTCATTTGAATTTGGTAAAAAAAATTATCCAGACTGATTGCAGAGAATTGGTGCATTTGGTTTTCAAATAATTTGGATATCATTTTTAATTAATAATTAACTCATATTTAATTAATAATTAACTCAAGTTACAAATGTCTATTTTTCACTTGTACAGATGATATCAAGGATTCATTTATATACTTAATGGAAATTGTCACTTGTCAGTCTTGAATTTTAATTATGCAGACCATTAATATTTTCAATAAAAAAAATTTCATGACAATTATGCTAAGCATAAGATTCCAAGATAATTTGCTATGTTGGTGACATAAGAATAAAACTGTACTAAAAGATTCAACCAGTGAATAACTTTAATATCTAAATAAATATACATATATTATAGCAGTAGAATGATGGACCAGCAGTCATCATTCTGTGTGTAATCTTAAAACAGATTTAGCATGATATACGAAAGTCTCCGCGGATTTGAGGGTTACTGGAAGTATGGGCCTCAGCTCGACTCAGGAGCAAGCTGGACGTATTGTCTGAGTTTGACTCAGGGGTGGCCTCGTGACTCGGCCGAGATCTATAAGTGCTTCGCGAGCTTAGAGCACTAATACAGTCATCCATGTTAATACTACTGGTATCCTCAATACCAGTTTGACCTTGACCTGGGGTAAACTCACTTTGACCTTGACCTTCACCTTCTTCATGCTGTTCTTGGTGGTTGATTTCAGCTTGTGTCGTTAACCATTCCGCAAGGGCAGCCAGATGTTGTTGTCGGTAACGATCACAGTAAATGTATTTTGCCAAAATGTCAACATGGCGATCAAAGCAGATGTAGAGTATGGGCTGAATTGTGCCTTGTGTCCAAGCAATGAAGCTAAAGGCTTGGTACATCTTTGGTCGTTGTTTGAATTCAGAGTCAACAAGTATGAGCAAAAACAAAGGATACCAACACAAAACAAATGCAATTGTGCTGAGCACAAACATTTTAGCACGCTGACTTGAGTCTTGAATCATACTGCGGATGTTGCACGTGGAATTTAGGGGATTGTCTGTGATTGTGATGGATGAACGGACCAGCATGGAGACGCGATTAGGATGGTTAAGCTGAATCTCTTTGTACAGCTTACAGATAAAGTGGATTACAAACAGTACTGCCAGCGTAATGATGATAATCCACATCACATGGGCCACATAGCCCGTCTGCTTCCCTAACACAAAAGAACAACTCCCAATCTGAGGATGAAAATCAAAGTAGCCTCCTATCAATGTAGGTCCTAGATGTAAAATGGTGCTAGCAATATACACAAGTATAATTCCAAAAATAACACAACACAGAGAACCATGGGAATTTCCACCAATGTTCACCTCTCCAAAAGTGTAGGCTTCCGTGCACACCATAGCCACCATATTAAAGATGGAAGCCGTAATGATAAGCACATAAGAAGCTCCGAAGAAGTCGCAGTCAGAGGGTTTAATTTGTGTGATCAGATTGTTGGCTATTGGAATGCAGTAAGCAGCTTTTAGACTGTCCAAAAAACAGGCATGAACCAGAAAAGCGCTAGTCAGTTTTCTCATAGTCCGTCTGATGAAAATAAAGATGGCCACTAGAATGTTGAGAAGGAGTCCAAGAACAGCGACGAAGTACAAGTAGTAGGCCTCCTGATGGTAAGTCTGTAGTTTGGGGGTGTGATGTTGGTCCCCCTTGAGGAAGGCTGGTTCCCGGTGCTCGATTTTGCCAATGGAATTTCCGACGACAATCTGCTGAAGGCTGTGGTTGTACACCGACCTCTCCATTGCGTTCATTCATTCCGAGGAAAAATCCAAGACCTACAAAAAATATCAACAAAACAATGTAAATAAAAGGAAGCAAACATTCTTTGCTGCATGAATGCTAAGAAGTAGCAGGACATTTTCAGAACTTATTGTATACTGGTACTAACATTGCTAATCAATACTGAGACTAAATAAGACTGAGGTAAATAAGATAAACACAGTACCGCAACAGCTTGAGGTCTGAAACGAATTGACTGGCTTCTCCAATAGCGTATTGTAATTCTCCGTAATAGCTCTCGGGAAGGGAAGAACTTGTAACAGCAGAAAAATTGATTTAAATATTGATTTTGGGTCTGATTTTATCAATACACAACTGGCTCTATTTATTAAAGATTTCTATTCAGACCACACAGACGAAAAAAAACATTATGTATTTATTTGCTCTAATCCAAAATGCAAATACTACTAGAGAAACCATTGTTGTCTCTGAATGGAATATTATACTTAATTCTTGTTCAATGAATATTCTCTCAGTTGTCAAGTACGATTGTCCGAAATCTGAGTAGCTCTCCGGTTAATCAGGACGTTTGGACCGAGAGGAACACAATTGATCAGATTCCGTCATTGTAGTCCGCTGACAATCTTGTTACTGATTTGCTCGAATTTTTTTTTCTGTGGAGAAGGAAGTCTTAAGTAATGATCAGATCTTGATTGCAAGATGAGTTGAAACATGACAGCCAGAAAAAAAGGTTTAGATCTGTTGTTATGGGGTGGCACTGGAAAGTTGATGTGTTATAAACTTCACATCTAATGTGTACAGTTTAACTGGACAAGTTGTGAAATAAGTTTACATTTATCCAGACATGAATTGATCGATTAGATCAATAATCAATTGTAATCAAACACTAATCGATTGAAAAGAAAAAGAAGGAGTGACAATTTAAATTCTGGATGAGTAATTTGTCACATATGTTTATAGAATATGGAATATTAAATATGATGTCCCTGCCCTTGCAGAATTTGAGTTTGTGTTTTGTTTGGAGGATGTTTTCTCAATTATAATATTTTTTCAAAGTTTTATCTAAGTAAATATTTCTCTTTGATTATTATTTAAAGGTAATGCCAAAAGCCTTGAAGATTTAAACCTTAGAAGACAAATTATTTCAGTTTTTAATTCTAATCTCAAAAACTTAAAAGAAATTTTATTTCATCCGAATGGGTTGTTTACTTTTGATCTTGTCTAAACATGCAGTTCTACAAAAAGAATCAGAGAAGAAAAGTAACAGAGGAAAAGTGTGAAGAAGAACTTCTTTATGGAGATTTTTTGTTGTTGTCATTTTTGTATGAAATATAAAAAAACCCAACAGAAATCAAGATAAAAAAATCCATTGAAACAGTAGAGAATGGAAGCAGAGCAAATTTCTGAAAACATTAGAGGTGGGATCAGATGCCATGACAGAGTAAGCAGCCCCTATCAACTGTTACATATGACATGTTCTTCTTGTCATAATTGGCATAAGAGAAAAATATGTGGTCAAATCAGTAAATAATGGTCTAACAATGTTTATGAAAATTTATTACAGTGATGCCAAACACTATGAATGTAAAAATACATGCATTACTCTACTCGTAGTTTGGTCTGGATACAGATTTAGAAAAGTCTGGAATGCAAGGGTGGAGGTTAAATTGAAAGTTCTTTATTGCTATTAATAAGCATTAATATGTTGAAAGAACCTGATTTTGATAAAGATATATAAAGCTAAGACATGAATGTGGGTAAATGATTGACTTATATTCATGGAATTACAGATATTCAGATGCTGTTAGGAAGCAATTATAAGCCAACCTCCGTTAACTTGTTTGTATGATTTTGATAGTGTTTTCTTTCCATCAGCAATATGACTGATATCTCTGCAGAAGAGGCTGTAATGTATGATGACAAGGGCATTTCAGTTCAATTATTGATTCTAATTGGCTGTTAGCTGTAACGACTGTTTGCTTAATTCTGTAACAATGTTCCTGAAATGGGAATCAAAGAGATGGCAGAATCTTTGATGTCAGGTGTCTAATTCAGCCTTTTAGCAAACAGAATTTTGATTAACCTTGAGTGTAAAAGATGAAACATATGGAGCAAGAAAAATATTATATATCATGAATCTATCAAAAAAGATATCGTGAGGAATCTTTTTTGATCAGACAGAGGTTACATTTAGTTAGAAGCAGAGGTCTTCATGGGTCAGAGTTCAGTCATGCATGAAAAGATCATCAAAGCATTAATGGTATTAGTGAGTTGTACCGAGTCTGTCCTGTGTTTTTATAGCCCACTGTGAGATCACAGAGAGAACACTGAATGATCAGGTGTCTGGGTGTGCAGAGTATGTCCGTCATCCATAACGAACCACCAGTCTGACACAGAACATGTGAATACCATCACAAAGTTAACAATGACCTTGTTTCAACATTCAAAGACAATGATCTCAACAGAGCTTTTCATTGGCTGAGACTTAGAAATATTTAAAATGGTTCAGAAGCATAATATTTTTACCCTTACAAATATAATCGATAAAAATTGGGGGGATAATAAGAAAACTTAATATTTGTATGTCCATCATGTCTGCCTCTGCCATATTTGCCTTCAATGCATATTGTCTGGGCATGTTGTATTTGAAAAGAAAATTAGATGCTCATATAAAGGTTCCCTATAGCATATGAGAATGTCCTAATTCAAGGTCATAAAGTTGGGAGAGTAAAATTCTTGACCAGCTAGGCCATGATTTTATGATTAAGAAATGTTAGATCATCTTGCTTTGCAAAAATTTTTTTTAAAAAATACTATAGATTCCTCATTTTTCGTGAGTAATTATATTGCAAATGGGCTCTTCAACGTCAAATCGCGAAAATATTGATTCGCGAATGGACGGTTGATCAAGAGATTTTACATAGATTTCAACTACATAAAAATACAGGCGAGTAATTTTATTTCGCGTGTTGTGCTTCTCGCAAAATTATGCGATAATTAATTCCACGCATATATTTAGGAATCTACAGTAGAGTTTGTCATCAGTGATCAAAGCTTAGCATATTTTAACTCATCATACAATCTGCTTTGGTCTGCTTTGGTCTTATAAACAAGATCTTAACTTTTTTACCAGTGAATTGGATAGACTAAATTGTTCTGCTTTATCTTTGAATATTTGCTTCTTCTTTATCTTTGACTATTTGCTTCTTCTTTATCTTTGACTATTTGCTTTGCTTGACCATTGACTATTTTTTTCTGCTTTAACTTTGACTATTTGCTTTGCTTGACCATTGACTATTTTTTTCTGCTTTAACTTTGACTATTTGCTTTGCTTGACCATTGACTATTTTTATCTGCTTTAACATTTACTATTTACTTTTGCATAACCTTTGACTATTTGTCTCTGATTAACCTTTGACTATTTGCTTTTTCTTTATCTTTGATTATTTGTTTCATCTTATCTTTGACGTTTTGCTTCTGCTTTGCCTTTGACTATCTGCTTCTGCTTGACCATTGACTATTTTTTTGACTTGACATTTAACTATTTGTCTCTGATTAACCTTTGACTGTTTGCTTCTGCTTTATCTTTGACTATTTGCTTTTGCTCAACCTTTAACTTTTTGCTTCTGCTTTGCCTTTGACTATTTGCTTCTGCTTGACCATTGACTATTTTTTCGACTTGACATTTAACTATTTGTCTCTGATTAACCTTTGACTGTTTGCTTCTGTTTTATCTTTGACTATTTGCTTCTATTGACCATTAGCTTGAGTCTCTTTTTGTAACTAGTCAGATATTGATATACATGTAGCAGTGAGTTGAATTTGTCTTACAAAATTGATAGAAGTTAACAAACACATACCAGAAAGCACTAAAATCTCTTATAATTAATATCATATACTACAAATTGTTTGTTGTTTAAAGTGTTTGTAGATTGATAATAAGTATTAAGTTACTTCATTCAGCCTAAGGTAGTAGCTTAATTATTTCCTTGTCAGAATTTAGGCAGGTTGTATTGTCAGTTCCTGTTTTTGTTTGATTTTACAACAGTTAGCTGAATTAGTGGAGTGTGGAAACATTGCTGGCATGCTTGTCTGTGCTAAATGACATACAAACAGCTAAACTGTCTTCCCAACACTCCATGGAATCTCAAAACGTCTACAGCCATAGTTCTGCTCCTCCAAACTGTCATAATGAAACCCTCCTGCTGGGTTTGACAGTTTGTAAAAGCTAATTTGTTAGTAAGATTCCTGAATTCTTTCCTTACAACTTTTTTCCTACTTCTATATCCTCGAGGAGTTTTGAAGAAGCATTTTTAATTTAGCAAAGGAACCATTCAATTATCTTGATAATGGATTCTGCATGATAAACAGGTTTCCATATGACAAGTTAGAATTATGTGATATTTACTTTTACATAAATGAAATAATTACACAGCAGGCAAAGTATATTTTTTGAGTCAATTTAAACTTCAAGCACTTTGTTATTTTTCAACTGGAATATTTAATTTGTACTTACATGGAGGGATGTTTGAAATCAATTAGTAATCCCTGTTTTTAATGATCCCTCTCTGCGGAGATACATAACTAAATGTTTTTCACATCATCAAGAAGACTTTCTAATCTTCGCAGCAAAAGTAAATATTGCCTCAGCTTCAGGAGATAGTCCAGATGTGCAAATCGGATGATAAATTTCAGAAAGAATTTGGTACCAAAAAAAATATGTTGTAAAGAGTATTGATACTGTGCCCACTCGCTACAACATCACAAATTACTGTCCATTAATTAACCCTCTTCCAGAATTTCATTACAAACATATACTTTACAGTCGTAGGGTCGAAGAAAAAAGTGGAGAGCCAAAAAATCAATAACGTGGAAGCAGAACTCTTTTGTGCAAGAAAGCTTAGTTGTGTTTGTGCATTTATTTGTACAACCACGGGATAAATTCACAGCAAACCTTGGGATAATTTACAGCTAGTCTTCACTAGCAATTTCTTAAGGATCACAGGCATGGACAAGAAAAACAGATAATTGGCAGTTTTTGAAGAGGCTGATTAAGACTTTAGGGGCTGAATTTTAAAGAAATATATAAATATTATAATAGTGGTAATACAGCTCTATGTAAATAAAATCTTAATTAAAAGTTTTGTTTACCCTTCCTGCTTTCTGATAATGATGTTTGCCTGCAGAACTTATATGACAGGTTTTGCAGTTGTTACAGCTAACAATTAAGAGAAATCTCTTTTCATATTCATCACCAATTAAATACGTAAGTGATTCTTTAAAGAAAATCAAAGAGATTATTTTTCTTCATTGCATCCACTCACATAATGCTCCAGTTTCAAATGCAATTAAGTTAATAAACAGTAGCAGTGAAAGGACCCTAAAGAAATTGATTGAGTATTTGTATGTAACAGCAGTCGATTCAAACACACTGTCTTAAATACTGGATTGTCATATCCAATATGCCAATATGCTGCTTTACTGTATATTTATCCAAAGCAACCAACTTAATTTGACTTTTTTAGTGAGCAGAATTCGTTTTATATTTTAAATCAGTAGTAAACAGGGTATTGTAGGGATTTGATGTCACAGTGTCATGTGTATGGGGGATCGGTATCTTATTGCTTACCAAGTCCACAGATCATTGTACCCAAATCAATAAGTGAAATCAGGGGAAGAGGCCTCTTTGATTGTTACAATAGATTTCCATTGTAACAGCAGGAGCCCGGCGGTGAATGGAACATTGATTTAAGATGGAGTAGTCCAGACAAAACACGGGCTACCTCAGATGCTGACAGCGCAGTGTGCAGCTGTCACAGTGTGTGACTGTACCCACTAGTCAACTCTCGTCAGTGACCATTCTAAACCTATGTACTTTCATAAGTGGTCATGTCAACTGCATTACTATCTAGAGAGAACTGTACTCTCACAAGTGGTTATGACAACTGCATTCCTATCATCTATTTGTTTGAACATATGACAGTGAAGACATCATTTATCAGTCTGATAAAGTACACGTGACCTCAAGTATTTTAAAGGAATGATGAAGCAATGAATCTAGATATCTTAAGAAGATTTCTACCCCATTAGGTTTCTGAGTATGATTCAATATACATATAACTGCACTCATTAATCAGCTTGAGAAGATTATGGAATTCATTTAAAAGGAGCAATTTCTGCCCAAGTCATAAACAACTTGTTTATTTGGTTGAACATTAATGAGCTAAGTAGTTCTTTGGTTTGCTTTGTTTTAATTAGTTGTATTTTGTTTTTGGAGATGGAAGTATGATTGGAAAGTAGTGAGTAAACATATTATGGCATTTTTCAAAAAAAAAAGTGACTGAATTTTATTTTACCGTATTAAGGGAAGTCTGTCCCTTCCAATTTAAAAGTTTAAAAATCATTTTGTTTTCAAAATTAACTTTGATCCTTTGAAAACATTAAAGATTACATTGATTCTGTCCACTTTATGGATGTCATACATTGAATGCCTTTACTTCTGTTTCAGTAATTTAGAAAATGAAAAGCTATTTGGTGAATTATTCTGCTTGAGAAGCCAATGTGTACTGAAGCCTGATAATTCTTCTGAGAGTTATTTTGTCTAAGTATGAGTTGTTTAAAACTCTAATGGACAAATCTGGAAGGGAGTCAGGAACTCTAGATAATAATCTTATAACAGTTAAATTATCATAGGATAAATTTTCAAAATCAAAACATTAATTAAATCAGGCAATGTAATCAATTTCATGTATTTAACCTTGCAATATATAAGCTAGGTGTTAATTATTTATGAAAGAATGATTGAAAGTTTGTTTAACAAATTAATAATTTGATCAGACATTAATTATTACAGACATATTTTGAAAATTAACTTCATTATTTAACATTGTAAAGTTGAATTTTTTAAGCTTCAAAATAAAAAATTAAGTTAAAAATAAATATTAAACAAAATAAAAAAAGTTCAGAAAAGTTTGATTGAAAACTATTACTTGCAGTCAGTCATAAATGAAAAATAAATGATGGCTCTTTGAATAAGGTGATTTACATAAATGAATATCAGGTAAATAAATTGTGAAATAACTCACCCTTCTGGATTTTAAACCCCGATTTGAATTCTGACAATAATCTCACCTTCCCTCATATTACTGTGTCTGTACACTGGTACCATAGAACTCTTAAGAAGTGAATTGTTGGGGCCCTAGCGGGGGAAATATCACAGTATAACTCGGTATACCACCTGTAAGCTAAATGGACTGGTAAATTTTACAGATATGCTGAGGGATCAGTGTTATCAAAATTTAGTGGCCCATCAAAATTATTATCTTGAGTTTTACTTCTTAAAAATAACCAAGAATATCCCTTTGGTTGCCTCCACAGAAAATATGTGTATCATTGTACAATGCATATATTCATCACATGCAGAAGATACCAGCTGCTGAAACGAGGCCTTCAGAAGGGGGATTTGGACATGCAACACAAACAATAGCTAGACAATCGATGGTATGAATTGCAGTAAATAAACATCTCTGCAGACATTCTCAGCAAGGGAACGATTAAGAGAGGAATCGTCACGGATTTACCCCGTATTTTGTTTGTTTACATGCATGTTCTGTCTATTTAGTCTGAAGTAAGAAAATAAAAGTTTCAATGCAGTTGCATGTAACCTTGAAGACTATACCTTAATGCCTTCGTGTAACAGTACAAAGTGAAGACATTTCTCATTGGTAATGAATTCTTTTGGCATATACATGCATTTAACAGACATATTTCCCAACTATTTTTATGAATTAAACACAGATGAGATACTTTAATTGTGTCACTTATTTCTCGGCTCCCGTAGAAATATTCCCAGATCTCTCCCACTGTTTTAGAATGATAAAAAGATGTTAATAAAAGATTCTCAGGTTCTACAATATGCTGAATCTTGTTTGTTTTAGAAAATGATGGGTACAGTCTCATTTAGCTTGATTACTTCAATATTGTAACATCACAAATGGTGGATTTGTGTAAAAAAAAAATTGCATTTATTGTGATAGAACAGAAGAGTAAAAGGGTGTATCTAATTACCATGTAATCCCTCTTCATTAAATGTTGCTTTAACAGATGCAGGGATACATTTTCTTCCCTTTCAATGGTGTACCTTTAAATGTTACCAGGCCTCATAATTAGCCCATCCCTGATGAATAATTGGACCACTGGCTGATGATGAAAAAAATTAAAGTATTTCCATAGGAATTAAACTCTTAAATGTTTGGTTACCTAATCATCTTCAGAGACAATCTTTGAGTCCTCCACTAGACTTGCATATTGTAGACTACATTTATACTAAATTAAATTTTAAAAAATGTCAAATAAAATAAGAATATACTTTCATTCAGTGTCTTTCCTAGTGAATTGATTGTGAAGTTTTATTATATATGCTGCAACAAAAGGGCACTCACAGTTCTAAAGTCATAATAAGATTGTGTTATCATGATTGTACTGTAGTATTTTATGAAGTGATAACATACAGTGAAAGTTATATTACTTTTTTCTGTCATCTGTTTTACTCCTTTAGTGGTCAAGTGTTCTCTTCTGTTAACTAATCAGGTGTTGACTGTTGTGAGTTTTATTGAGGTTAATATCAACCAAGGGTTCTATAATACTGATTAGGTCACAGGCTATGGTGTAAGAGGTGAAGTCAGAGACATAATACTCATAAAGTAATTAATTTGGCAAAGCAGAAACCATCAGAAAGACTGTGATTGCTGTAGAGATATAAAAAATATTGCCATGTATTTGTTCAAGATGTAACCAAAAAAATTGTAGAAATGAGCTTCCTATTTGTTGAGTAAAACAATAGAGTTGCATGGTAGAGATGAACCCTGTTATTTTAAAGGAGATAACACAGTAATGTTGTAGAGATGAATTCTATCATTTTTAAAGAGATAAAACAGAATATGTTTAGAGATTAACTCTGTTATTGCTTGTAAGATAACTTTAATGTTGTAGAAATTAGCTATGTTATTGTTTCTTAAGATAACATTAATGTTGTTGAGATTAGCTCTGCTATTATTTTTTTAAATATAAATTAATGTTATAGAGATTTGTTCTGTTATTATTTGTTAAGATAACATTAATGTTGTAGAGATTATCTCTGTTATTGTTTGTTAAGATAACATTAATGTTATAGAGATTTGTTCTGTTATTGTTTGTTAAGATAACATTAATGTTGTAGAGATTTGTTCTGTTATTGTTTGTTAAGATAACATTAATGTTATAGAGATTAGCTCTATTATTGCTTCTTAAGATAACATTAATGTTGTAGAGATTTGTTCTGTTATTATTTGTTAATATAACATTAATGTTGTAGAGATTTGTTCTGTTATTGTTTGTTAAGATAACATTAATGTTATAGAGATTAGCTCTGTTCTTATTTGTTAATATAACATTAGTATTGTAGAGATTTGTTCTGTTATTATTTGTTAATATAACATTAATGTTGTAGAGATTTGTTCTGTTATTGTTTGTTAAGATAACATTAATGTTATAGAGATTAGCTCTATTATTGCTTCTTAAGATAACATTAATGTTGTAGAGATTTGTTCTGTTATTATTTGTTAATATAACATTAATGTTGTAGAGATTAGCTCTGTTATTGTTTGCTAAGATAACATTAATGTTGTAGAGATTAGCTCTGTTATTATTTGTTAATATAACATTAATATTGTAGAGATTTGTTCTGTTATTGTTTCTTAAGATAACATTAATGTTGTTGAGATTAGCTCTGCTATTATTTTTTAATATAAATTAATGTTGTAGAGATTATCTCTGTTATTGTTTGTTAAGATAACATTAACATTGTAGAGATTAGCTCTGTTATTGTTTGTTAAGATAATACTAATGTTATAGAGATTTGTTCTGTTATTGTTTGTTAATATAACATTAATATTGTAGAGATTAGCTCTGTTATTATTTGCTAAGATAACATTAATGTTGTAGAGATTAGCTCTGTTATTATTTGTTAATATAACATTAATATTGTAGAGATTTGTTCTGTTATTGTTTGTTAAGATAACATTAATGTTAAAGAGATTAGCTCTGTTATTATTTGTTGATATAACATTAATGTTGTAGAGATTAGCTCTGTTATTGTTTGTTAATATAACATTAATGTTGTAGAGATTAGCTCTGTTATTGTTTGTTACAATAACATTAATGTTGTAGAGATTAGCTCTGTTATTATATGTTAATATAACATTAATGTTGTAGAGATTAGCTCTGTTATTGTTTGTTAATATAACATTAATGTTGTAGAGATTAGCTCTGTTATTGTTTGTTAAGATAACTTTAATGTTATAGAGATTAGCTCTGTTATTGCTTCTTAAGATAACATTAATGTTGTAGAGATTAGCTCTGTTATTGTTTGTTAAGATAACATTAATGTTATAGAGATTAGCTCTGTTATTGTTTGTCAAGATAACATTAATGTTGTAGAGATTAGCTCTGTTATTATTTGTTAATATAACATTAATATTGTTGAGATTAGCTCTGTTATTGTTTGCTAAGATAACATTAATGTTGTAGAGATTAGCTCTGTTATTGTTTGTTAAGATAACATTAATGTTATAGAGATTTGTTCTGTTATTGTTTGTTAAGATAACATTAATGTTGTAGAGATTAGCTCTGTTATTATTTGCTAATATAACATTAATGTTCTAGAGATAAGCTCTGTTAGTTGCAGAGATTATCTCTGTTATTGCTTGTTAAGATAACATTAATGTTGTAGAGATTTGTTCTGTTATTGTTTGTCAAGATAACACTAAAGATGTAGAGATTAGCTCTGTTATTGTTTGTTAAGATAATATTAATGTTATAGAGATTTGTTCTGTTATTGTTTGTTAAGATAACATTAATATTGTAGAGATTAGCTCTGTTATTATTTGCTAAGATAATATGAATGTTATAGAGATTAGCTCTGTTATTGTTTGTTAAGATAACATTAATATTGTAGAGATTAGCTCTGTTAATGCCCATTAGGTAACAAAGAGTTGACTCATTAATCAACTGGTAACTCATCCAATATGTAGAAAGTAATGTATTTGATTTTCTGAACTCTCTTTCAATCATCTCTGTTAAGTTTAATTGCTGAGTATATTTACAATGTTCCCATTCTGAAGCACAAACATTTTCATTCACACGGTGTCATTTGGAGTGTTGCCATTAAATGTGTTGTCTATTATAAACAATCAGATCACTGAATAATTGTACTTCTTGTTTGCTCTCTTCACTGCCAAGGTATACAGTGAAGGATTCCTGGTTTTATAGGATACTAATTGCAATTAGTGTCAAGAACAGCCTCCCACTAACATGGTAATCACACATAGTGGAGAATATAACTTTATTTCAGAGTAAGAACACTATGCTTTTATGCTGCAAGTTTGAGTGATATGTCTTCACAATGAAGACAAATGTCAAAAATTACAAAATGTTGTCATATGTTTTAGATACTGCCCCTCCATTGAATCCAAGGTGCTGCTTTTTAAAGGAAGAAAACATCAGATATGGCTTGAACCAGAAGGTAACTAGCTATTGGGAGATGCCGATTTCTATGTTGTGGTGGTGGTATGTGGTGACGGTGATATTGTGTGTGTAGGGGGGGGGGGGGGGTACTTCTTCAACAGTTTTGGTCCAGTTTCAATAAGGCTTGGTACACAGGAAGGCTTCACCAAAAAACATAATTCTTTACTTATTTGTTTTTATGCCTCCCCATGAATATGGACTGGGCATGTAGTGTTTGCAATGTCCGTCCTTCCATCTAGCTGTCCTTCTGTCCTTCCATCTGCCCTTCCGTCACTCAGTTCAAAGCTCAGTTTCAAAGAAATTATAGAAGATATTTTCATCAAACTTCATATGCTGATAGATATTGATGACAACTGTGCAACTGCATCAAAATTTTTGACCGTGACATTTCTTTTGACCTTGACCTCACTTTTTTAAAACTTAGTTTTAGCTCAGTTTTAAACATACCGTTCAAGATGGTGTTATCAAACTTCACATGTTGATACATACTGATGAGAGCTATTCAAATGCATCACCATTTTTTACCTTGACCTTTCCTTTGACCTTGACCTCACTTTTCTTAAATAAGTGTCTTGCTCAGTTTTAAAGATACCATTTAAGATAGTGTTATCAAACTTCATATGCTGATACATACTGAAGAGAGCTATTCAACTGCATCATTATTTTTGACCTTGACCTTTCCTTTGACCTTGACTACACTTTTCTTTAATTTTTGTTTAGCTCAGTTTTTAAGAAACCATCCAAGATATTTTTATCAAACTTCATTAGCTGATACATACTGATGAGAGCTATTCAACTGCATCAACATTTTGACCTTGACCTTTTATTTGACCTTGACCTCACTTTTCCTTAATCAGTGTCATACTTTACATGCTAATACATATCGATGTAAGCAATTCAGATGTATCAAAATTTTACCTTGACCTTCACTTGACCTTGACCCTCAGTTTTATCAAATTGTGTTTAAGTCAGTTTTAAAGAAATCATACAAGATATTTTTATCAAACTTCATATGTTGATAAAAATTGACAAGAGATATTCAACTGCATCAACATTTTGACCTTCACCTTTCCTTTGACCTTGATCTCACTTTTCCTAAATTAGTGGCAAACTTTATATGCTAATACATATAGATGTAAGTAATTCAAATGCATCAACATTTTTTACCTTGACCTTCATTTGACCTTGACCTTACTTTTATCAAATTGTGTTTAAGTCAGTTTTGAATAATTCATTTATAATTTTTTTTCAAATTCATATGCTGATACATACTGATGAGAGCTTTTCAATTGCATCAACATTTTTTGACCTTGGCATTTTATTTGAACTTGACCTCACTTTAAAGAAATTAGTTCATACACTACTACATTTTCATGTTGCATTACTAATATACCCTCAGTGGGGCATTCATGTCCTATGGACATATTTCTAGTTGATTATGACCATGAGGACTGTCTTATTTCTAGTTGATTATGACCATGAGGACTGTCTTGTGACCCTAGTTACTAAATTGAAATATCTGTTTAACTCCTCCTACAGTTTAAATCAGATTTCAAAAAGACCTGTTACAAAAGTGGAATAAATACTTTTTGATGATGATAATGATTATATTTTGATAATTTGATAATGAAATGTATGGAGATAATGCACAGTAATCAAGCTCAAAAGTCTATTATTAAAACAATACAAAAATAAGAGCAGAGCAAACCCTGACTTCCAAAACATCAGACGGGGATCAGGTGCCATGGAGAAGTGAGCATCCCCTGCTGACCAATCACACCAGCTGTGTGCTCCTTGTCATGATTGGGCAATAACGTAAAATTCATCATCAATTCGATGAGTAAATAATGAACGAACAATTAATATGAAAACATCAGTCAGCATTTGAGTTATTGATAAATTTTAATTGCTGACAAGGTCATTGTATCGACCACAGAACTTAGGAAATGATTACTTTAAACGAGACTGCTGATATTCCTGTTTCATCAACTCTTCTTTTCAAGTACAAGATTTTGGAGAAATTCTGCTTCATATGAATACAAAAGTAGGTCTGCTTATAACGGGGCACAATTGGTACCCATAGGAATTCCAACAGATTGTTGGAAGACCTGGTCTCCAAAAACCACATAGATATTGTCAATCAGAAACTCAAGCATCTTTTTTGATGTCAACTTCAGAGTACTTGTGTTTACAATCAGAATGTTTTCTAACCAAATAATTTTACAAATGTCCAATGACAAAGTATTTTTGAGTTCCATTTTTATTTAAAAAAACACAGTCTTCAGTGATATCAAAAAGCTTGGACTTGAATTTATCATGCGGAATGGTTCTGTATAAAGTTGAAAAGTTGTAAATTATATTTTAATATTGAATTTTGATTTCAACAATTGATGTTGCCATGTTGTTATTTGTGGGATTTTTAGTATGTTTAAATTATGTTGTAATAATTTTTTTTAAAATATAAAAGATAAAATGAAAAACTGACAATATTAGGAAAACTGCATCTTGTACTTGTATTTTGTAGGTTTGGACAATGAAGTTATCTATCCACAGGGGATATCCTGTACTATGCCAGAGGAGCATCAACTGAGGCTAGTACGAGCTATCCCAGGCCTTGAGAGGGCAGTCTTCACTAAACCAGGTATCTCTATCTTCACTAAACCTGGTAACTGTGTCGCCACTAAACCGTAAAACCAGATAAATGTGTCTTCACTAAACCAGGTAACTGTATCTTCACTAAACCTGGTAACTGTGTCTTCACTAAACCAGGTAACTGTGTCTTCACTAAACCTGGTAACTGTGTCTTCACTATGCCATAAAACTATGTAAATGTGTCTTCACTAAACCAGGTAAATGTGTCTTCACTTAACCTGGTAACTGTATCTTCACTAAACCAGGTAACTGTGTCTTCACTAAACCAGGTAACTGTGTCTTCACTAAACCTGGTAACTGTGTCTTCACTATGCCATAAAACCAGGTAAATGTGTCCACTAAACCAGGTAAATGCATCTTCAGTAAACCAGGTATCTCTATCTTCACTAAACCTGGTAACTGTGTCGCCACTAAACCGTAAAACCAGATAAATGTGTCTTCACTAAACCAGGTAACTGTATCTTCACTAAACCTGGTAACTGTGTCTTCACTTCACCAGGTAACTGTGTCTTCAAAAACCTGGTAATGTGTCTTCACTATGCCATAAAACCAGGTAAATGTGTCTTCACTAAACCAGGTAAATGTGTCTTCACTTAACCTGGTAACTGTATCTTCACTAAACCAGGTAACTGTGTCTTCACTAAACCAGGTAACTGTGTCTTCACTAAACCTGGTAACTGTGTCTTCACTATGCCATAAAACCAGGTAAATGTGTCCACTAAACCAGGTAAATGCATCTTCACTAAACCAGGTAACTGTATCTTCACTAAACCAGGTAACTGTGTCTTCACTAAACCAGGTAAATGCATCTTCACTAAACCAGGTAACTGTATCTTCACTAAACCAGGTAACTGTGTCTTCACTAAACCAGGTAACTGTGTCTTCACTAAACCAGGTAACTGTGTCTTCACTAAACCAGGTAACTGTGTCTTCACTAAACCAGGTAACTGTGTCTTCACTATGCCATAAAACCAGGTAAATGTGTCTTCACTAAACCAGGTAAATGGGTCTTCACTAAACCAGGTAACTGTATCTTCACTAAACCAGGTAACTTTGTCTTCACTAAACCAGGTAACTGTGTCTTCACTAAACCAGGTAGCTGTGTCTTCACTAAACCTGGTAGCTGTGTCTTCACTATGCCATAAAACCAGGTAAATGTGTCTTCACTAAACCAGGTAAATGGGTCTTCACTAAACCAGGTAACTGTATCTTCACTAAACCAGGTAACTTTGTCTTCATTTAACCAGGTAACTGTACCTTCCCTAAACCAATTAATCAACCAGTTAATCACAAGCTATCCCAAGCCTGGAGAGGGTAGTCTTAACTATACCAGGTAACTACCAAGGCTGTATTTACTAAACCAGGTAATTATAGGAAGATAGCATGACTGTCTTCATTAAATCTGATGGGGAAAAATTGCTTTGGAGTAGAAGATGATTACATATTTTATCATTGTATCTTATGCAATGGTGTGGAATATGATAACATTTTATCATTGATGTTTTAAGTTACGATGTGGAATATGATTACATTTTATAACTATTATGCCCCCCTTCAAAGAAGGGAATGCATATTGCTTTGCTGCTGTATGTTGGTTGGTCTGTATGTTGGTACACCATCAGTTTCTGTTCATTTTCTTTCCAGAGGTTGCACATATTGAAAGATTTTTCATAAGAATATCTAGGTCAAGTTTTGTTTTGGGTAAGATGGATTTTTTTTTTGGACAGAGTTATGCCCCTTGTACTTGAAAAAATTCCAATTATTTGCAGTTTCCATTCATTTTCTATGCAGAGGTTGCACATTTTGAAATAAAATTTGTTATACAGATTTATCATAAGAATATCTAGGTCAAGTTTCATTTTGGGTACGATCAAGCCACTTTGGACAGAGTTATGCTCCTTGGAGTTAGAAAAATTCCAATTACTTCGGAAAGGGGGGCATAAGTGTTTTACAAACATCTCTTGTTTTTTAAGGTTATGGTGTGGAATATGATTACATGGATCCTAGACAGCTGAGGCCTACATTAGAAACCATTAAAATAGAGAACCTCTTCTTTGCTGGTCAGATTAATGGAACAACAGGGTACGAAGAGGCAGCTGCCCAGGTATGACATTTTTCAGATAGTATAATCACACAGGTAAGACTTGTCTGACTTTAACTATGTCAGATATACATTTCAACATAATGTTAGACATACATTATAAAAAAAAAATCACTGAAGAATGACATCAGAAATGTAGAAAACAAGTATACACTTCAGTACACAGATGTGACATAACTTCAATACACAGGTATGACATACACTTCAATACATAGGTGTGACAAACACTTCAATACACAGGTATGACATACACTAAGATACACACAGGTATGACATACACTTCAATACACAGGTGTGACATACACTTCAATACACAGGTGTGACATACACGTAGATACACAGGTATGACATACACTTCAGTACACAGGTATACACTTCAATACCCAGGTGTGACATACACTTCAATACACAGGTGTGACATACACTTCAATACACAGGTGTGACATACACTTCAATACACAGGTGTGACATACACGTAGATACACAGGTATGACATACACTTCAGTACACAGGTATACACTTCAATACACAGGTGTGACATACACTTCGATACACAGATATGACATACACTTCATTACACAGGTATACACTTCAATACCCAGGTGTGACATACACTTCAATACACAGGTGTGACATACACTTCAATACACAGGTGTGACATACACTTAGATACACAGGTATGACATACACTTCAGTACACAGGTATACACTTCAATACACAGGTGTGACATAGACTTCGATACACAGGTATGACATACACTTCAATACACAGGTATACACTTCAATACACAGGTGTGACATACACTTCAATACATAGGTGTGACATACACTTAGATACACAGGTGTGACATACACTTCAATACACAGGTGTGACATACACTTCAATACACAGGTGTGACATACACTTCAATACACAGGTGTGACATACACTTCAATACACAGGTGTGACATACACTTCAGTACATGGGTATGACATACACTTCAATACACAGGTGTGACATACACTTCGATACACAGGTGTGACATACACTTCGATACACAGGTATGACATACACTTCGATGCACAGATATGACATACACTTTAATACACATGTGTGACATACACTTCAATACAAAGATATGACATACACTTCAATACACAGGTGTGACATACACTTCAATACACAAGTGTGACATACACTTCAATACACAGGTGTGACATACACTGGTGTGACATACACTTCTTTACACTGGTGTGAGATACACTTCAGTACACAGGTGTGACATACACTTCAATACACAGGTGTGACATACACTTCAATACATAGGTGTGACAGACACACAGGTGTGACATACACTTAAATACACAGGTGTGACATACACAGGTGTGACATACACTTCAATACACAGGTATGACATACACTTCAGTACACAGATATGACATACACTTTAATACACAGGTGTGACATACACTTCAATACACAGATATGACATACACTTCAATACACAGGTGTGACATACACTTCAATACACAAGTGTGACATACACTTCAATACACAGGTGTGACATACACTTCAACACACAGGTGTGACATACACTTCAATACACAGGTGTGACATACACTTCAATACACAGGTGTGACATACACTTCAATACATAGGTGTGACATACACTTAGATACACAGGTGTGACATACACTTCAATACACAGGTGTGACATACACTTCAATACACAGGTGTGACATACACTTCAGTACACAGGTGTGACATACACTTTAGTACACAGGTGTGACATACACTTCAGTACACAGGTGTGACATACACTTCAATACACAGGTGTGACATACACTTCAGTACACAGGTGTGACATACACTTCAATACACATGTGTGACATACACTTCAATACACGGGTATGACATACACTTCAATACACAGGTGTGACATACACTTCAGTACACAGGTATGACATACACTTCAATACACAGATATGACATACACTTTAATACACAGGTGTGACATACACTTCGGTACACAGGTATGACATACACTTCAATACACAGGTGTGACATACATTTCAAAACATAGGTGTGACATATACTTTTAAATACAGGTGAGATATTCACTTCAAAACTGGTAAAACACATGTGTGACATAAATAAAGTTTTATTTTCAAAAATAAATGGATTAAATTCGTTTAATTAGAGGATTGCAAAAATCTTTTTACAATATCTTATCCTATAATAACAATCTCAATGAAATATGTTTAAAATTCTTTCTTAGGATAGAAAAGGAGATTGACCATTTAGTTTATAGTTTATAAAGTTAGATCTGATGAGAACAGAACAATATCATATAAGTTTTGCATGCAATCCATTTTCTGCTAGTCTATAAATGACACCATAAATCTCCAAGTTGTCTACTTTGGCTAGTCTGTGGATTATAGCCATCCATCTAAATCATCGATGCAATACATGTTGTTAGAAGTGAAGTATTATTATTAACCCTATCTTCTGTTTTATCTAGGGCATCATAGCTGGAATCAATGCTGCTGGTAAAGTGCAAGGAAAGCCTCCCTTTATGGTTGATCGAACAGAGGGTTACATTGGAGTTCTGATTGATGACCTCATTACACAGGGAACCAATGAACCGTATCGCATGTTCACGAGTCGCTCAGAGTTCAGACTTTACCTCAGACCTGATAACGCTGACAAAAGACTTACAGCAAAAGGTGTGGGTCTTAATTTAATTAATAATTTGCTAAAAAAAATTACTATATGAAATAAGAACTTATATTCTTCAGATTTTTTGCTTACCTGAGCCAAGGACTTAAGTTAGCTTACCTGATCAAATTATGTTTGTTGTCTGTCTTTGTTGTTTGCTCACCTCAGCCGAAGGCTCAAGTGAGCTTTTCTGATCAAAATTTGTCCGTTGTCTGTCGTTGTCATTGTAGTCGTTGTCGTTGTCGTGTCGTAAACTTTTCACATTTTCATCTTCTTCTCAAGAACCACTGGTTTGACCAAACTTGCCACAAAGTATACCTTGGGTGAAGGGGTGACATTTGTTCAAATGAAGGGCCACGTGCTTTGACATAATCTAAATGAGAAAAATTAATGGCATTTTTAAAAAATCTTCTTCTCAAGAACACTGGGCCAGGAAAGATGAAACTCAAGTGGAATCATCAGGTGTGTAGATTCAAATTTGTTCACAGGTATGACATACACTGGGGTGTGGCCAAAATGGTCATCAAATTTTTACATAGGAATGTGAAGGAAAAATCTTTAAAAATCTTACTTCTTCAAGAACCACTGGGTGACAGGAAAGATCAATACTCATGTGGCATCATCCTCAGGTAGTGTAGATTCACAGGTGTGACATCATGAAGGATACCAAAATGGCTGATCATTTCATAGGAATATATAGGAAAAATCTTTAAAAATGTGACTCCTCAACACACAGGAAAGTGAAACTCATGTGGAATATCACAGGTGTGTAGATTCAAGTTTGTTCAATCATGACCCCCGGGGGTATGGGGCCAAATGGCATAAAAGTTTTACATAGGAATTTATAGGGAAACCTTTTAAAATCTTCTTTTCAAGTACTTCAAACCCATGCTTAGTGATACATGTATTTATAGAAATTTATCCTCAGGTAGTGTAGATTCTAGTTTGTTCAAATCATGACATACACTTCAATACCCCTGGGTGTGACATACGTTTCCCCCCCCCCCCCCCAGTAAACTTTCAGTTCTGATGTGACATATACTTTTTCTAGCCAATTGCTCAGGTGAGCATATGTGGCCTTCAAAACTGGTAAAACACATGTGTGACATAATTTATTCCCAAAGTTGCATTGTATATTGATTTGAAATTTTTACTTAATAAGTTAAAATTTCTGAACCACACTTACAAATGAAATTTCCTCCTCAAGGACATTCATATTCAATTTAAGTGTTTTTAAAATAAACAAGATTCTAATTATAAAAAAAAAACAATAGAAAATTGCATGTACTTACCAGTCCATTGTAATAAAGAAAGTAGAAGACATGCAGGCATTCCATCTTTAGCAGATCAAAATGTACATCCTGTCTACTTTTTAGCTCACCTGAGCCGAAGGCTCAAGTGAGCTTTTCTGATCACATTTTGTCCGTAGTCTGTCCGTCCGTCCGTCCGTCTGTAAACTTTTCACATTTTCAACTTCTTCTCAAGAACCACAAAGCCAATTTTAACCAAACTTGGTACAAAGCATCCTTGGATGATGGGGAGTTTAAATTGTAAAAATGAGGGGCCAAGTCCCCTTCCAAGGGGAGATAATCAAGAAAAGACGAAAATAGGGTGGGGTCATTAAAAAATCTTCTTCTCAAGAACCAGTGGGCCAGAAAAGCTGAAACTTATGTGGAAGCATCCTTGGGTAGTGTAGAATCTAAATTGTTAAAACCCTGATCCCCGGGGGTAGGGTTGGTCCACAATAGGGAATCCAAGTTTTACATAGAAATATATAAGAAAAATCTTTTCAAATCTTCTTCTCATTTGACCAAAAAGCTGAAAATGTGAAAGCATCCTGGGGTAGTGTAAGAACTTAAATTGTTAAAATTTTTAGCAATAGATATAAGCCAAGGAAAATCTCAAGTGAACTGCATCACCAAAGTTACTCAGGTGAGCGATGTGGCCCATGGACCTCTTGTTGTTATTGTCATCATCATCATAAACTTTCCTTAATTTCATCTTGTTCTGCAGAACCACTGTGCCAGATTTAATCACACTTGGCACAGAATACCCTTGTATAAAGGGATTCAAATTTGTTCAAACGAAGGGCCAATCAAAAAGTATCCATAGATTATTTTAGGATTAATGTCCTTAGTACCTTTATTATTGCATCAAAGTTTTGCTCTGATGTCTGTATGTATTTTAGGTTATGACATTGGGTGTGTCAGCCAGCACCGCTATATCCGCACAGTACAGCAGTACAGAGAGGTGGACGAAGTTATTGATCGACTCAAGTCCACGGTCAGATACATGAGGCAGTGGAACAAACTCTTACAGCGGCCAGACAGTACAAATCAAAACCAATTCAGGTAAAAGTACAGTCAAGGTATCAAAATAAACCTGGAAATAAAAAAAATAGTAGTCATTGGAAGCCTCTCTCTTAAGTTTGTACATGTATTCAATTTGTACTCATTTCCATGGCTTTATTGGTAAAATACTGACAACTGAGGGTTGTTACAAATGTTGTAGGTTATGTGATATTTTAATGTTTGTAAAGTTTTCAGGAAACAGACAAATGTGTGTCTTCTGTGCATCCATTCATGTATTCACATTCATTTTCCTACAAATCTTTATTTTGTTGTGCATTATTGTCTCCCAGAGTCCCTTTCAGATGCTTTTTTGGGGATTTTACATCTCATAAGGTTTACTGATTGTAAATTTATATGAATTAAATTTCAAACAACCCTTTCTTTTTACTTCAAATATTTAGTTTTTCTCAAGGTCGTACTTCCAATTCAATGTTAACCCTAACCCTGGACTTGGGTATTTAGATTTTGACTGAATCCTTTTACTATATATTCTCATAAGATATTTGTTTTTTGTTACAAAAGATAACACGATTTATATCTTGACATAGGGCATCTACACCTGTGACATACATATATGTGTCAAGGTCATACCATTTCCATTGATCACAATGTCAGTTGACTTTGACCTTCAAAATGTACTATAGTAGTTATGACCTACAAAAGAAAACCACAAAGCCACAGGTTAAGGAGAATCCATTATCTTCTTTGTCTTGTGGTACTTGTGACACACTAATTAATACTGGAACCATTAAGCATTAGCAGCGGAATTCTTGCTGCTTTTTTCCAAAGAACAAAAAGTTTATATTGATACTTGAGTAAAATATATTGAAATAATGTATAAAATATAAGGAGAAAAGGAAATAACAAGTTCTAATCGTAGAAAAAATTAGCAGTAGTAGACTCAAAAAGACGACATTTCATTTCAGTGCCTTCCAATTGCTATCTATTCCTGGGTTTACAGTAGAATCCATCGCTAAAGCATTGCCAGAGATATTTGGTGACCTTCAGTTGAATAGACACATTTGCCACAAGGTCTTTGCAGAAGGTTTGCTTTTCATATATTGCACATTTTTTTCTTTTTTTAGATTCATTAAATTAGTAAATATTTCTATAGAATACTGAATTTCCCTAAAAATTTGTTTTATCTTTACTCCTCCAGTTAGTTTTTATTTTCAACTATAGATAATATGTACTCTAAATTGAGAAATCAAAGATTGTTGTACCTATGAGATTTAATTCAGCTGGGTAATGCATGTACTTTTAATGGTTTTGGCTCCTTTGACAATAGATATAGCCTTCATCCAAGACCAGACAATGGAATGGGCTTCAGAGTATACTCAGTATCTGTTAAGTGGGTTAGGAGGGCATGGAATAGGAAGTCTTTAGAGACAATTTTGCCTCAGCTTTTATTCAGTCTTTGAAGTATATAAGTGATATCATCATGCCCTGTAGGGTTGTATGCTCAGGAGATAGAAGAACAGATGAGCCAGATAGAAGAGCTCCAGCAAGAGGAACAACTCCGACTACCAGATTCTATTGATTACCTCGGGTATGGACCAAAAATACCATTTGTCCTATTGTACATGTTCAGTTTACTGTCAGTCATCAAAGTTTGAAGAGAGAGAGAGAGAACTAAAATTTTAGCCATTTTTTTATACTCTGTTGTGATTTTCATTCTTTTTTTTTTTAATTTTTTTAAAAAAAATTTTTTGTTCTTTATTTAGGAATGTTACTACCTTTTTGTTTATTGTTGATTTTGCAATGTCTTGTGAAAATTTTCATTAATATTCTGTTTTAGATTAAATGAGATTTCTATGGAGATAAGGATAAAATTGGATGATGCCAGACCAGCTTCTGTAAGTTTCTATGGTATCAGGGTCAACTTTGTGAAATGCTTCATACATTATAACATGAACATGTGGAATATGATCACTGCATAGTCTTGCTTTGTACATGTACATAAAGTTTGAGAATAAATATATGTAAGAAATGAAAGGACTGTACTTGTACTAATTTTACTGGAATTTATTTTTCTTTTATTAGAATTTTATGTCTAACTACCGGTATGTTATGAAGAAAATTTTACACAGTAAATAGAAAGAATATAATTTATTATCAACATAAAATTAAAGATATGTTTTAAAAAGTAATATTTGGTATCAAACATATTAAATTCACATCAAAAAATAATGATTCAGAAGTGATACTCTATAAGGAAGAATATCACATTGTTTGACAACCAGTGCTCCTAGAGAATTGGTGGCCTGCTAGAAGAGCCAAAGGGATTTAAGCTTTCTCCAATCAAAATCTTTCTTTGATAATTTTTACGCTGCATATTTTTTAGTTTTATGTGTGATTGAGTTAAATACATTTTAAATTGTATATTTCAGATTGCAGCAGCCAGTAGGATCCCTGGTGTAACACCATTAGCTCTGTTAAAGCTACTTCAATTTGTCAAAAGGACTACACCTCAAACTGCGAGCCTGTTGTGAATTCATGTTTTTATCATTTATGAATATTTTATCTTGAATATTGCTTTAATAATAAATGTTGAAACTGTCAAAAATTGTGTTTTTGTGTAGCTTGTCTTTCTTGATGGTTTCCTAATGATGTGTAATTGTGGGTTTTTAGCTCACTTCTTTACTGTCAGCTCCTGCAGTTATGTTTTTGGAGCAGTTTTCTTTTTCAAGTACTTTAATATATGCCTTCTATTGATCAGAGATGCATAGATAACAAATATGCTTCTAGGCTGTTTCACTGTACCAGTCAGGTTCAGATACTGCATTTTCTGTTAAAGAAGTTAAAGTTTTTGGAGCAGGCCTCATTACCAAGAAACTATAACCCTATAATGACCAAACTTTGATACATCAAAGAAAGCACACTACCAGACAAACTTGCTCCTGGATCTGACCTACATTTTTCAGATGAGTGATGAGGTTCAAGTTTTGGATAAGGTTCATTCTAAAGTAACTAAAAGCCCTAAGTTGACCAAACTTGCATACATGTACAATACATCTAAGGATGCACACTAACAGACTTGCTTTGGATGCTGAATGTCTCCTACATTTTTTGGATGAGTGACCACATATCAATTTTTGTACAAGCTAGGGTAAATCCAGCATTTTATTCAAACTGTGTAGATCCAAACTTACAATGAAATTGGGTCTATGGTGGACACTTTCAGATGTGATTTGAGTGCATGATTTGGCCAACATTTTCCAGGTGAGTGATTACCGGTAGGTCAAAGTTCATTCCAATGGAACTTCAAGTCCTACCTTAACCAAACTTGCACAGTGATGCATCAAGAAATAAACATTACCAAATCAAGATTTGACCTACATTTCCCAGATTAGTGACTAGGATTATGAAGCAGGTACTGGTACATTCCAGTGTAAATTCAAGCCTTACCTTTGATGGATGATGCATTCAAAATTCTCCTCAGAAAAGTTCAAGAAAGTTTGAAACAAAATAGAATCGTTCCTAATGTAGATTCAAGTGAGTTCATTTCTTTGCCCCAGGGGTATGAGGGTGCCAGAAAAGGAGATTAAGATTTAATGTGAATATACAGGGAAAATTCTTTAAAAAGTCTTCTTATTAAGAACATCTGAGTCATGGTTAGTCATATTAAATTGGAAGCATTATTTCAAATGTAGTCTAGATTTCAGATCTTAGCACCTGGGGATAGGGTTTGGCTATAGTAATATTGAGATCTTTATTAGTTTATTAATGTTGGGTAAAAAATAGGATTCATGACACTAATGGCTACAGTTAATGCTTACCTGAATCACTTGGCCCTGCTTTTTAGCTCAAGATTCTGAGCCAAAGGCTCAAAGAGCTAATGTTATGGCCATTTGTGCGGTGTGTGGTGTGCGTTAACTTTTTAGAATATGGGTCATAACTCAAGAATCCCTTGGCCAATCATTCTCAAATTTGTCACAGGGTATCCTTGGCCCAAGGGCTACCTTTTATACTTAAACTAAGGTTGGGACCCTAGAAGAAGGGGAGATAATCAGGAAAATAAAACTAAAAGTACTGGTTGCTAAAAAGTCTTCTCCTCCAGAACCAGCGGGCAGATTTTCACCAAACTTACATACAAGGGTCGGGATATGTTGAAGATTAAAAATTGTTCAAGGCATGACCCTGGGGCAAAGGGCGTGGTCTCAAGGTCATTTCAAAGTTAACCAAAATTTAGACTTAATAAAAACGTTGATATTTTGCTAACTATAAAGACTAGGATCATCAAATCTTATAAGTTGATGCATCTTAGGACTTTACTTCATGTTAACACAAAAGTAGGTCACGGTGACCTACTTTTTAAATTTTACGGGCTTTGAATTTCAAATTGATTTGGTGGCATATATTGGACACTTTAAGGCCTATGATCATCAAACTTTGTCAGTTGAGGCATCTTGGGTCCTTGAACAAGGTCAACTTTAAAGTAGGTCACTGTGACCTACTTTTTGAATTTTATGGGTCATCTTTTTTAAAACATTTAATCCCATTATTTCAGACACTGAGAGATTTAGAATCACCAAATCTTGTAAGTTGATGCATCTTGGGGCCTTAAAACATATTTATGAAAAAGTAGGTCACTGTGACCTACTTTTTGAATTTTGCAGGCATTTGTTTTCAAATTGTTTAAAAGGCATATTTTGAATACTTTCAGACCTATGATCATCAAACTTTGTCAGTTGATGCATCTTGGGTCTTCAGAAAATGTCGACCAAAAAGTAGGTCACGGTAACCTACTTTTGACATTTTATGGCTTTATTTAAGTATCGTAGGTACTTTTTGGCTTAGAATCATCAAACTTTGTCAGTTGATGCAACTTGGGTTTTCGGAACCTGTCTATCATAAAGTAGGTCACTGTGACCTAGTTTTGAATTTTTGAATTTATGGCTATATTTAAATATCCCGGGTACTTATTGGCCTAGAATTGTCAAACGTTGTCAGTTGAGGCATCTTGGGTTTTAAAAGTAGGTCACTGTGACTTACTTTTTGAATTTTAGGTCACAATGACCTACTTTTGATTATCTCAGGTACTTATTGGCTTAGAATCATCAAACATTGTCAGTTGATGCATCTTGGGTCCTCAGAAAATGTCGACCAAAAAGTAGATCATGGTGACCTACTTTTGACATTTTATGGCTATAAATGGCTATAAGTATCTCAGAAACTTATTGGCTTAGAATTATCAAACTTTGTCAGTTGATGCAACTTGGGTTTTCTGAGAATGTCGACCAAAAAGTAGGTCACATTGACCTAGTTTTGACATTTTATGGCTATATTTAAGTATCTTAGGTACTTTTTGGCTTAGAATTATCAAACATTGTCAGTTGAGGCATCTTGGTTTTTTGGAGAATGTCAACCAAAAAGTATGTCATAGTGACCTACTTTTGGTTATCTCAGATACTTATTGGCTTAGAATCATCCAACATAGTCAGTTGATGCAACTTGGGTTTTTGGAGAATGTCAACCATAAGAATGTCACATTGACCTACTTTTGAATATTTCAGGTACTTATTGGCTTTGAACCGTCAATCTTTGTTAATTAATGCATCTTGAGTCCTCAGAAAGTTTCAATCAAAAAGTAGGTCACTGTGACCTACTTATGGTATTTTATAGCTATACTGAAATATCTTCAGTCCTAACTGGCTAAGAATCATCAAACTTTGTCAGTTCATGCATCTTGGGATATTTAGAGTTAGGGGCTTCAAATAGAAGTGATAGATTGTACAATTTATCAGAAGAGCGATTCAAGGCCCTTGGGCCTCTTGTTTTTTTTATCAGATTTTTCTCATTTCAACATGTATTCTTGTGTAAAATTTTGATTGCCTTTCATGGCCCCACCCTATAAAAAGAGGCCATGATTTGAACAAAATCAATCTACATTGCCAGGGGTGCCTTTGTATCATGGCTTTACTGTTATTGGGTATTATAGGAGGTTTTTTTTTTTTTTTTAAATTGCTGTAAATTTTATGTGTAAAACTAGGATCATCTATTGAGACTTCACCCCTTACTGTTGGGTTAAGGTTTGAGAAAAGTTTTTTTATTTTATTTTCTTTTTAAAATCCTTATTAAAACTTTGATTGTCCATTGCTGCCTCATCTTATCCCTGGGGTGTGATTTGAGCAAAGAACATGGGGGGACAAGGCGGGCAGAATGCCTATAGCGTCAGAAAATAAGAAATCATATTTAGTATGTGAATTGAGTATTTAAATTAACTTCTCATTATTGAAACTTATGAAATTATGAGAAAAAAAAGTTTTCTGAGAGAAAAAAGTCTTATAATTTGTTTTCTTATGTAAAAATATTAGATGGTATTCATGGGATTCGAACCCTTGCAATAAAAATATCGTACTGCTTTGAGACTAACGAACTAACCACTATGCTACACAGTTCATGTTGATTCTGGGCTTAATGGACTTATGCGAAAGTTTTGTCATAAAAGTGTACTTTAAAGGTAGAGTGGGTCTTCGCTCCATGTTTTTGTAAACCATAATATATATATTATTTTATTGCAAACTTTTAGGATTATTTTTCAAAAAAAATGGAGAGAAGACCCACTCATATTAAAAAAACAATTATTAAAGTATGAGAAAATGATTGTTTTTGTTCCTTTTTAGTGTGTGTATGCTTTTTCATAGGCATATATTTTCAGTCTTTGTGGGATTTTTGTAAATTGTAGAGATTTTACATTTAGTATACTTTAGTATTAGATGAAATATGAATTAAAATATGAATATAATTGAGATTTGATTTTTCGCACTATAGGCACTTCTCCCGCTTTATCCCCCCATCTTCTTTGAATCTATGATCATGCAAGATAGGCTTTGCTGTCCTTACCTACCCCTGATGATTTAAACAATTTAGAACCTACACTTGAGAAGTTGAAATGTAAAAATTAAATAGATGGACAGACATACAGATATGGAGGCCAGACAATGGAGGTTCAGAAAAGATCATTTTGAGCTTTCAGCCTAGGTGAGCTAAAATTTGATAAAGAATGGGAAAGCCGTAAAGAGTCACATTAATGTTGAAGCATCCCTAGGCCAAAACAGATGAATAAAGGTGATATAAAAGGAGATCAAATTTTCCATGTAATAGTTGAAAGATGTCTTTTGGGGGAAAATGTTATAAAAATCACCTTTTCCAGAAGAGGAGTGCATGTGATACATGCAGTTAAATCTGTAGTGATTTTTTTTTTTATTATTTAAATCATTTCCCCTTGAGGAAGATTTGAAGCATTATTTGGGGATCAAAATTTTCACAGAAATAGATTGAGAAAAATCTCTTTGAAATCTTGAAATATAAAGGAGTGAAGTTGACTCAGGTTGGCAATGAGGTCCATAGACCTCTTTTTGTGTGTGAGGGAGGGTGTGGGTGTGTATTTTTTTTGGGGGGGGGGGGGGGGTCAGTAACAAGCCTGAAGCATATTCTTTAGACCATCTGTACATGTCAATAATTAGATAGAATATTTAAACTCAAAATTATTTAATTCCTTGAGTAATGGAATTATTTATTTGTTAATTCATTCATTTTATTTATTTACTCATTCATTCATTCATTTCTTTATTTATTTACTTTATTTTATTTTTATTCATTAATTTATTCATTTATTGAATTTTATTTTATTTTTATTGATTAATTGATTAATTATTAATTAAATTATTAATTAATTAATTTATTTCTTTTATTTATTTATTTTTTTGGTAGTTTGTTTGCCAATATATGATAATTTGTTTCTCTTTCCACTGAATATAACTCCCTCAAAAATTAGCCCCCCCCCCCCCCCCCCCCCAAAAAAAAATAATTTGCTCTTTCCAATTTTGTCCGGAAATAACAGTTATGTTCATTCGGAACTTTTAATAATAAGGGGATTCATTTATACAACATCCGGTCGATCCCATAGGATGGAATTTCGTTAAAAATTTTAGTAAAATTACTCATTTATACAGGAATTTCATTCAAGGTACGAATATCTGCATTTGTAAAGAGATAACTAAGGTGTTACTGCTCTCAATTAGGCTCTATCTTTGTCTCTTCTGCCTAATCGTAAGATTCTCGAACATGTATTGAACTGATCACTGAGTGATTGACTTGATTTGAGTGATTGCCTGATAAACTAAAGTAAGGGTGTTATGCATTTGGGGTATTATTAGAATCTCTACATCAATAGATGAGATGTTGCCATGTTGTTTATAGAAGCTGAGATGGAACTTACAATTTGACAGCTTTAAAATCCTCAGAATGAAGTATACCCTTTGACCTATGCAGTTATTAAGATTTGTTTAATGTCCGCTTGAGCTTTATAAATAATGTTAGCATCCGTTATTTATGAAATATGATCACGAATTTTATAAGTCAATTGAATGAAGGATACACTTCTGAAATATTGAGGTAAGGAAGCACTGGGCTTATTCTCAAAGCATTTGTGCACCTCAGACTATTCATGCTATGATGTTTCTTTCAGTGGTGTTTAAACTTAGTATTGAATGTTTGTTTATGAGTTCTGTACTTCAATCATTTAATGATAAAGCCAATACAATTTTATAATTGTCTTTTAATGTTTGTTAGCTTGTTAAAAAAAATAACTCGCAGAAAATTGCTATGAATACATGTTTTATTTTGGTGATTTCCCTAGAAAAATATATTTAACTCACTAAGCAACAACATAAAATCATTTCAGTACTGTTGTTAAAAATGATGTAGCTGACTGACCAGCAATGGCAACAGCTGATACACAATCGGCGAAGCCTCGGAGTAGCCGTCGGAGACTTCATAATCCACAGGTGGAGAACGACTTCGCTCCAGGAGATGGGGAGCCACCTGCCAGACCCCCACCTCTGCAGCGGTCCCAGTCCCAGAGAGAAAGACCAACAAAGCAGCTGGACTTCTACCAAGCCATGCTGGACTTCAAAGTATGTTTACTTAATTTCTAGACTTATGAAATTATTGGGAACTTTCACCAACCCCCTAAATTACTAGGCCTAAAATATTATTATTAGGAATAAAAGAAAAATAAAAAGAATTCATCCTTCGTATTTTTATGTTCCTGCACACTTAATGCAGTTTTAACTCTTTTATTTCAAAATCCAAATTGTTAATAAGCTCAATAGTCCAATGTTGGTTCATTAAAATTATACATTATGTAATAAATGGAAAATCATCTCTGAGTCTTACACATTTGCTGTACTTTATTTCAATTAGGCAATGTTCCCAACAATGGATGCAGATGTGATTGAGGCAGTTCTGAGGTCTAATGATGGGGCTGTTGATGATACTATCGATCAGCTACTGACTATGAGTATTGATGGAGTTGACAAGGACTTTGTGGACATACCGCCAGAGCTCCTTTCCCCTGTATGTTCAGAGCATGAGGTTTTTACTAAATTTTAGCTCAGGCCAAAATAAAAAATACCTTTGTTTCCCCTAACGCTATTAAATCGAGAAAATAAAAATTCAAGTTTTTTTTTAAACAAGTTTTATAAAATACAATTTCATCAAATTCAGTTTTTATCAGAACGGCCGACATTGTTCTACTGTGATTTTCAAGCATTTGTTGGAAACAAAATGACGTCCAGATGTGATTACAGGCCAAGGGCATTAGCTCTTCATAAAACAATTGCGACGTCTCAATCTTATGCTTTTAGCCAATTGGACTTCTTTTCTCTTGAAACAATTCGATGATAAAATTTACCATGACTAATTAAGTGTGTTTCGGAGGTGTCTTGGTGTCTCTTGGTGTGAGTGAATAAATTTTCGAAAGGGACGTTAAACAACAAACAAACAAACCTGTCTTTGAATGATGTGTTCACTAGGTGGGCCCCTCGACTGGACATAAATTTTTATGGTCCTCTTTGAAGGTTTTAAAGGTTACTTCTGAAGAAAGCAAAATGCTGTCTCATGACCCTCAAAAAAGTACATTGATCGTCTATAAGCTCTGAACGCTGATTGAAGGTTTGAAAAAATATGCTTGTTTGTCTGGTCTTTGCGTATTTGAGAATCTTGTCCATTTTGTTCAATTTATATAAATGTAATGGCGTGATATTTCACAAGTTCAGTTGTGAATTAATTAATCATGAATTTTGCTTTTAAACGGCATATGTACGATACTTAGCATTTTGTTCACAAATTGCTTTCTTTTGTACTTTTCTTATTTATAAACGTAATTTTCCATTAAATTTTAGAATGTATTTTCAAAGCTGCTGTTAGAAAATAAAATTGTTTACCTACCTACCGACCCAAGTTGAGAATTTAGGGTCGGGTTAGGGGAAACAAAGATATTTTTAATTCCGGCCTCATGAGAACAAAAACAGTTTAAACATGACATTGTGTTTATAAAGCTGTGAAATCTTTCATTAAGAACTTGTTGATTGGTTTTAAAGGTGGAAGATGGCTGTCCAACCTACCATGAGAAGCGAACTGAAGATTCTCCTCCGTCATATACCGAAGCTGTCCAATCAAATAACAGTATCTGGACCACGCCCCTAACGCAAGCAACGAGTAAAACCTCTCCAACTCCGCCAAAGAGAAGCCCTATAAGGTAATGACATTGTAATGTAATGACAAACTTGCTTATATGTCTGCATAAGTATTATAAAGTACAACTAACATTAAGTGTTGATGACAGCACTAATTCCTCAGAGCTACAGGTGAAAGTTAAATTTACATAATGATGCTCCTTCAAGTTTTCTGTCAAACTGCACTCAGCCACTATATTACTGTGATGGTCATTGTATTTCCTCTTAATTTACTAGATCAAACACCACCCCTACCCCAAAGACTCACAGTCATGGACATAGTAAATCATCGTCCCATCATCATAGTCGGTCATCGCATCATCATCACCATCATCGCAGGAGCCACCGGAGTCGACAGAATGATGACATGGTGGACTCGCTAGCTCTCTCTAATACAGAACCAAAGAGACCCCTCCCCACCTCCTCAATAAGTCACAGCACCCCCGTCAAGAGTGGCTTCCGAAACTGGAATCCCCCCATGCTGGGCACCCTCCCTGACGATTTCCTGAGATTAACAGTGCCAAAGTCTCCAGATCCTCTCTCCCTGGAGGGATTTTTACCCCACAACTCAGAGAGAACTCACCACAACATCAGTAGGAGGAACAGGCACACCGAGCGACTGTCAAACAGCAGCAGTGAACACAAGAAGAAAATATCACGGAGTCGCAGTGAGCGAGCTCCAGAAAGACCCAAGTGGTCCCATGGAGGTGAAGGTTTACCTGTGGTGCATGCTGGGAAAAGTGTGGACGTGTCCCCAGGGATGTCCAAATCATTAGTAAGCCTATTTATAGTAACAAGAATATTTTAGGGTCTCAGTAGGTAAATTTTCTTAGACCCATGAAAGCTCTCTTTTTATGCATTCTATGGAAAGGATGTAGAATTATATGGGGCATTTTTTGCTTTGTTTTCTATGGAGAGATAAATTTTTAGAATACAGTACTCTTGTCATATATTTACATCCTAGAAAACAGGTGTAAATACTGCAATTTTCATACAAGTCCAACCTTCCTGCAGAAAGAAAAATTTGTTTCCTTGATTTCTCATTTTAAAGATTTCGATAAGAAATACTGAAATTTTACAGAGATTTTTACAGGAGTATGTTTAGATCTCTCAAGGTTATTTGAGATTTACTGTCTCTCTACGAAGATGAACATCATATATAGAATTTATTTGTTTATTGATGTTCATTTAAGTAGGATTAACATTCAAAGAGACTTTCATTTTACCGCTTAATAACATTTTACATTCTATGTTTGTAGATAATTTCCTCCCATGAATTCAGTCAGGACATGCTTGATGAGAAACTGAAGGAGAACGAGCGCCGGAGAAGGAAGGCCGTGAAGAACGTAGACCTAGAAATGTCCCAGTACTTGGAGGACGAGCGGCTTGCCATCGCTCTACAGAACAGCGAGTTCTTACAGGAGCTCCGGGGAAATGAGGACTTCATGAAAACTCTAGAAAAAGGTAAGGAATTAATGTGTATTACAGTTGATAGTGTACAGGGTCATTTAATTGCTAGAGTGACACTGGAAAGCTTAAGGAAGTTTTTTCTTGTTTTGAGGAAATATTTTCTAATTTGTCTATGAATTTTTTTGTGTATCATAAAGGATGTTTTTTTTAAATTCAGTCATGTACAGGGAATAATGTTTACTTGGTCTTGACAGATTTTCATTGAAGAATAAATTCCCCACATTTTTTGACATGCAGTGATCAATGAAATGCCTTTGCAAGGAAGAAGGATGTTGGAGATTTTGTTAATTATTTTTCAGATCACAGGGACATGGCTTCATTTGAGCCCACTATGCTGCCTGCCCTACAGCCAAGGGAGACAACAGGTATCCAGTGATCACAATCACCTCAAATTTTATTTATCAAAAAAAAAAAACAATGAATTTCATGAAGAGAATAAAAATACAGAGATTGAAAAGTTGGTATGACTTTCATAGTTCCTAGAAAATGACACATCATAAAAATTTTTATCTCATGGTAAGTTCATGAGAATAAACACTGGAAGGTCATGCCATATTTATGTATTTGCTTATTCTTCATTTCAGCTACAAATGGTTATGGAGATGACAGACAGACAAACCTGGAAGCATTTCCGTTTACCCAGAATTCCCCAAAACAAAAGGATGAAGACGCAGAACTGCGGAGACAGCTCAATAACATGGGTGGAGGTAAAGAACTGACAACTGGTGAATTTTATCACTAAGTTGTATGTGCTGTGTATTAGCTCATAAAGTATTGGTACATGTGGATAACTAAAGCTTCAGAAAGATAGAAAAAGCTGAAGTCTAAAGATGTTTTGTGTTTTTATAGCATCCAAGAAGCAATTCATGGCACTAGCCAAGAAGTTTTTCTCCAGAAGGAAGAAGAAAATGACTTTAAAACAAATGTATCCTTAAATTGTCTGTGTTTGGTGTTTAATTTTATATACATGTACACTGTACTTTTCCTAGTTATCACAATTTTACA
The DNA here is from genome assembly GCF_032062105.1 of Saccostrea cuccullata. NCBI lineage: Eukaryota > Metazoa > Mollusca > Bivalvia > Ostreida > Ostreidae > Saccostrea > Saccostrea cuccullata. Next base: position 394,239 of record NW_026939570.1, on the reverse strand, counting down.
GAAAGAAAATGGTATATACATGCATTGACCTAATTTTGGGTTGATTGTAGAATGTGTATAAATGTATTATTGACCTTAACTTTGAACCAGTCAGAAGGAGAAGCTGGCGCCCTCTATGGTGAATCTGCTTGATAGCGATGAGGAAGACTTTGTCCCGGATGAGGACTCAAATCCATATAATCAAAAGGCCGAGATAGAGCCACTGGTAAGAGCTAGTCAAACTGACTAGTTAAGTCTTATTTCAGAGTCACTCTGTCTGTAGGGATGTAGGAGTAATGGTTTATTTCTGTAGAGATGTATTAAGTACAGCTTTGTGGATGTCTTCATTACTGTAGAGATGTGTTTATGTCTGTTTAGATGTATTATATAAGCTAATGACGTGCTTATTTCTATTACAGCCAGACAGTTTACTGAGGATACCTAATGTACGGACACCTGATCATCAGCGGACCAGTAGTATGCCTGTCTATCACGACAACAAAGCCACAGACTTTATATGACAGCACCATCTAGACAGCAGAGAGTCGATAAATGGTGAACCATCAGACTATCACGGCAACAAATCCACAGACTTTATATGACAGCACCATCTAGACAGCAGAGAGTCGATAAACGGTGAACCACCAGACTATCACGGCAACAAATCCACAGACTTTATATCACCTCACTATAGACAGTCTATAAATGGTGAACCACCCGGCCAGTTTTAGCTAGAGACAGTTTTATTTCAGGGTACACTATGTCCTCCAAGCAATAAGTATAACCTCTTATTCTGAACAATTAATGCAATACATGTCTGTTATCAAGAACAATAGATTGTTTACTTCATTTTGAACAATTGCCAGTTTTAACATGGCTTTAATTGATTCTGTGTACTTTTTGTTACTGTCTCACAAGTGTATTTTGACAGTTTCTGTATTTTACTCTTAATTTTGTAAACATCATTAATTAATCAAGCAAGCGTCTCATGGTCTTTTTTCAATAATTCATCTAAAATACTGTATGTGCATTTTATGAAGAATTATTTTATATTACATTGTATAGAAGGATTTTTGTCTATTGTTGTAAGAGAAATAATATGTTATTTACTTATCTGAGTGACTTTTAAATGATTAGCAATTATATCAAGTATTCAGTTATGTATTTTTTGAGATTGATAACGATCAGCACTAAATGTTTACTATTAATTTTATCTTCTTGCACAATTTCCCAGTGCCTGAAAAATCTAATACAGTATTACACATCTATCATCTGTGGTCTTTTAATTGAATTGGAAACCAGCTCTCTATAAGTATCTATATTTTTCATTATTTACCAATTTTATATCTGAGGGCTTCATTAATACTTGAATTTGGTGAAATTTTTCAGTACAAAGACTTTTTACTTTCCATGAAAATTTAGAACAGCATACAGTAAACTTTTCTGTCACAGATCAGTGGGTATTACAAAATTATCCTCCATAAATAAGGTTGTTAGAATTAAAGGAAGCTAGCAGAGTGTTTCAAGATCTTGGAGCTTTAGTTTTACTGTTATATTGGTGCAGTTGTAGTTAGGAAGATTTAAAGTAATAAGTTTCCTTTAAATTCTTTAATGGTTTCTCTTGCTTTCTAACTGATCCTCATCTTTGATCTTTTCTTATAATTCTCTTCATAAGGTGCTTGTATACAATCAAATCAGTTGTATCTTTTGTACATAGTTAGATATTATATTTATTATTTGTATGTTATTTTTGTATCGTTATTAGTTTATACACAGACTTTGGGGTGCTGTATAAAACACTCTGATAAAAAACTTAAGTTAGACAATTTATCTAAAATTGCTTTAGACTTTTAATATTAAACTTTCAAATTGCTTTAGACATTGAACTCCCCAAATTGTCTGCATGGAGAATCACTCCTTGCCAATTACATTAGTGCAGTTCTGAAATAGAATAAAATTATTTGTTAGTATCATGGACAACTGAGTTCTACTGGACAGTAATACTAAATACTTTCTTTACTATATTACAAGCAGGGTAGAATATAACGAAGCTCTTAATGAAATTACTGATAGGGTATTTATATTATGATGCAATAATTGTATATGTAATTTCATGTTTCATTAAATATCACATACATGTACACTGCATGCTACGGTAAACATAACCTGTAGTTTTCATTGAACAGCAATTCAGTGTTTTTTTAGTCTCACAAAAGTCATTTTTTTAAAGAATGAACATGTCATGAATCTGATTGCACCATGATTTATTAACAACATCATATATTTTCAAATGTGATATCCTTTATCTGAAAAAAGAAGTTTCTTAAAAGAAAATTGGCTGGACTATAATTAACTAAAAATTATTTTGATATACGATGAAGAGTTTAGAAAGCAATGTAAATGTTCAATGTGTAATACAATTTTTTTTCTTAATAATTGGGATAAATTATCATTCTGTAATACATGTATGTACAGCTCCTTGCTAACTTTCCTGATGTACTCTGAGCAAATCATTTAGGACAGAAATACATTACACAAATGTATAAAAAATCATCTGTTGTATTTACAGTAAAACTCGTTTAGTACGAACACGGATATAGCGAATTCACGGATATAGCGAGGTTTTTCTGGGTCCCCGGCAAAATTCTTAACAAATCTTTGTAAAATTTTACAGTTATAACGAACTCTGATATAACAAATTTACAGATATAGCGAACTGATTTTGAGTCCTGTTGAGGTTAAATGTAATAAAATTTACATCTTTTATAACGAACTTTCAAAAATTATAAAAAATTGGTAAATTGAACTGACTTTATTTCCTTTTAGCATTTGTATATGAAATACAATTCATGATAAAACCTAAGTTATCGAAGATATGTTTTGTTATATTTGCTTCCCTAACATATTTGGTAGTAATACTTGAAGCAAAACATGCATATTGCGAATTCGCTATAACAGTTATACGTTTATACGGATGTAACGAGTTACGTATAGTGAATTAAATTCGGATATAACCGAGTTTTACTGGATATAGTGACACTGCATAAAAGGTCATCCACTCCCTTTATCTGTATGCAGTAACAAAGAATTGTTGTGAACAAACAACTGGAAATAATTTAATTCTGTTTGTATTCTTGTCTCTCATAATTTCCAAAAAGGAACGCATAACATTTTGTATAATCTGGTTTGGTATACACACCCCCTTGACAACCAGCTAAATACTCCATCAATCCCCTCATTTCACTTCGCATGAAAAATTCCAGATTTAATGAATGTACCTTTAACTTCAAACAGTTGCTCCTCATGTAAACAAGCATCATGGTTGCTTTATGCCTCCCCTTGCTTCCCATCACTTCCGTAACAAAGAATTATTTTAAAATTAAATTATAAGTGAACAAACAACTGGAAACGTACAGGAAATAGTCATTTACACTTTGTAAATACCACACCACAAATAATATAAATGCTAATGCAATATCATGTCTTATCATTCTCATTTGCCTCCTCAAGTATTATCATTTTTAATAAGTTATATTTTAACAAATTATAAATCGGTTTTAAATAACCCAGTGTTTTTTTTTATTTATTCACTTTGTCAAAGGATAGCACTCACTTTGTCATGTGTAGGGCATATTCACCTAATGACTAACCTTCATTTCCAGATTAAGCTTTAGTAATACTGTATATGTTATAGGTCTTATTGTCAAGATGTATAAACTGTATGTATTGAAGTATATGTGTATGTACTACTATCAGATGTATATTTTGTGTGTAGGAAATTGGAAAATATGATGATCTTGTACATGAAATAGGGCTCTTCATGCAGATTTTACTAAACTTGATGCCAAATTTTCTAGCATTAATCAAAGCAGTGTGATCTACTATCCTACATAAACAATCTGTACTCCTCATCTGATGTAGTTTTATGTCACTCTGTAAAAATACTCAACATATACAACTGTACGACATTTTAATTTGATCAGCACATACTGAATGAGTGTTGTGCCTTAAGTTTATAAGAACCTCACATATTATCTAATTAAGGTGAAATTTCAAAATTACAGATTTAAACAACAGAAACTCAAAGAGAATACGCGTCTTGATCTTGAAATAAGTAAAAACTTTTTTATTGTATTGATGACTTTTAGGGGGAAAATAGACTAAATCCCGTGATCACAGATTTTTGCAATTGCTTTTCTGCATTAGAGAAACCAGTTTTCAGTTTCTTCGAATTTGAAAAAGATATAATTTATGTGTTTTTATACAGAGTAGGAAATTTGTTGATACTTAACATACTACTGTCTTGTTTTACAGTAAGATTTTATTTATAATTGAAGCATGGAGCTTCCTGTGACCAAGTATTGTCTTTAAGGTGATGACTATTGGTTGTACAGACTACCTCTGTAACGTGTACATTGGTTATGTTAATACTGCGTTATTGTTATCTAGATCAATATGTAACCTGTTTATTATGTGTGTAGATAATAAAGTTAATTTGATCATTTGGGTTTTTCTTGCAGTATTTTTGTGTGTATTACAGAACAACTCACTTCTTTAATCTAAGAGTCCCTGGCCCTGGGGCAGGAATTCCACTAAGTAGAGGCAACTTTTCTAATCATAACTTAGCACTTAGCTTGTGTGCAAAGTACAAAAGAGTGTAAAGATTTTTAAAGAATTTAAGCGTTTTTTACCATTTTATTAATAAAGCTCACATGTTCAGTCGCTAATCATTAGACCATGAATTTCACAATTGAAATAGCTCTCTGCATACCATAACCAAGTTTTTCTGCAAAATATATTGGTCAGGAGAAGTTTTTAAAAAGATTTACTAGTATGCATTTTTCCATTGGCCATCCTTGGCTGACTCTGCTACGCTCCATTCAAACCTCGGATGTGATTGGTGGAGAAATATGCATCAGGTCGATACATTTCTCCACCTGAAACTGCCTTGTCGCTCATTTCATATTTCGCTCTGCATAAAGATTCTTATTTTGTCTAATGCTTCCTTGCAAATAGGCTTTGATTACAGCCTTATGTTTGTAGGCTTTGAGAGCAAGAAAAAAGTGTTGGGCGTGCCACAAATTAACTCAGATTTCAAATGTATGAAAGAAATTCAAATAAGATCATGACTAAATCAGCAAGATGGTAGAACACCTTTGACATCCGAGGTTTTGTGCAAGGTACGAGCCACATGAGTGATGCATTTTCACTTCATGGCCATAGGACTATGAGCTCAACCCTAGCACCAGAACCCCGGGGCCACAATTTCGCATGGTCTCGATGCTTAAAATTATAATCATGTCATAATCATGCTGACTATTTTACTGTTTGGTGCTCCTGAGTAAAGAAATGCTCATTATAATCATGTTATAAACATGCTTACAATTTGACTGCTCAGAAGTTTTTATTAATTTTGATGGTTTTTGTCCCAGCCCTCTTCCCCTCTAGGGACAGGGACCATGACTTATATATTTACACCAGAGAGGAAGATAAAAATGTTCAAAGCTGAGTGACTCAAGTTAAACAGAGTTAAAACAGAAACCTGGATCACTGTGTCATATCAATAAAGATATCTTTTTTCCTTAGAAAAACTTAATTTGTGACATGTCTTCCCTTTACATGTTGATATGGCTAACATGCCGATAGTAAATATTTAATATATTAAAAGAATTACAAACAGAAAAATGTTTTCAGCATTTATTTCATTTTCATTTGACCCTTTTTCCTAGCCAAAACTTTGGTTTTTGTTTTAGAGTCTTTGTAATATCTCCGGCAGATCGGCGGATATTTTTACGCTCTTTGTGATGCTCCCTCGACTTCTGTTGTCGACTGATCTCTCGTTCACTCTTTTTAAAGGTGAAGGTCAGCTCCCTGTTGCCTAGAGATCCAGATTTCGAGATGATGCTGTCATCCTGTGTATCCTGTAGTCTCTCTGCCAAAGACTTCTTGGCTAGTTTCTTATGACTTGTTCCCCTACTATCAAGTTCAACACCATCTTTAATTTCATAGAACTTTGGACCGTTTCTCTTTTCCAAATTTTCTGCCCGCCTGGCCTGAGCTGCCTCTATGCGTAACTTCTTGTGCTGTTCTTTGAGTTCTTTTGTCCATGTGTGTTCATCATCTGAACTTTCACTTTCACTATCACTCCCTCTTGTTTCTTCCTCGTCACTGACTTCAGCGAACTGTTCCATCTTGGCCTGCTTCTTCCTGCGAACTTTATCCAGCTTGGACACCACAGGATTGACCAGTTTATATTCCTCGCTATTCACATTGATCTGGAACTCGGGGTTGGAGAACATGGCCGAGAATCTGTCGTCCTCCAACAAAGACGTAGTTTCCTTGACTTTCTTCTTGTTGGTTCCTATTTCTTTAACATCCATCAGTTTCTCTGCTAGGTCTCTATTAACCTTCGGGAGTTTCTTCAGTCTAACTCGATTGGCTCTCTCCTGGTCAATCTTTTCCCGTATCTTGTTCTTCCTGTACTCCTCATAGGCAAATGGTTCAGCAATGGCCTTAGCCTTGTTGTAAAGTCTGTTGTCCATGAAAAAGCCATGCATGTAAGCTCTTAGTAACGTTGATCCTATTAAGTGGGACAGACCAAGTTCCTCCAACTCTCTCCTTGTTACAAATTTGTAATCATCATACACAATCTGAGCCGTGCTTTCCTCCAATTCCTCTGTCAGATTGTCTAGAAATGAACACCATTTTGGAGCAGTTCCTAATGTTGGTATGTAATAGGACAAGATTTTTTGGCCTTCATTAGCCATGAAAAGAAGTCCAGAGTTGGGAAGAAGACAAAGATCATTGAGGTTTGTGCCTGGTTCAATTGAAGTGAAAGCTTTTCCCGTTTCACGATCCCACAACTTAAGGATTTTTGTGTCCATAGACAGGACGAGATTAAGTGATTTTTGAAACTCGATTGATTTAATGGGCAGTTCATACTGATGATCCTTTACAAGCAGAGGTTTGCTAGACCGAATGTCATACAATAAGATATGTCCCGTGCTTGTTCCTACAGCCATATTCAATGCATCAGCAAACTTCAGTGCAGTCACATTTGGAAGTTCCTGAACATCTTCAATATGATTGGACAGTGTAATGTCTAGGATTCCTGCACCTTTGCGTACTCGTGGGTCAAAGCATTCCACAGTTCCTGACGCTGTCCCACAGGCTAACAGTCCATGCGAGGGATTTATCTCACAACAGTTGATGTCTGGTGATTTAGTGGTGAGGGGACTCAGAAATCTACCCTGCTCTAAGTTAATTCGGTAAACATCTGAGCCAATTCCACCAATATACAAGTCACAACTTGGGAAATGATAGGCCATATCTCTCCCATATTTTGGTATTCTCAATCTGTAATACCTTCCAAATTGGGAATGCAGTTCTATGTACCTATCACACTGAAGAAACACTAATTTCCCATAATCTTCTCCTAGAAATTGGAACTTGACAACATCAGAATCAAGTCCTCTTTCAAATTTGAGTGACATCTGTGCGGTATCGAAGCATTTGATTCTTGGTTTGTAAGTTCCTGTGGCACAGATGTATTGTCCATCCGGTGAGACTCCAACACAGTGACTAGCTGTCGGCATGTCAAAGTCCTGTAGAAGCTCGATTCTTCTCCTCACATCAATGTCCTGCTTCTGTAAGGAGCGCCTCTGTCTGAAATAGAAATAAAATATACGAAAATTAGGCCTATTACTGGGCATCTCTTACTCCATTTTCGCTAAATCAAATGATATAATATAAAATATATAATGCTACCGAAGTTCATAGTTCCAAATATGGCACTTACAGTAATATACAGATCTAAGTGTAACAGGTCCAGTACAATCTCCTGATTTAGCTATATAGCTTTAAATAGCTATATAGCTTTATTAAGCTATTCAAAATAGCTTTATTTAGCTATTTTTATACAGTTTTTCACAAAAATATTTATTGCTGAAAATAAACAAAAAGTCGCATGTATTTGACTCTTCATATTTGTACTATGGGCTATCAAAACAACAACCAAAATCAAAGATAGTTCTAACTTTGCAGCTTTTGAATACTTTTAAGTAAAAGAGAATTTCTATTGTTAGAATAACTGTCCACTACCTTGGGTGCCTTGAGGCATGATTGCTTCTCATTGTGCTGAACTGTTACCAATCAATTATCTTGTTAAACATAATAAGTCTCCATTATAATATCATTGCAGAAGTAACTGTATCAATTGCTTTATATAGCCCCAAAACTTGTAGAACTTTGAATACAAAGTCTCTCAAGGAGACGTAATTTGATGAGTGGATTTTACATACATTATTTTAAGAGGAGTTCAAAGTTGTATATCATCACTGCATCAAGGTGCGCTTTTTTGTACATACTGAGAAAATTACATCTTTGAGAAAAAAGTATAGTAAAATAGCTAAATTAAGCTATACCGAATAGCTTAATAAAGCTATATAGCTATTTAAAGCTATATAGCTAAATCAAGAGATTGTACTGGACCTGTGTAATGTGTTACTGTGTCTAACATAGCCTACCTGTCCGACAGCCATTCTGGGAGAGATTTTCCAGCGCTGAGATTATAGATCTTCACATTATTTGGATTTGAAACCTGCATTCTGTCAGCTTGCTAAGTAATAACTCACTTTCTCGCCCCGTGAATACAAAAAACTAGAACTATCGACATGAACATGAGGAACATGTGTTTACAACGTAAACCGGAAATACCCAAAATGAACAAAATTTTCTATTCCGGATAATTTTGAAATGTATATTTTTATTTTCTATACATCTAAAAATATTTACGAAAAATGCAATTTAGAAGAAGAAAAAATTTGGATTGGTTTAGATAATTTTGTAAATTACTATGGGATGGGCACAACTCCAAACAAACGAAATTTTACAGAGTCTTTCCTTCATAATAAACAGTGATTTATAATAAATGCATCAAATGCCTCACCCTCCTCTACTCATTAATTAAAAAAAACAAACAAATCTAATGCTCATAATTTTAGATAGAATTTATTAGTAAATGTTCTACCGAGCCTCTTCAGGAATACTGTACGTGCAACAATATATTCAAGAAGTGGTATAATTCATATGTGAATACTTAAAAATCCCAAAGAACTTTTGGAAAATTTGAAATCTCAAAACTTCACAAAAATCGGCAATATAAAAATTTACGACTCTTCAACTTTATATACAACCCTTCCGCAAGATAAATTAAAGTCCAGGCTTTTTCACATCATCATGATCACTGACAGAGCTCAGCTTTAAAAAAATGGAACTCATAAACAATTAACCTTGTCATTGGTCATTTGCAAAAGTTATTTCTTTTAAAAATCCTTGTATTTGTTCAAACAAATACTCAAGATTCATGACTTTCTGATTGACAATATCTATGTGGTTTTTGGAGACCAGTTCTTCCAGCAACAAGTTGGAGTTCCTACAGGTACCTATTGCGCCCCGTTATAAGAAGACCGGTTTTTAAAATATATTCATATGAAGTAGACTCATACCTGGAAAGAAGAAAACAAGTCCTGTTGCCTTCAACTCGACATAAATTAAATATATCGACGAAGTTTTGTCAATTAACAACTTTTTTTTGCCCATTCTAGATCTTATGTCGATTCTTATATCCTGGTGAGCTTGAATTAAAAGATACAACCGAGTCTGACACATTTGTTTCATATTTGGATATTTTTCTAAAAGAATATGTTAATGGTTCTCTAAATACCGGGCTTTATAATATATGTGATGATTTAGATAATTTTCTGATGATTTAAATAATAACTTCTCTTACTCATGCAGCAATACCTTTATCAGTTATTTGAAAACAAGTTAATGAAACAAGGATTTCAGCAGTCTTGTTTAAAGTCGTCATTTCGTAAGTAAGTTCTATGAGCGATCGATACAATGACCTTGTCAGCAAATACAATCTATTATTAGGCATAAGCCAAATGCTAAATGACGTTTTTCATACTGTCTAATTATTAATATGTTGAGCTTTTATTTTCACACTGACTTTTTGTTATTTCCCGATCATGACAAGGAGCACACGGCGGGTGTGACCGGTCAGCAGGAGTTGCTTTCTCCTCCATGATATCTGATCCTGATCCCATCTCTGATGTTTTAATATTAGAGGTCCGGGATTGATTTGTATTGTTTAATGGACTTTTGAGCTTGAATACTGTTCGTCATCTTTATATATATTTCATGTACGCAATTTCAGGATACCCTACGAAGGAAAAATTGACAGAAATCGTCTTTTAACTTGACAATTTTCTATAGGAATAATAGTCAGTCGTCCCCGTTATAGAGTTACCTTTCTTATCAGAGGTCTATGATAGAAGTCATTATGTATTACTGGAAACATGACGTAAAACAATAAACAGCTATAAGCGATGGCAAACTGTGAACCTATGTTAGACTAAAACAAGAGGCCCATGGGCCACATCGCTCACCTGAGAAGCTTTAACCATTCTGTTCTTTACCAGATTTCCCCCTTGTAATACATAATGCATCCCCACCCTACCCCACTAATCATAATTTAGACATTTTGAAATCTACACTACCCCAGGATCTTTCCATGTGCACATAAGTTTCAGCTTTTCTGGCCCAGTGGTTCTTGAGAAGAAGATTTTCAAAGATTTTTCCTATATATTTCTATGTAAAAATTTGATTCCCCATTGTGGCCCCGCCCAACCCCTGGGGTCATGATTTGAACAATTTAGAATCTACACTACCCTAGGATGCTTCCACATAAGTTTCAGCTTTTCTGGCCCAGTGGCTCTTGAGAAGAAGATTTTCAAAGATTTTTCCTATATATTTCTATGTAAAACTTTGATTCTCCATTGTGGCCCCGCCCTTCCCCCTGGGGTCATGATTTTTATAATTTAGAATCTACACTACCCCAGGATGCTTCCACATAAGTTTCAGCTTTTCTGGCCCAGTGGTTCTTGAGAAGAAGATTTTTTAATGACCCCACCCTATTTTTGTCTTTTCTTGATTATCTCCCCTTGTGAGGAAACTTGGCCCTTTATTTTAACAATTTAAATTTCCCTTTACCCAAGGATGCTTTGTACCAAGTTTGGTCAAAATTGGCCCAGTGGTTCTTGAGAAGAAGTCGAAAATGTGAAAAATTTACGGACGGACAGACGGACGGACGGACGACGGACAAAATGTGATCAGAAAAGCTCTCTTGAGCCTTCGGCTCAGGTGAGCTAAAAAAGGAAGAGATAGCTATCTAACCAATTGTAATTCATCTACGTTCATTTACTCTTACTTTTGCTTTCGGAAATGCAAAAAGAGGGATAAATGGCTTGTTTCCATCTTCTATTGTTTTCATTATATGTGTTGGTAAATTTGTCAATTTTGTCAATAAAAATTGTTTAAACTAAATAATAACTCACTCAAGTCATGAAATCATGAAGTGCTTGTAACGTAAAATAATTTATGGAGATAACGAACAGTATTTAAGCTCAAAAGTACATTGAAACAATACAAATCAGGAGCCGATCAGCTGACCGGTGCACCGGCCATAGCCATCTTGTGCTCCTTGTCATGATCGAAACAAACGAGGAAAAAATCCAACGAGGGAGTAATGGCCTAACAATTAGTAAGAAAAAAGTTGATCAGCATTTGTCTTAATGGTAGGTTGTATCTGCTGATAAGGTCATTGTATCGACCACAGAATTTAAATGATTAACGAAATGATTATTTCAAAACTTTCATTTTCTTGTTGCATTAACTTAATTGTAAGTGACTGCTTCGTTTTAAAATTGTTCGCACGTAGAGTACGTAGAGGATGCTCTTGCATTCGAATCAACTGACCGATCGAGAGACATAAACCCTATATACATGTGATAAGGATATATTGCTACAGAAGTAAGGGAAGTTGACGATTGAAAAGTTGGAAGTTATGCCTTTTTATCATAAAGCTTTATTGTCAGGTTACTATTAACGTTTTTTTTTTCGTGAACAATACTTTTCAAATATGAAACAGATGTGTCAGACACTGTGGTGTCCATCACTTCAAGCTCACTGGGATATATCTTATGAATGGAAGCAACTATTTTTAATTAATAATGCGTCGTCGATATATACATGTATCGAGTTGAAAGCAAAAGCAAGTGTTTTCTTCTTCTCGTGTTCAAGATTTTGAAAAAATTCATATGAATGCAAAAAGGTCTGCTTATAACGGGACACAATTGGTACTCATGGGAATTCTGACAGATTATTGGAAGACCTGGTCTCCAAAAACCACATAGATATTGTCAATCAGAAATTCAAGCACCTTTTTAAATATCAACTTTAGAGGACTTGTGTGTACAATCAGATTGTTTTTATCAAATAGATTCCTTACAAAGATACATAGCGGGTTCGAGTAAATGTTCAACCACGCCTCTTTCTTCACTCCTCACTAAGATATTAACAGTAATGAAGGAGAAACTTCAAGAGTACTGTGCAACAATATATTCAAGAAGTGGTGAAAATCAGACGTGGATACTTAAAAATTCCAAGGAACTTTTGGACATTTTGAAATCACAAGATTTTACCATTTAATAAACTGCTTAAAAACTTGACTTTTCAACTTTATACACAACCATTCCCCACGATAAATTAAAGTCCAGGCTTTTTGATATCATTGATAGCTCTTTTTTTCAATAAAAATGGAACTTGTACTTACCTGGTCGTTGGTCATTTGCAAAATTATTTTGTTAAAACACATTCTGACTGCACACACAGTTATTCTGAAGTTGACCTGAAAAAGATGCTTGAGTTTGAGCCACAACATCAACGTAAAGAGATTACATTTAGAAGGCTCAAGAATATCAACATACATGATATGAGTAGAGATATCAAAAATCAACTACAAGATGAATCCGCACGAAATGAGAACACGTCTGTTGACCATTTAGTACAAAGGTACAACGAATGCCTCTCGCATATTCTAGACACACATGCGCCTCTTGTTAGCAAGTCAATTCTTATAAGAGCTAACACAGAGTGGTACACAGACGAGCTCAGGACAGCGAAACAACAGAAGCGGAGAACGGAGAGACTTTGGCGTAGATCTAAACTGGAAATACACCACCAGCTTTTTAAAACGGAAAGTAAGCAAACAGGCCAATTACTACACAAGGCAAAAGAAGAATTCTATTCTGCTAAAATTCAGGAATGTAGATATGATCTGAAAAACTTCTTTAGGGTGACGAATTTATTGATGGGTAAGAATCAGGAGAGTCCCCTACCAACATCATCATCAGATGAAGATCTTACAAATAAATTTTCAACGTTTTTTATAGACAAAGTAACATCCATCAGAGAGACACTTAAACAAAAAACAGAAAAAGAAGACAGCTACTAGTATTTAGACACAGACATACACTATAATGGGCCTCTATTAGCTGCTTTTGAACGTACCACTGAAGATGAAGTACGATCACTAATAATGAAGGCACCCAGTAAATCATGCGAACTGGATCCAATTCCAACAAAGCTACTGAAAAAGTGCCTGGATCCGGTAATACCGCTTTTCACAGAAATGGTTAATGCATCTCTCGATCAGGGAATTTTTCCGTCTGCTTGGAAGGAGGCCATAGTTCGTCCATTTCTTAAGAAACCTGGACTAGATAAGGAAGTGTTGAAAAACTATCGGCCCGTATCAAACTTGAGTTTTACCTCAAAAATATTGGAGAAAGTTGTGGCTCGTAGGATGGATGCCCACTTGGATGCGAATTCTCTTCGCGATCCACTTCATTCGGCATATCGTCCCAGGCACTCCACGGAAACGGCCCTCATCAAGGTCCACAACGATATTGTGACAGCCCTGGACCAACAATCTTCAGCAGTCCTTGTCCTTCTGGATTTATCCGCTGCTTTTGATGTTATTGACCATAAGATACTGTTCCAACGCCTAACTGTGTCTTATGGTTTCCGTGATGGAGCTCTTGAGTGGATCAAGTCTTACCTCAAGAGCAGAAAACAATGTGTCACAATTGGATCCGTCCGATCAGAGTTTAGACAGCTGCCTTTCGGTGTCCCCCAAGGATCTGTACTCGGACCGAAATTGTATTGCCTCTTCTCCAAACCCATTGGAATCATATGCCATCGACATGGAATGATATATCACTGCTATGCAGATGATACACAAATCTACATGATCATAAGACCACTGGAAAATTGGGACAATTATTTCTCTCGACTTAAAGCGTGTCTTAGTGAAATTGGTTCATGGATGACATCAAACCTACTCAAACTAAACCAAGAAAAGACCGAGCTAATAATCTTCACCACAAAGCAACACCAGAAGTACCTGCCAACATTACAACTAAAATTTGGTGATAATATCATTGAAAACGTGCCATGTGTAAAAAATCTAGGTGCATTTTTCGATCAACACCTTACTATGGAAAAACAGGTATCCTCGGTCGTCAAGTCATCCTATTTCCAATTAAACAATTACGGAAGTATATGGCGCTTTCTTACAAAAGAAGCCTGCAAGACCACGGCGAACGCCGTTATCACTGCCAGATTGGATTACGGAAACTGCCTTCTATATGGGAGTTTCAAAGGCCATAATAAACGGATTCAAAAAGTCCAGAACACGGCAGCTGGTTTACTTACAAGATCATCGAAACGGAAGCATATTACACCTATCCTAGCTGATCTTCATTGGCTACCCGTTTCTTTTCGTCCACAATATAAAATCTTGACATATGTCTACCAATCCTTACACGGGTTAGCTCCATCTTATATCAAAGATCTTATAATGGAATACAAGCCTACCAGATCACTGCGATCTGAGTCAACATCACGGTTAGTTGTTCCTAAGATCAGGACGAAGACATATGGCGAACGTCGACTTGGTTGGGCAGCAGCATTTTTGTGGAACGACCTTCCTAATGACATAAAGCAGGCCCAGTCCCTGGATATTTTCAAAAGACAATTAAAGACACATTTTTATAGAATAGCTTTTTAATTATCAGGTGCTCAATTTTTAGCAGCAAATCATAAATCACAAATGATGTTCCTTTATTGAGTTTTATTAATGGCGTAATTGTATTTTGTGTGTAATTTTTAGTATTTTTTAATGTTATATCCGGTAATTTCGAACACATATATGAGTATGGGTTAATATTTTATATAAGTTTTCATAGCTTTTAAATTATGTTTACTTGCGTTTTATTGTACAGCGCTTTAGAGTTAACATTAATATTTAGCGCTTTATAAATTCATACATTATTATCAATTCATATATTATTTCTGATTGACAATATCTATGATGTTTTTGGAGACCAGGTATTCCAACAATCTGTTGGAATTTCCATGCGTACCAATTGCGCCCCGTTATTAGCTATTTTTGTATTCATATGAAGCAGAATTTGTGCAAAATCTTATGCGTGGAAAGAAGAAAACACTTGCTGTGGCCTTCAACTCGACATTTCGGTATATCGACGACGTATTTTCAATTAACAAAGATAATTTCCATTCTTATGTAGATACGATATACTAGTATCCCGGTGAGCTTGAGATAAAAGATACCACAGAGTCTGACATGTCTGTTTCATATTTGGATATTTTACCTGAAATAGACGTTTTTTAAAATGGTAATCTAACAACCAAGCTCTATGATAAACGTGATGACTCTATAACTTTTCTATCGTCAACTTCCCTTACTTATGCAGCAATATACCTTCATCACCTTCATATGGAGTTTATATATTTCAGTTGATTCGATACGCAAGAGCATTCTCTACGTATGATAAATTTCTAAAACGAGATAAATTATTGACAAACAAGTTGATGGAACAAGAATATTAACAGTCTCGTTTAAAATCATCATTTCTTTATTTCTATGGTCGGTACGATGACCTTGTTAGCGATTTAAATACAATTTATCATTGAGTGAGATGCTAACTGACGTTTTTCATACTATAATTGTTAGTCCATTATTTATACACTGAATTGACGACGGATTTTTCCGTTATTTCCCGATCACGACAAGGAGCACACTACGGGTGTGACCGGTCGGCAGGGGATGCTCATTATTCCATGGCACCAGATCCCGCCTCTGATGTTCCGTGTTAACTCTGCTCCTATTTTGTATTGTGTTATGGACCTTTGATCTTTTCGTTATATCCATGTGTTTCATTAATTTAAATTTGCAAATGACCAATGACAAGGTAGGTAAAATTAGCCCCAGCAGCTGTCGATGATGTTAAAAAGCCTAGACTTTAATTTAACGTAGAATGTTTGACAGGAGAGTTGAAAAGTCGTAAGTTTTGATGTTTATTGATTTTGGTAAACCTTTTTGGTAATTTTTTCCCAAAAGTTTCTTGGAATTTTTAGGTAGTCACATCTGATTTTCTTTTCTCGAATTTACAGATTTGTGAAATTGATGAGCTCAAATAGCGATGGAATTAATCGTCAATCAAAATATTCGTATGATTAAAATTATATTTCAGAGCAAAAATATTTCAAGAAATTATCTGTCAGAAATTTTGAATGGTTTAAAATTTGTTAAAATACTTTCCATGGCAAAAAATTTCAATATAAAGTTTATACTTAAGTATTAAGATAAAAGGAACGTGAAAGTGTTTTCTTTGATCCATTAATAAATGCCTTGCATCACAGTTATAACCGCTTAGCTGTTGTAATAATCCCCCTATTGATGTTTTTGCGAGTTTATTTGATTTTATACGGTCCGGTTTGTTTATTTAAAAGGATACGTACGCCGACAAGTATCCGTTAGGCTGTACAGTAAATACCTCGCCAGTCATCGTAAAGCACTTGTATTCCATTGTCGAGCTGATTGGCTCTACCAAAGCGAGAAGCTTTCTTCTTTCAAATTAAACGCGGACCGAATCCCGGAGCGTCAAAGCGACAAGAGCCTCCGAATTGTTAACGTTAGTAATGTTTTATTATATAAAAAATATCAAGAATTCAATCTTTCCTGCATTGGATAATAAAAAGCATTAATTGAATTTCGTTTCAATTTTTTCACGTTAAGTGTGCGTAAACACTTCATAAATTCTTTTCCATTTGATAAGCCGTGCTACATGTATTTCTAGGAGCTATAAATTTTGAATACCTGCAATTGTTCGTGAAGGTTAAGTAATTTTTGTGCTTCCTTTGGATCAGAACATCACGAATTCCTGAGGGGACGCAGGGACATTTAATTATTTGTGAAATTATTAGAAATGGAAGACTTTCGATTCTCTCATATTATGGTGCTAAGTGCAATACTTCTCCAATTCCTTACTGTTGAGAACACAGTTGCTTTTAAGGACTTACTGGCTGATCCCGACCCCTACTCCAGCGTGGAGACGAATGAAGAGGTAAGTCATCATTTTTTTGTTAATTAAAAATTAAGTCTTTAAAACCAATGCAATTAGAATGAACTTAAAAAGTTAAAATTCGTAATTCGAACACGGAGGAAAGATAGCGAAGGGCTAGAATACTTTGGACTGAAATAAAATCTTTAAAGATTAAAACATATCCGCGTATCGTGATGGTAAGAAAAAGTTATCCGTGCAATTCGAACACAGGTTGTACCAGTGGGGCCGGACAAATTCGGCACACCCCTCCTTACTTCATCAGACAAAAAGAAATTTAAGATGAGTGCATAATAATGAGATTGTGTCATAATAGGAAACATCGCCAAGGAAAGTACCAATTTACATCATCAAATTGAATACCCGGTGTTTTACAAAAGGGGTATGTAAATTTCATCCTCTTTTAAAGGCGTGTTATAGGCTATTAATGGGAAAACAGACGATTTGTCTGCCATTTTCGTCTTCGTTTCTTGCATTTAAGAAATCTGATTGTTAAGAAATGCTTTGCACTTCGACATGAGAAATGTAAAGTTTCGCCGACCTGGCGACTTTTTGAGCATAAAACATTTGTTGTTTAATTCCAAATTGAAAAAAAAGCAAATATTGAATGAGTGATTGAATTCAGTTTTGTGAGACCTGAATGAAAGGGTCGGGGTGACTTTTTAAAATTTAACACATCTACCAAGTTTACGGGGGAAAAGCGTCAAAGCTACTATGGTAATAACTCGCTTATCTCTGTAGCATCTCCGATTTTTAACTTTTAGATAACATCAAAAATGTACAACCCATTAACCACAGTAATATATATGACCAAATTCAATTATTATTTTTTTTTATATTAACATTCAATTTAATTTTAGCAAGTCATAGAAATTAATTTTTAGCAGTGTATGTAATGTAGTTCCGCCAATTAAGTAAATGGCATTTTTAGACTGCTGGGAAAGAGAGTTACCTATGTTCGATTGGTGAGAAGTGATGCGCTTCCGGTATCTTGAACATATCATCACAGTTCGTATACAGGAATTTGATCATATAGTCTTACACCAACATAGGAAACTGAGGCTATATAACTAGTTTACCATTCCTATCTATGGCACGCCAAATTCACAAAAATGAGATAAACATAGTTTCACAGTCGATAAACTAGGTTTATCGGTTGTAAACTATAGTTTACGGACTGTAAACTATAGTTAACAACGTTAATCTATATTTTACATCTGTAAACCATAGTTAACGCGATAATCTATGTTTCACAATCGTAAACTATACTCAACACTGAAAACAATCATTTGCGATTGCAAAACATAGATTATCTGATAAATACAGTTTCACGATTTGTAAACTATAGCTTACAAACCGTTAACTATAGTTAACGATCTGATAAATATAGATTCACGATTTGTGAAACTATGATTAACACCTAGCTCTTAACTATAGTTTACGATTGTAAACTATAGTTTACAAACGTGAATCTATGTTTATCAACAAAATCTATTGTTAACTCTTATTACAGACAGATAAACTTAGATTATTATTCGTAAACTATAGTTAACAACCGTTAAATATAGTTTTACAGATGAAAACTATACTTAACGAATCGTTAACTATACTTAACGAATTGTTAACTATAGTTTACGGTTTGTAAACTATAGTTTACAGTCGATAAACCTAGTTTATCAAATGTGAAACTAGGTTTATCTCATTTTTGTGATTTTGGCGTGCCATACCTATCACTCGGAACTTTTAGATTAAAATCTGTAAAATTAAGAAAAATGACTGGAAATTTTGACTTTATTAATGTTTCTTGATAAACTACATGTATATTTGTTTAAAATCATATTAAAGAATTATATATTCCATTTTCATTATATTTCATTATCTATAATATATACAGATTATTCTACTTGTTATATTTTATTGATAAAGAAAATATAGGTTCATTGTATTTTATAAAATTGAGACTGTGGTGTTTTTAGAGAAATCAGAGACCACTATCATGAAAAAGGTCATCGACTTATTTATTTGAAAGTGAAATATAACAGGATTACTGTAGTTTAACAATGCACAATATAGGTGGCATTTCTTTTCTATTTTTGAAGTCTTTGGCATCGGAGTAAACGTTATCCTTAACACACGTTTAATGTTTGAATTTTCTGCCGAATCATGTTAGACTGTAAATACATGCACGGAAGTCATATTATCTTTTTCTTGACATATTCCTAGATTTGTCAGAACATGTAGCCGTGATAGATTGGGAGCTCATCACGGTTCAATGAGCTCAGGCTCTTGTACGAGATACCGATTGATAATAAACAGACACATCGATCTTGTAAGATTTCCTCTCAATGCACAAAAATAACAACCGTGAGAAGAGTGTCGCCTCCCTCTTCATTTAAATCGTTCAGTTACGTTTAATTAAATCTCTCTGAAATCCCTTAATTCTCAGATACATGTAGGATGAAGCAGAGAAAAAATGATGCAAAAACAATGAAATGTGCTAATTAAATTGCCCGAAAAGATATATTTAAAAGATTTGATTAAAACCTAAAATATTCGTATAATCTTATCGTCACAAAATGAAAGGAATACAATTATCCCAAGAGAAGCAATAGGGACTTCCAATCAATTCATTGTCCATAAATGCCAACATTCAAGAATCTTTCGTTTAGTCATTGCAAAAAATGTATATAGATATCCATTGAAGGAAGCTCATATTATCTTGTAATGTAGGGATAACGAACACTGATTGTCATAAATCTACCGGTAATAAACAAAACGAATCGGGAAGACGGCAAAATAGGGACCCCAGTAAACACCAGAGGTGGGATCAGGTGCCATGGAGTTGTGAGTATCCCCTGCCGACCGGTCACACCCGCCGTGTGCTCCTTGTCATGATCTTATAAATTGATCAGGTACTAATGTACAAAGAGAGCGAAGCGGACCGAAAACCCTTCGTTTGCGAAGACGTCATCTGTTGGTATTCCACTTTTTACATATTTTACCAAGGTTTTAAATATTTTTTTGATATACAATTTATGTGTACTTTTTTTTTGTTCTTTCGGCAATCCTCAAGTATCAATATTTTGGAATATACATGTTTTTAATGAATATTTTATCAATCTTCGGGTAGCATCGTAAAGATTTTACTTTAGACAACTTAGTATGAAGTTGATATAGTGGATAATCATTGATTAAATTTATATGAATGCCCAGGCTGGGGAATTTTTAGATATTACTTTTTCTTGAGAGAAGACGGAGAGGAGGATCTCGAAATCTTTCTGGTCAAGAATGAAGAGTTACATTTTAATAGTCATGGATAAATTTTTCGTAATTAAAAAAAATCTCTTTAATCAGAGTGCTATTTTGTTCATGGCCTGAGCTTTCTACCTAGTTCTGTACTTGTTTGCTGTAGAGTATAACAATGAACCAGTCCAATTTTTAAACTGGAGATAGTTGGCAGGTTTTCACTTGAGTATTTTCAAACAGGAAATCCATTCAGTTTCGTGTTGTATTCAGCGATATTTTACACCTACTTTTGTGTATCTTTGATCAAGCCGTAAACGATCAACAGATTTTATTTGCAACTGTTTCTTCTTTTAGAGTTGGCGACATTGTAAACAAAATGTAAAGAAATAAAAGACCAATCATTTTCTCATTGTTTGGAGCTAAAGCGAATGGCGAAAGTTTTATTTGACAGTTTAAATATATACATATGAATGTAATTAAGCTAATGCGCTATCAATAACCTGTAAATACAAGTCATATTGAGTTCGGGAGCAGATTGATACGATAATACAATATCCATGTAGGTCGTATAACTTGAATACAAGTATTCAAATTGAACAAAGTCTGTGAACGTTTAATACACTGTTTGGGTCGTCTGCTTGTCTCAAAAGAACAATACCCGGGTCCCGCCTCGGATTGAATGTCCCCCATATCATTTGATCACCGCTAGACAGACTATGAAAATACCTAGTCATGGCACCTTTGCAACGTGACGCCCTAAATCTCCACCCTAACCCGTACTCCGGTGTAAAAAAAATCACTCTTGTTGATAGAAAGATTTTTAATCGTAATGGACCATCGCCTCTCTTGATCAAATGACGTGAGGGATATATGATATATTCCACATATATTGTTTTAAATTTCAGTCAGTTCGGTATTTTATAAACCTAGCTGCTGGAGAAAGCTGTTAAAGTACTTTATGTAACTTTCCAATAAACATGTTTTTCACTTCAAGGATTATCCATGGGTCACATATTAACTAATGCCACTCACAAAGGGTGTACATATACCCTTTTTGAGATAAAATCTAAATTTATCGAAATTTAACCCTGGTACATGTATCTTTTTCATGACCTGGAATCAAGTACAGCTCAAAAGCACTTCATACTAGCCAAAGATATATATGGCACGCCAAATTCACAAAAATGGGATAATCATAGTTTCACAATTGATAAACTAGGTTTATCGACTGTAAACTATAGTTTACAAACCGTAAACTATAGTTAACGATTCGTTAAGTATAGTTTTCATCTGTAAAACTATATTTAACGGTTGTTAACTATAGTTTACGAATGTTAATTTAAGTTTATCTGTCTGTAATAAAGCGTTAACAATAGATTTTGTTGATAAACATAGATTCACGGTTGTAAACTATAGTTTACAATCGTAAACTATAGTTAAGAGTTGTTAATCATAGTTTCACAAATTGTGAAACTATATTTATCAGATCGTTAACTATAGTGAAGAGTTGAAAACCATAGTTTACAAATCGTGAAACTGTATTTATCAGATAATCTATGTTTTGCAATCGCAAATGATTGTTTTCGGTGTTAACTATAGTTTACGGTTGTGAAACATAGATTATCGCGTTAACTATGGTTTACAGATGTGAAATATAGATTAACGTTGTTAACTATAGTTTACGGTTTGTAAACTGTAGTTTACAACCGATAAACCTAGTTTATCGATTATGAAACTAAGATTATCTCATTTTTGTGAATTTGGCGTGCCATAGATATAAATTGTATTTTGTCTTTTGTGGATTCGTCCATCTTGTGCACGATCCCAGATGAATATAGCTTAATATAATATTTTTTTAATTGTCCACTTTTAGATGAAGAAAAACGATTGGATCCAAATTTTCATGGGCAAAAATCCTATATTAATTTTGTTTAAACATTATTTTGATGAATATAAATAGTTAGATAATTCTTACTGTTAAACCTTTGCCTCAGTTTGAAACCTTTTACTTTTTTGATTGATGGTATCTATTATGAAAAAAACTTATGGTTAAGTATGAAAATTCATGTATTATCGGAAAAAAGATAATAATAATAAAAGATTCAATCAAAAGGCTTTTAAAATGCAAAGACTCTGATAAAAAATTATGAGAATAGGCCTTAATGCTATTATTGAAAAGTGGCAAAGTCCTTGTGTAATTATGTAGTTCAAGCTCCATAATCCATTGAAACAACCTTAAACACATCAGAGGTGAGATCAGGTGCCATAGAGGAATAAACATCCCATTTCGTACCCTTTGTCATGATCTGGCATATAGAAAAATCTGTACACAATTCAGTGTTTAAATACCGTAAACCTAAAAGTTCAGTCAGCATTCCACTTTACAGTAGATCTTAAATTTGTAACTTTGGTCAAGACTAGTGATTTTATGGTCAGGGATAGAATCCTTTTATATCTATATATGTTTGAATTGTGTACTTGATTATTAAATAAATGCTAATGTTGATTACAATTCAAGGCACTATAAATATGTGGCAGAAATCTTGCATCGCAAAGAACCTCTCATTTTCTCTTACCGGAAGCACTTCTATCGACAATAAAAAAGATATGGAAGATTTTCTATCTATATTTCGGTAATTGTATACAAGTAGAAAACTGAAGAAGTCAATAGGATTAATGATTAAGTTCTTCATATTTATCTATTCAGTGTTAAGCGAATAAAGCGTGTCAGCGTTTAATTTTGATAACGGAAAGGGAACGTGAGTAAATTTCGCAGACTTTTGTATATCCGTGTTAATGACCGTATATCCTGTGGAATATGATCTGACAGCAGAAAAATTAATGTCTACAAAATCTACATCACTGGATTATACAATTTTGTATGACATGGTAATTATACATCCCTCTTTCGAGATTTGCAACCACACCTCAGATTCAAAACGATTCCGAGGCTATTTATAGTCTTTCTGCAATTGTTTCAATTGTATTTAATTTATGACATTGGAAATATTCGGCTTATTTATACATTAATTCCTGCTTGAAGATACATGAACCACAAGGTTAAATTTATTAAATTAAATATTTTTGTCAAATAAAAAGGAACGAACTGCAGACTTGGCAATGTTTTATCTATAGGTAATTGTAAAGGAAAAACACCTACAGTCTTGATTCTGTCAAAATCATTAATACCAGAGTGTACTAGTATATTTCTCTCCCTTTATCGTACCTAAGTTACTGGAGGAGATTCTAGAATTGACATAAATATAGTTTATTCATCAAAGTGAACATTGTCAGAGTGTCTCAGATCTATATTTAAAGCTCACATTAAGCGATTGAGAGGCAAAATGAAAACTACAGCTATCCTTCTGTGTTCAGTAATTCAAAAAAAAAAATTAGGTAGATTACACAATCAGTATGCACTAGTCCCTGCTGACAAAGCAGTTAACAACATTTTCTTAGTTTGTAAGACTTATTATTCAAATTTTAATTTAGAGGAACTGGGATCTGATTCTACAAACGACAATTCAAATTATACTCATAGTTCCCTTTCTAAGGAGAAAATTCTTCAAAATCATGTCAGTTTTGAATATTTTTAATATTCCCAGCAGCCAAATTGAATTTGTATTACCATATCTATACTGAATTCCGAAACTTCATAAAAACCCTTACAAACAAGGAAACATAGCGGTTCCAGTAAATGTTCTACCAAGCTTCTTTTTTACTTCTCACTATTTAAAATACATGTATTAACAGTAGTGAAGGAGATACTTCAGAAGCAACAATATATTTGAGAAGTGGTTTAAATCAGATATGGATACCGGGTACTTAAAAATTCCAAGAAACTTTTGGAAAATTTGAAATCACAAAATTTTACCAAATTCAACAACAAATAAACTTGTAACTTTTTAACTTTATATACAATTAAGGATATGGAGAAAACGAACGGTATTCAAGATTAGAAGTCCATAAAACAATGCAAAGTAGGAGCAGATCAAACACGGACCTCCGAAACATCAGAGGTGGGATCAAATGCCATGGAGGAGTGAGCATCCCACATGATAAACTGAAATCCAGACTTTTTTTAATATCATAAACAGCTGTTTTTTTCAATAAAATGGAACTCGTTTATTTGCATACCTTGACATTGATCATTTGCAGAATCATTTTGTTAAAAATCATTCTGATTGTACACACAAGTACTCTGAAGTTGAAGATGCTCGAGTTTCTGATTGAGAATATCTATGTGGTTTTGGAGATCAGGTCTTCCAACAATCTATTGGCATTCCTATGGGTACCAATTGCACCTAATTATTATAGCAGCCCTAATTTTGTATTCATGAAGCAGAATGTGTTCAAATCTTATACGTGAAAAGAAGAAAACACTTGCTGTTGCCTTCAGCTCGACATTTAGATACAAGTATATCGACGACGTATTGTCAATCAACAATGGTTATTTCCATTCTTATATTGATACGATATATCTCGATGAGCGTGAAATAAAAGATACCACAGAGTCTGACAAATCTGTTTCACATTTGGATATTTTACTTAATCTTAACGTTAATTGTGGTGAAACAACCAGGCTTGGTGATAAAAGGTATGACTCCAACTTTTCAATCGTCAACTTCCCTTACTTGTGTAGCAATATACATTCATCACCTGCATACGGGGTATATATTTCTCAGTTGATTCGATACAAAGAGCATGCTTTACCCATGAACAATTTCTAAAATGAGTTGATTTATTGACAAACAAGTGATGAAACAATAATATCAAAAGTCTATTTTAAGTTATCATTTTGTAAGTTCTATGGTCTATACAACGACCTTTAAGTCAAATACTGACTGACGTTTTTCAAACTAATTGTTAGACCATGATTTCCCCCGAATTGTCAACGGATTATTCCATTATTTTCCGATCATGACAAGGAGAACACAGCAGGTGTGACCGGTTGGGAGGGCATGCTCACTCCTCCATGGCACCTGGTTCGATCTCTGATGTTTAAGACGTCCGTGTTTGCTCTGCTTCTAAATTTCTACTGTTTTATGGACTGTTGGGCTTGAATACTATTCGTTATCTACACTTATATGTCATGAAAGAATGAAGCATAAACTCTGTTTAAAAATAGTTACTAGTATTGCAAGCCCAAAAAAATTATGTTAAGAAAAACAAACAATTTGAAGCTTTCATAAGCAAGAAATTCTATCATGGAAATGTTTGATTATAAAATTATCATATTTTGCTAATAAGTGAAAAAATATCAATTGTTATTGGGGTCATCTCAGCTGAGATGATTACCATTGGTTTATTATGTTAGTATTTCATATAAAACAAAATACATTAACACTTTGAAACAAAAACATTAATGCATTTTTTTTAAAGAAAGGTTTTAAATAGAAAGTTTTTAGCCCCAAGTTATTAACCTAATGGATGGAAGAAAACACTCTGAAACCTTATTGCATATTCACTGGACACAATGTTTATTAGTTGACTTGGTTACTGTTAGAAAGGTCAAAGACATTCTTGAAACGGTTGCCTCCTAAGAATAAGAGAGCTCGGATCAGTTTGCAGGAAAGTCGTTTTCGACTCAAAATTTGCCTCTAGGATGAAAAGAAAGTTTTCAAATTTTAATGCTTATCCATAGGGCACCACCTAACATACTCCTAAAGGTGCATTGTCGACTCCTAAGAATATAAGAAATTTGAGAAAGAATAGAAAGTGACAGTCGCGCCGATCAGGAAACAATACTAAACCCGAACGCTCTATAGAAAGTGGGAGAAAAAACCAAAGACGTTTTAAAATTCTGCTCCCTATTGATCTCCCATATTAAAATTATGTAACTTTTTTGCACATCTACAAAACTTCACCAATCATATTCCAAAAGATAATTTAGCTACTGCGTAAAATAAAAAAAGAGTTCTAGTCAAGTTTTCGTTTACAAAAAAGTTTTTTGGCGACTCCCAATCGGCCCCTAGTGTGAAAATGAAAATTCTGAAAACAAATTGGCTTATGACCAGGGACCACATCGGGGCACCACCAGTCGTATCTTAAATGTATCATATTGCAAAGTGTATAAAATATTTGGTTAACCGTAACTTAGGATCAATAAACAAAAAGAGAATATCTGATATCGAAGCATCTTAATCTTTGAAAGAGTGTGTCAAGTACTGTATAATAATATAGTGAATATTAGATCTACATGTTGAATTCTATATACAAAACCTGCCATCAAAATTCAGGCTGTTCCCTCTATGAATTGGTATCTGCTTACTCCAAAACCTTCTTTACATTGTATTGTTGGAGTCTTATCTTATAGTTTGTTAAACATGTGTATTGACAATACGAGAGTCGAGTGAGCTATAATACAACTATTATAATTTCACAAACCAGATCATCTTCATTTTGATGAATAGACTGTGTCATGTATAACTTCAGTGCAATATTTTTATCCGTTTGAAGCGCCCAGAATATTTAATTAAACCAGTTTTTCCCTCTTTTTAAAAGTTAAAAAAGACACCCTCTGTATAAAATTAAACCAATTTTTAAATCAGCCGATTTCATAATTACTAGTAAGTAATCAATAAAGTACCCGTATACAAAGTATACCGGCTATTTGATTCGATTTGTGGTTAATCTGTGACGTCATTTCAGGAACCCCGGAGTGGACGCAGGCGGCCTGTCGACAGTAAAGATAGCTGGTTACAGTTCATACGTAGAGGGTCACGACCCGCAAAGCAGCCAACCAAGAAACGGAAAAATAAACGCCTGCAAAGACTGGTAGGAATTTTCGTCCTGCATTTGACTTCTTCTTTCTTAATCATTGAATATATTGTATTTCAAAAGAAAAAAAAGCAACAGCTCCAAGAGTGTTCATTCCCAAACGAGGTTTAGATGAAATATACTCTATATTAGAAAAAAAGATATGTTATATTATCTTTTTTGGTCTGCATCCTATTTGAAAGCAAGTGATTGTATACTGTTGTACATTGTATTTTATATGAAGCTATTACAAACACAGAAAACTTGAATTGATTTAACCAATACAGATTTATCAGTTATCTGGATCATGTGTTTCAGGGATGCCCCACGGGACCTGCCGGGCCACAGGGTCCACCCGGACCCCCGGGACCAAAAGGGGCAAAGGTCACAATACAGGAACTGATGACGGAATTTCTGGATATCGTTAAAGGTTTGATTGGCCGATATATAAATGTAGTGCTTTTGTAGGAAAGATATAATGTTAAATTTGAATATCTCTCTTTTGAAAATCAAAATTTTAAATTCTCCTTGTCTTTAAGTCATTGTTTAGTGAATAATCTTTAAAGATTTGTTTCAGAGGCTGCAGAAAGAAAAGCAGAGGTCATTATTTCAGAGAAAGTAAGATCACATATCCTGCAGAAACTTTTCCTATCTTTAGATTTAAGCATTAAAACCTGATATCAACATCGATGTTATAATTATTGTGCTCTTTAATTAAACAATTTAAATTAAGACAAACTGTTTACTTTGTGTTTGTTAGTGTGGGACGTGCTCTTCGACCATAAACAATAGCAGTGCAGAAGATACTTTGTTTACAAATGACGTCATGGCTTTGCCTAGAATTACATCTGGATTTCATCTTCGTCTTAAAAAGAATGTCATCCTAGATAGCAAAACCTTCATGGAACTTGATTCTTTTCATCAAGTAAGCGAATCTCTGTCATCGAATAGGTACAACAAATCTTTTCCTTCCATGATTTCCTGTTGTTTATAACGTTTAATGTTATTGTTTTGTTTTTCAGCCTTTTGCCGCCGGATCTTTTCAGAGGGGAAATGCTTTTAACATCAGAAATGGTCGTTTTACGGCCCCCAAAGCAGGGATATACCAGTTTTCCGTAAATTTACATATGCGCGTGAAGCGGAATGGCCGGAGATCCAAACTTAAGAGGAAAGACGCCATAAAGACTCAAATTTGCATCAATTCATTATGTAATAAATATGTGTAAGTATTCAAAACATTCATCAATCTGTGTAATATCAAATCGAAACGAATTCTATTTGTTGTCAAATTGAATTCAATCCATGGCATTGTTTGCTGAACAAAACGCCATAATAAACCCTTCTTACAGTAATGGAACGAAGAAACGAAATTTCTAAACAAATATAGTTTTATATAACTTCTTAAGATATAATTCGTGTCGTTAAAAATCGATACTTCTTGATTTGGTGGTTTAGATTAGAAATTTAGCAGATTTTTCTTTTCTTTCTTTTTTTAAATTTGATTTTATTTATTTGGCGACATTGAAAACAAAATTAAGAAAACATACAACAGATCTAAAAGAAATGATACACCAATCGATTTGTTATTTTTATTTTGGTCAAAATGTGAAGATAACGAACATTTTTCAACTTCAGAAGTCCATTAATAAAATATAGATCAGGATCAGAGGAAACAAGGAGCTCCAAAAACCTCTGACGTAGTATCAGAGGCCGTGGTGGAGTAAGCATCCCCACAGACCCGTCACACCCGCCAAGTGCTCCTTGTCAAGATGGGTTTACGGAAAATTCAGAGTGGGAATGTAAATAAAATCGCATCAAAAACGTCAGTCGGCATTCGACTCAATAATTATTTGGAATTATTGACAAAGTCAATGCGTCGATGATAGACTTGTCGAATTCTTAAACGAGACCGTTGATATTCTTGTTTTATCAACTTGTTTGTCAATAGCTTGACTCGTTTGCGAAATTATTCGAGCATGTTCTTAAATTGTGTATTACATCAACTGGAAAACATAAACTGAGTATGCAGGACATAAGGATATATTGCTACATAAAAAGGGAAAGTTGACGATAAAAATAATTCAAAGATCAATATCCTAAATTTGTAGGCAATTGTAAATTGTTGAAGTTCTTTTGTTTTTGGTCACTCCCATAATATATCTATACAAGTTTTTTTTCACTTTAAAGTACACTACTGAAAAATCCTACCACAAAATAAAACATTTTTTCTGGTTTAAAAAAAATTGTTTTAACCTTAAAAATTAACAGCTATTTTAAAAAAGAATTTTTTTTGTAGTAAGTAGTTTTTAAAGCGAACATTATTTAGCATCTGTAAAACAATGTATTGACTGCAATTGCAAATGCTAAGAAAGAATCAAAAATTATTTTGAAATGTTTAAGTTTGATAATTCAAGGTATTTTTTTAAACACCTTTGTACTAATTAATATAAAGTAGACACTGTCATAAAACGTCATAAAACGTTAAGACTGCACTGAATCATTTATAAAATTGTCCTCCTTTATATAATATATAGTATCTTATGTTGATATTTCATACAATACAAGTTTGAAACAGAGATTTAGATGAAGCATATCTATTTAAAGAAGTTAAGAAAGTTTACATGTTAAAAAATACCCTTGGTCTGCAATTACGCCTTTGATTGAAAAAAACCCTTTAGTATCTTAATCTACCTGACACAATCAATTGTTTTCTGAAACTTCACAAAATAAGATACTGACGGGTTCCAGTAAATGCTCTACCAAGTCTCTTTTTACTCCTCACTAAGGTATTAACAGTAGTGAAGGAGAAACTTCAAGAGTACTGTGCAACATTATATTCAAGAAGAGGTGTAAATCAGATGTGGATACTTAAAAATTCCGAGGAACTTTTGGGCAATTTGAAATCACAAGATTTCACCAAAATCAACAGCTTAAAAGCTTACGACGTTTCAACTTTATATACAACTAAACCCTACTCTAAATTAAAGTCCAGGCTATTTGACATCATTGACAGCTGCTTTTTTAATAAAAATGGGATTCGTAAATTTACTTACCTTGTTATAGTTGGTCCTTGCTTAATTATTTTGTTAAAAAGCATCGTGATTGAATGTACAAACAAGTACTTTGAAGTTGATCTTAAAAGATTCTTGAGTTTTTGATTGATGATATCTATGTGTTTATTGGAGACCAGGTCTTCCACCGATCAGTTGGAATTACCATGGGTACTAATTGCGCCCCGTTATTAACATACATACTTTTGTAATCATAAGAAGCAGAATTCGTTCTTATATATGAAAAGTAGAAAACATTTGCCGTGACCTTAACCTCGACATTTATTTACATCGACGACGTATTTTCAATTTACAATGGTTATATCTATTCTTATGTTAATACGATATAATACGGTTAACTTGAAATAAAAGATACCACAGAGTCTGATACATCTATTTCATATTTGGATATTTTGCTAGAGAACTATGTAAATGGTAATCTAACAACAAAGCTTTATATTAAAATCAAAAATATTTGTATGTGTAGTCTTGAACAACAGCAGATATGTCGTACATTCTGTTTGCCATCTTGGACAAAGATGGCAGCTGGTAAATGTGATGACTTTTTGTTTGTTTCTCCGTTTGTTAGGCCAGTATAGGCTAAATAAATCTACATTGAATTTTGTCACTCAGAATGATCGTTATTTGATATATACACACACGCTGAATCGACTTTATCACACTTCAGTATTTACGCGATACCCGAAATAACTGGATTTGAGATGACGCTTATAATTTAGCTTTTAGCGTGCAATAACCTGATATGAACACTTTTCCACCACTTCTGTGTAGGAGTGAGACTTATACTTCACAGTCTGGCACATCATCATGTTTTAATCAAAATATGATATTCGTCAAATTTAAGAGCATAAACAGAATCATGACTTACATATTAATTTTCATGACAAAAGCTGTAGGAAATCGGCACTCTGTCATTTAAGTTATATGAGTACAAGTGAATATTAACACGGGTACAACTAAACACACACCTTACCCTCAAAAACAGTGAGAGAGAAGGGGTTGGGAACTCGGATACAAAAGGAAGACAAACAAGAGAGTAATTGTTCCTTTCATTTAGTTTGTACAGCCACTGACCTGATGATCAAGACTTTAAAATTAAAAAGGAAAGTAAATATTATCCCCCTACTCCTTTTGTGTACCGTGTATACACTCTCGGCTGGTAACAAAACCTATAATTATCGATGGTAAACAGTTTGCCCCCGACTAGTTTTCCAATCATTTAACAAAATAATTACAATTCATGTGAAAGGAAGTGCAGCCAGTGCTAAAAAATTATAAGCATGCTGGCCAATGGGAACTTGGTCAGGAACTCACAATGTCATGAAGAAAACAGACATAATATTTTCAATAAATATGGCATATATAAAACTGTTTGCAAGGGAAACATTTTGAATGCACTATAAATATTTTTTCACTTACTGACAAGAGTAACTATTTTAAGAACTGAATAATTGATACGTTTGTTTACAAAGGAAATATTTTTAGACAAAATCAGAGAGAGAGAAAGAGAGAGAGAGAGAATTTCATAACAATTCTTGTGTCAAGCAATGGCTTGGAGAACGTTTAAATAACCTTTTCGTCCTTATGCATCCGAACGAAGTATACATATACATGTAGATCGAAAAACATTAGAAAATAATTACGAATTTAATATACTATATCAAAAATCTGAATAAGATACGCTGACTTTCATATAAATCATTTCAGCTTTTCATGGGCTGTAAACAAAACAATTGATGAAGTACTCTTAATCCTTATTACTTTCGTTTACTTATGTACATACATAAATTTAATACAAGCAATTTGTCCCTTTTCTATCCGTCTATTTAAAATTATGTGTACACCGAGGTTCTGATTGAATTTCAATATTTCTAAATAGTAATTATTGTTTTCCACAAATAACTGCTTTATGTATCTATTACAGGTCCCTTAGTCATGTGATTGGAATGGAGAGTAATAGTAAAATTTTCACGGTCAGCTTTTCAGGATTTGTGCAATTAGAGGTAATTAATTACAACTGAAATACATATAAAATTAGAAATCAGAAAAGAATATAGTTACTGTTATTGAGGTTCATGTACACAATATTGAAATATTTAAAAGTATACAGATATTCTTCAATAGTTTATATATTAATTAGCTTTGGAAGAATATCTTTCATATATATAAAACTCTCTTTTCAGCAATCACAGTATGTCTCCGTGTACGTTGATAATGCGTCAAAAATGAGTGCTGTAGTGTTGAAGAACTCGGATTTTACTGGGATAATGATGGGAACATGAGAAAGTCTTACTCAAATTTTACAACGTGTTGATCTTCAAAGGTGTGCGTGCGTTCGTCATTGTGGACGCTACCCTTCACGTCATTAGCATCCCCAGCTCTAAGTAGCGTCCTGTGACACCTACTCAACTACAAAAACTATTAAAATTTGAGATTTACTTGTTTTTTTTCTTATCGTATAATTTATTGTTTTTGTTTTAATGTATGTACTTGCTCATGATGATATTTTTATTGTAATTATAATTTGTTACTAGTTTTGTTTCCTAAAAAATAAAGTTGTTTATAAATAAAGCATCGTGTGAGTCTTCAAATTTTGGATCTACATACAATTTGATACAAATATATCGAACAATATACTGGGTAATAAATGTAGTCAACTTACTCCAAAAATGTCTTTTATAATAGGAAATAAATAGAAAAAAAATGACAAATAGAGAAAATAAAATGCTTTCAACTAATGAAAGTATTCACTTTCAAAAAATTACTTTAAAAAATTGAAAAATAGAGCTGATTTATATTCAAATTTGAAGAATTTAACAAAACTTTAGTAGGAATTTTTCAATGCCTTGTTTTATGTTCATTTTGGGAAAAAAATTAGCCATGCAATCGTAGCTTTTCATTTTTCTTTAATTAAAAATATAGAAGGAATACATTTCTATCGGCATTCCGTTTGAATGTGACACAACATGTTTAAGAAAAAAAATTTCTTTGGTTAAAAAGTGAACGATTGATTTTCTATATAAAGAGCTGTTAGTTCATGTTTACAATTAAATTCTGCATGTCAATGAGAGCTTTCTTTGATTTGTTTTATTATTTGGGTGAGGACATTTGTCAAAATTACTAGAATAGATCAATAGCTATGAAATGAGCCGTTTAAATATCTGGAGACCAGATGTGAATTTCCTCGGAAGTTGAATAAAAGGCTGAAATAGTTTTGCACAGGAAAATAGGTTAGGAAGGGAGTGTTAAAAAGGAACTACGGCTTAAATGAATGATTGCCTGGGATACATAAAAAAGGATTTCTCTATAAAAAATAGTTCATGTTCAGTAGTTCATTGGAAATCTTTTCCTTCCAGTAAATAAATTCAAAATAAGAGGCATTCTGTTAGGATGGATCATTGTTGCGTACTATAAGCCTATACTGGAATCAATTAATTTCCTAAAAATAAGTCTCAATGTATCAAAAAGTCTCTGTTCATTTCCGTATTTATTCCATACATTGTATCACTGCCCTAATTTTTCGTAGGAAATGGGGTAAAATATATAATATTAAGTTGATTAATGTATAACTTTGCGCAGACTTTCTTTAGATGGCAAATTTTTTTTAAAGAATGATTTCTTAGTTATATTTTCCTTTTTATCTTGATATCCGTTTATTTGGTGATAATAAACACTGAGTCATCTATAAAATATTGAAATTCGCATCTCCTGGGTTTCGATTGCAGGCTTCGGGGTTGAGAAAACACAAGAATCACTAAAAGGGACTTAATATTTTAGGTTTTCCCTTTTTATTTTAAAAGACTTATCAGACATAAAGATTCCCTCGACTATCTGATGAATTATTTTCATATAACAAGAAAATTTCCCATTGTGCAAAGGGAAAATACCAGTTTTACAAGTTGAAAAAACTTTTGATTTCTTAATTTGATGACGATATCTAATGTAATGAATTGGATAACGGTGTGCATATTTTAAAAGTATACTTAAAAATGAGCTAAGTATGACAATATATATATATATATATATATATATATATATATATATATATATATATATATATATATATATATATATATATATATATATATATATATATTGTAAAATGAAAATTACGTATTGCACATCTACAAGACAACACCAATTACCATCCAAAGATGATTTCGCTACTGCGATGTATAATGTATTTCTCGGAGCCAGATATCTCCAAAAACGTTCCATCCCAATTAGGCTTAAAGAAGTGAAAAGGAAATTAAAAAAACAAACGAAACCTAATTTTTCAACTCCTATTTGGTCCAAATAATGAAGGTGAACACTCTTATTGCATATTTACTAGACATCTTATCATATTCCAAAAGATACTTGTAAATTGCTTACTTCGTTAGAGGAATTGCAGCAAGAAATGTGAAAGACAGACCCCCAAAACAAAAATATCCAAAAAGTGATGTTGTAATCATTTAATGCAAACCATTTCAATTGTATATTAATTAAATATTTTTAAAATAGATTGTTTTATTTGTACAGAAAAATATAATGGCTGCAATATTGCAACAAAAATACATCACCAGGTTACGAGAAATATGCATCGTGGCTTACGCTTACTGTATCGCTACAAAGAAAGACAACTTTTTATTATACATAATTTATTTTAAAACATAAAGTGGGTGAAAGTATCCAGAATATCATATTATCAATTTATGTTACAGATCGAATGGTCAGTTAACAGTTGAATTTTTACTTTTCTTTTATATCCGAAGTTAAAATGCTTTAAAACATGAGAGAAAAGTATAGCAAAACTGAAAATAATGTATGTAAATATAGAAAGCGCTTAGTAAATACAATCTATGTAATTCGTAAACGTTTTGACATTAACTTTCGAATTAAATGAATATATTATATATGTAATCTCTTCCATTAGATACGTTTGGGAATGTAACCATACCCTACTATAAGTTCAGGCCCTTCTGACATCATAGACAGATATTTTAGACAAATATGGAAATAGTAAACTTAAAACCTTTTAATTGGTCATTTATAAACTTATTTTGTTAAAATGTTATGATTGCACATACAAGTACCCAAAGTTGATATTTAAAAAAAAAATACCGTTTCTGATTTTACAACATCAATAAAGTTTTCGTCTTCCAAAAATATCCCAAAATCGGAATAACATGGACACTGTAAGGAATTACGTGCCATTATAAGCAGACCTTTTTGTATTTATATAAACCTTCTACATCAAAAGAAGAAGTCTATTGCAATGACAGTCAATTCAACATTCAGATATATCGACGACGTTTTATCAATGACATACGAGAAATCGTACATCGAGATAAAGAGGAGTATTCAAGCTCAATGTTGACTTTTAAGGTGTTCTATCTCTAATAGCAAACAGATTCAATGAAATTGAATAAATAACAGTTTGATATAACCTATCATTGGATCGAATTTTGACTGACATGTTTCATACCAATTGAAAAACTTTGTTTTTTGAATTGAATTCGTTATTTTTCATTCGTTATGTTCCGTGATCAATACAAAGGCTTCCTGGTGTATGATCGGTCAACAGGGGATTCTTACTCCCCCTAGGCACCTGATCACGCCCAATGAACATTTTAACGAGGCCCAATCTAGTTGGATATTACGAAAACGGAATGATAAAAAATTTCGATTCTTGGAAATAAATTTGTATGTATTATGCTAAGAAAAATTAGAATGAAATTTTGTTACATTGCCTTTATTGTAGTCAAATGGGGGCACTTTCAAGATATGGACAATTTTTCGTGTTTTTATACACAATTACGTACTAAAACTCCACAATAAACAAAGTAATTGACAAATTTAAAAAAAATAAATGATGAAATGTTTTGATTTTCACATATATCATGCAATTCACATTCCTCTTTTAAAAAAATGAAAAGAAAATCTAGCCTTTATTGTTGAAAAGGGGGCATATCAAAACACAAAAATAGGACTTATTTTATCCAACTATAGCTAGTATTTTATAAGTTGCAATAGGTCAGCTTTACATAACATCAACAAACGATTGTAATACTGTATAAGTTTCTAAAAATTAAATCATTCTTACATTATGGCATAATTTTCTCTTTATGCTCAATAAAAATGGTGAGTATAAACACTTCAATGTTCGAGGAGAAAGACTAAAATCGTTTACTTTTGGTTGCAGTTAGATTTTTTTCTAACTCACAAATTGAAATAAAACAAGATAAAATTAATGAATCTGTTCCAAGAAATTGATACCTCAAAATAAATTATGTTTCAAAGTTGTTATTAATTTAAAAGTAATAAAAAGCCAGAATTTTCAACAAGCAGTCTATAGAGCAAGAGCAAGATCCGCGAAATACTTTAGCGCAATTTGACGTCATTTTAATTGTGACGTTATTGTATTGAATTGTGACGGCAGTCCAGGGTACTGTGACGTGCCTGACGACCTGCGTTAAAACGTATGAAGATCATTTTTAAAAACGAGGCAAACTATTGACCAGGTACCTGTAATGAAATAAGGATATCAATAGTCTAGTTAAAAGTCAACTTTTTGATAATTCTATGGTCGTTAAAAAAATACAATCCATCTTCAATCGAATGTTAACTGACGTTTTTTCATACATATTTCTAGGCCATTATTTTCAAACAACCAAAAAGATTAAAAGTCAGATTTTGGCCTTTGTTTTGCAATGTATATTCTCAGATAAGCCTAAACATCTGCTATATTTTTGCTGGGTAAATGATCAAATTAATCCATAAATGTGATTTATCATTGAGGAAGAAAATTGCACAATAACGTTTATAAAGTTTACTAAAATGACCAAAGTCTGTAGTAATTAATAGAAGTAAAGATTTAGATTATATACTAATTTTTTCAAAAGGTTGTCTCTCTTGGTTTGTCTGAAACTCATTGAATAAAGATTACACATTGGATGATGGAATATATCGAGATAACGAACATTATTCAAGCTCAAAAGTCCTTTTAACAATGCAACATTGGAGCAGAGCAAACAAGGACCTCCAAATCATCAGAGATGGGAACAGATAACATGGAGGAGTGAGCATCCCTTGCCGATCGGTCACATCCGCAGTGTGCTCCTTGTCATGACAATGTGTCTATAATGGCCTAACAATTAGTATGAAGAACGTCAGTCAGCATTTGACTTAATGATAAAATGTATTTGCTGACAAAGTCATTGTATCGACCATAGAACTTGGAAAATGACGACTTTAGAGGAGACTGTTTATATTCTTGTTTCAGCAACTTGTTTGTCAACAATTTACATGTATCTCGTTTTAGAAATTGTTCATACGTAGAGCATGCTCTCGCCTATCGAATCAACTGAGAGATATATAAACCCCGTATGCAGATGATAAAGGTATATTGCTGCATAAGTAAGGGAAGTTGACGATTGAAAAGTTAAAGTTATCATGTTTATCATTAATCTTACCATTATCGTCTTTTTCAAATAAAATATCCAAATATGACACAAAAGTTTCAGACTCTATAGTATCTTTTATTTCAAACTCACCGGGATATATCCCACTTGTGATGTTTTGGAGGTCCGTGTTTGCTCCGCTCCTATTTTGTATTGTTTTATGGACTTTTGAGCTTGAATACTGTTCGTTATCTCCATATATTTCATCGTATCCACATAAGAATGGAAATACCATTGTTAATTGATAATAAATCGTCGTTATGTCCTAATGTCGAGTTGAAAGCCACAGCAGGACTTTTCTCCTTTTCATGTACAAGATTGTGAATATATTCTGCTTCGTACTAGATTTCATTTTCATCAATTCACTAAATCAAATGCATTTGTATAAATACCGATTGACTGACTAAAAATTGTCCGACTCAATTTTTTTTTACATTCCAGGACACAATATATTTTTTTTTGGAAGAAAGGTTTTCCCAACTACCTACCGACCCAATAATTTTACTCTTAGTCCGAAGAGGGAAAGCAAACATTATTCTAAAGATGGCCTGACGAGAGTTAAAATATACGGATCATAGAATGTCAAGAAATACTTTACGGGTTTCTTTTTAATATTGAAATATATCACCATTTCCATTTCACTTCAAACAATTAAAACAGGTATTTTGGTGTTCATTTCTAGTATATGTGGGAAAAAAACTGGTTGAAATCATGGTAAAGAACTACAGTGCAGTACTGAAATATACAGTACAGAGAGAACGAATTGAGTGAAAAATGAAATCAGGTTTTTTTTAGTTGATGAAGAACCGATACACGAGTATCAATCATCCTAATCGGAGAGGTTTAAATTAGATTGCGTAAATTTAGTCAATACTCTATGTATATTTTTTTAATTGACAGGCGCTTTGTGCACAAGTATATTATTTACTTAATAAACAATTAAAAATAGCAATATGTTGTTGATTTACCTGAAAATGATAAGGTCATTTACACCCAATAATACTCCATCATCTATAATTGTGATGCAATGAAAAGTGTTCCTGAATTTCTAAAAGTATCGATCACATTTTACTTTGTTTAAATCAAAGTTTCCATAAACTTCAATAAATTGATTCACCCTTGTTATCTATTCAATTAGTAAAACTGTAGGTAACTACCTTGGAACAGTGAAACAAAAAGTGGACCAGGGTAGTTTAATGGTATTAAGCTTTTACAATGAAACGAAGCAGACGATCACGCGCAGGATGATGAAGGTAAAAATGACTGGACCAGGCCAACTTGTTGTTTATGTGAGTACATTTTTTGTAGATTAAATAGAAATGAAATATGGAGATAACGAACAGTACTGACGCTCAAAGGTCCATGATTAAAACAATACAAATACAGGAGCAAAGCAAACACGGACCTCCAAAACATCCGAGGTGGGATCAGATGCCACAACAAAACTAGAGGTACTGTGAGCAATGAGCTCACTAAATGATACCCCCCGCCTCCCATATGGTTATAACTGGTGAAAAAGTCCATGTTTTCCTGTGTTAAACACTAAAATGTGTGTATCAAAAAGTAACATTATGTCAAATGCATCTGTAATAAAGGTGAACGTTATTTGAAAGTTTCATCAAATTTCATTCAGTGGTATGAGAGGTAGAATTTTAATTCGCATTAGTTTACTTCGCATTAGCTGTAACAGTGTGAACGCAATTTAATTTGCATTAGTTTGATTCGCATTAGTTTACTTCGATTAATTATACCCTCCCGCTTTTAAACTCGTCGTGTGAACAGGGCATTATACTTTGTTGTATGTCTATCACAATAATGTGTATTATGAACAAATGTCATTTATCATAATCTGTCTATATTTTACATCAGTCAGTTAGAAATGGCGTAATGAGATTATATGTTTTTAAAAAATCGCAAATTGATGCCTAAAAGACTGTAAATATTCGTGATTTTGAAAGGTTTATATCTTTATACTGAGTATATAAAATTAGTCATGGCTTCTGAAGTCATTATGTTCACGTGCGCATAAGAAAGAATGAAATGAAACATTAAAAAAGAATATCTTGTTCACAAACAAAAAAGCTTTTGACAAATATTTATTTCTTGCTCTTCTAGACATAAAACACATGAAGACATCTTTGAAATCGATATCCGTTTAAAAAAGTAATTGTTGACAACGAATCAGATCATGCAAATGAAGTAATACATATTGGTGATGCATTCAAATAATGTGTCGCAAGCTATGTCTCCGACAAAATTAGCTATTCATACACTGGAATAGAGGTATAGTGTATATCATCTAATGTCATAATAGTTTTAAATAAATATATCATGAAAAATTACTTCAATATGCTCCAAAAAAAAAGAATTAATACAGTCAGCATACTCGTAAGTAATATTCATTGTCAAAAAAGGGTCCAGTCTTGTATTCAACAATATTTCTTTAAGCGTTTAAGGGAAAATACAGTTTGAAAATTATCTATCCTTCTGTCTTCAATTCAATCATTTCAATCATTTATTTGACACTCTTCACCATTTTACAATAGTATACAGAGATACAAAAACAAATATGTAATTTTTTATATACAGTAGGTCTAAAAGACATGCGTGAATAAGAAACTAAACAAAAAAATGTAGGTTGCTATAAATGTGAAGTATGGGAATTTAGGCCGGGGAGCATATTTTATATTTTTTTTTTTTATAAAGGAGCACAATTTTCTCAGAAAACAGTGTTTATTGTTATTCATAATGTTTTAAAAACTAATTATATTCTGAAATTTTATGTGCTTTTCTGTTAAGCATAGCGTTCTTTCTGTTCGTAGCGAGTGGCACTTTAGTATGTAATGAAACTCATCTCCGAGCTCTTTTAGATTACAAGGTTCGCAAACTAATTGAATAACTTCCATCAAGAAACAATATTTGGTTTTAATGTTGATTATATTTTAACATTTCAATTGGTTTTAATGCACATCAACACGTTCTGCGCAAATCACGTGATATTGTTACCAAGTCCTTTTTTGATAAAATATTAAAATAATTTTCAAATTTAAGTTCGTCCTTGCATATTCTATAATTTAATGCTTTAGATGAGGTTTGAAGGATTGATTGCCAACTTTTTTTGAATTGATCAATTAATGTGAGTTTAATTTTCGCTTTTAACCATTTAATAATAATTGGGTTTTGTTCAAGCCATACATCTAATAGTCCACAGTTATTCAAGATATTTCTAATATTTTCAAGCCAAACAATTTTTTAAAGTCCTATTTAAACTTATCTTATAATGAAGCCTAATTTATAGCATAAATTTGCAATTTTCAAATATTCATTTTTTCAAAGTGGTAATTGGACCTTTAAGATATCATGCAAATTTTTATTTAAAAATACATATCTTTTCCAAGTTCGCTATATCATGAAATCTGGGGTTGAATCTTTTAAATGGAGTAGAAGTAAACCCTTTCTATTATTGCATTATTTGAAAATCCCCAAACTTTACATCCATAATATTATAACAAAATAGGTTGCACAATTTCATCAATATAATAAATCTAGTTGACACTGTATTGATAGATTATGTAATCTTCCTTTTTTTAATACTTCGTATAGTGCTTTTGTTGCCTTTTCAGCTATTTTTCTTCAAAAAATTCAACAACAAAAAAAAAATTCAGT
Source organism: Saccostrea cuccullata (assembly GCF_032062105.1). NCBI lineage: Eukaryota > Metazoa > Mollusca > Bivalvia > Ostreida > Ostreidae > Saccostrea > Saccostrea cuccullata. The sequence continues at coordinate 352,749 of NW_026939570.1, read as the reverse complement.
CTTCAAAAAATTCAAAAGTGAAAAAAAATCAGATGGATGAACACGATCTTATTGTATGGCTATGTGTGTACCAAAGCAACAACATTGTCTTGTGGTTTTGTAGATATAGAGATAGTTTGCGAACTTTTTGATCACCCTTCGCTTTCGCGAAAGCGAGGGGACATTAAATTCATTCGTGTGTATGTCTCCAGCGTCCACATTTCAAACCTTAAATTGCCCATAACTTTTGATTTAGTGGAGCTATGACTTTTATTTCATATTAAATTCCTTTGAATTTGACCTTTCTTTGGGTACCACCATAATTTGATGCTTTAGATGGCCTTGAAGGATTTGACCCACTTTTACACAAAAATTCCAAACTTTTACTTTGGGCATAACTTTTGAATGGTAGACACTAGGACTTTCATATTTCACATATATATTTTTTGTGACAAGACCTTTCATTGGATACCAACAACTTTGACCTTGACCTTGGAGATTTCCGTACTATTGAAAATCTTTAACCTTGATTAACTTTTGAAAATAAGATATCATGGCGTTATTTGGATTTAATACTTCATAAATGTAATTCTTGTGGGAAGACCTTTGATTGGATACCAAGAACTTTGACTCTTTGACCTTGACCTTGGAGTTTGAACTACTTTTTCAAAACTTTGACCTTGGCCACAACTTTTGAACAGTAGATACTAGGACTTTAATATTTCACATATGTATTCTTTTTGCAAGACCTCTCATTTGATATCATCAACCTCGTACAGTGCTTTTGTTGCCTTTTCAGATTTTTTTCAAAAAATTAAAAAAAACTTTAACAAATTGACCATAGCTTTTGAAAAAAAAGGGCAGATGGATTTCACACTTCACATATGTAATCCTTGTGAGAAGACTTTTCAATGGATACCAAAAACTTTAACCCTTTGACCTTGACCTTGGAGTTCAGTGATGATTTCTAAATAAATGACATATGATAGGGTGTTCATATCACACACAATATGTTATAAAAAGTGACATCTCACCCACAAAGACACCGAAAGCGGGGGACCACAATTCCTTGAATTTGCTTGTTTTAATTGTATTTAAGGGGAGCTGGCATTTAATTCTAAAACTAGTTATCCAACTTATATCTATGGCTCCCTTCATATAGAGGAAATTCTTGAAAATTATGTCAGCTTTAAATTTATTTATTTATGCTATATTTCCAACATTCGAAAATGAATTGGAATTACCACGTCTATTTTAAATTCATAAACTACATAAAAATCCATACAAGCATTGCAAGATAGCTAGAGGGATCCATTAAATTAATTATCTAAAAAAGCCTCTTTCTTTGCGCTTCAATAAATATAACAAACAAGTTGATGAACCAAGAATACAAACAGACTTGTGTAAAGATACAATATCACTAATTCTATTGTCGACAATGACCTTGTCAGTAAGAACAATTTATCATGAAGCCAAATGCTAACGATTTTCATGAAATATGTAGAGAAAACGAACAGATTTCAAGATGAAAAATTTATTTGAAAAATACAAATCAGGAGCAGAGGTTTAAAACATCGGAGGTGGGATCAGGTGTGTAGTGGAAGTGAGCATTCCCAGCTAACTGATCTCAGCAATATCTACAGATCTTTGGGCCGAAAAAATGGTAAGACTATGCACATACTCCGATTATTCCATGTTGGGAAATAAAATTGTTTTTCTTTTAAAATATTTACATATATATTTTGAAGAACTTCTGTGAAATTAAAACTGATTTACATGGGGAAAATTACAATCATAAACCCTGATAAAGATGTCAGCATTATTCATGGTATTTAATCAATATGAAAAAGAACCAAAAAAAAGATGGATAGTTGTGATACTGAAAGATCTGGGTTGAAGGATTAGTTCCTATGCACACAAGAGCAAATAAGTATGAAAAGGGAAAACAAAACATTTGATTAAAGGACAAAATGCAAATTACATAACCATTAGCGATTTCAAACCGAGATGTTGAATCACTGTCTACATTCCAATCGATATGGTTTGATCACTGCACCGAGGCCAAGCAGAAACTTAGCAATCCTTTTTACAGTTTTACTCCACAAACAAATGATTTTAAGAGGCGTTAATGCAGGGAAGTGTTTTTTTTAAGTGCGCTTGACGACATTACGTTAAAACATGGCAAAAGGTTATTGAAATTCAGAAATCACACGTTGATAATTACCTGTAGTCCAAACATATTGCATTTTAATTTTTGTCTCGTTCAAATATATGAGATTGAATCCTACATTTTAATCAAGACTAAACCCGTTTTTAATAGATCACAGGTCTGTATGAGATCTCGGGAAGCCAGTACAATGATTAGATGTATAGAAAGTTTAAATGTGCCGGGCCACGCTTGTCGGCTCCCTTTTGTTAGGCTTGTCATAGAGTCTGCACGTTTTGTATTGCATATTGAGGAAATGTTTATCAATACTTTCGGAAGAATTACTTACTTTATAAACAAATTGAATGACAATTTTTTCGCCTAAGATTTGAACGATATTAAAGAGGTTAGGAAAGGGAAATTTATTACCTATTCACACAAAACAACATGCAAATAAATAATTTTATTGATACTTGGTGACAAACGAACTATAAACCATTTCAGTATTTTAAATATTTTGAAAAATTTAAAAATATAATTAGGTATTTCACATTATAAATAACGTTCCCCAGGGAATACCCTCTAAAATAGTTGTATACATTTTTATACCAAACAGATTTTCAGTGTATTTCATAAATGGATGTAAATACTTTGAAAATAATGTTGTGTAAAACATGGTTTTGATACAATGTACAAAATCGTCAAGATATTTGATAAAATCATCAAAATGGATATTATAAGCGTTCAAAAAGAAATATTAATTTAGATCGAGAGAGTACACGTTAAGTACTCAAAGCATGTGATTCACCGCCTGTGTGGTATAGCGCCTTGTAATTAACTAGATTATGACGAGACCGATCTTCTGACAAAAAAAAATGAAAAAATTCAAACATGGAGTTTACGAACGTGAATAGCAAGGATTTGAAATATCTCGTCAACAGCAACAGAAAGGTACTGTCTATTAGTATAAGTGCATCATTTATTTTATGCCATTACTTGTTGTGTAAATGGAACAATTAATAGTATTTGTAGTTAATTGTTAAAGATATAGGGATGCCCTTGTCTCTTTATCTCAACATGCAGACGAAAATTAATTCTAATGTTGTTTACGTCTAGCTATAAGATAAAAGATTTAGTGGAATATTATGATTAATTTATTTAAGGCTGAGGAAAACAATTATTCGGATGAAATAAAATCAATAGGAATAACACAACACGAACCAAGTAAAAAAAGCTCTTTGGTGTCATTTCTCAAAGATAAATTGTCGTTAAGGCCATTTATAAAACACTTGTAATCGGGGAAGTGGAATAAAATATGCTTGAGTAGTTCAGATTCAATAGAATTGTTCATAATTCTTAAAATACAGAGATGTAAGAAGTCATATTGGCCATATTAATAAACTGTGTGTTGAATGCACTGATGGTCTCTCTCTCTCTCTCTCTCTCTCTCTCTCTCTCTCTCTCATTTTTCTAGCCTTCTGTTTCTGACTTGATTTTGAAGCAATGAATACTGAAACATAGAAAGTAAAGTATCAGATTTTTTATTTGCTGTAACCTTGAATGTGATATCACAGGCGACAATAAAAACATCTAGATCTGAAATTAAACAAACCAATAAAATAGTAATATTACAAAATAGGTCACTGTCACTTTCCTCCCTCGTGATATCTTCAGGATGCAGGAATCGTTTTCCAGGTAACAGTTTGTTATTAACGGCTTATTATCTCTTCATGGATTCCCTAATTATCAAACCACATTCAGGGGAGCACGCAGCAAAGATCCATCATATAAGAAACCCTTTCAGTCACTAGTATTGGAAAATTATTCAATACAACATACTATGTTTAAAACAAGAATTTAAAAGAAAATAGTTGCTTATCGAAATATGAGAGGCAAGTGTCTTTGGGTAACACATTTTCTTTCATTGAATGTGGATTAAAACTCTGCGCTTGGCAAAGGATGTTTTACGTACATCGAATAGGTAAGGTGTCGTTCTTTTGTGATAATATCTATTTAACACGTCAGTGAAGAATTAAATTCATTCAAGCAACATAATTTTAAAAACTTTTGATGCTCTCACGGAATGTAAAATTTTATTTAATGAATGCTTTAAGGGACAAATTGAATGTGAAATATCTATTTACCCTGATAAAATATCTGAAATAACGAAAGTGTATTTAATAAAAAAAATTCCTATCATAATTTTGTTAAAATGAGGTTCTAAGTGACATATTATACATCTGATTTTTTCACTTCATTAAATCAAAACCCAAAACTTCAGCAATGAGAATGTTGCGGGAAAGATGGCCTGGATTTGTAAGTTTATTTTTTTTAAACTTTATATTTGGATAAATCGACTATCTGAACGAGTTTCAACTGCCAATGGAATTTTTTTTAAATATCAGAGAAGATATAATTCAACTTACCATTTAAAATTAAAATTTGGCAGGTTGGGGTATTTTTCTTTGTGATTTGTACTTTGTCAGAAAAATGCATTGATAGCTAATAAACATATGGTTTACCTTTTCAACTGCTCTTGTGGTAACTTACGATAACTCGTTTATTCTAATATTATTTCTAATAAACAATAAGCATATCCCTAGATCATAGATGGCTTCCAATGGGTAGAAGATTTTAACTTATTTAACTTTTTGAGTACGTTAGCATTTAGGTACATTTTAAATGGACAGAGGAAAAGTCACCACAAGAATAGATTTAAATACTTTAATGTTTTCCCCTATTTACCTATTTTTCTTAAAGATTACTTTTTTTTCAAAAAATGAAATTTTTCATCCGGAACTGTAAAGATCTTTGGAGGATTTTTGTCTGAGTAAATTGCACATTCTTGTGCATGTTATAATCGTGTCATGGTATAAGCAATGCTATATACGTAGTACGTACATGCAACAAAGATTTCTTATTACCTTTTTTACCTGTGTGTTTAATAGAATGTTTAGATATTCACCTTTGGTAAATAATACACAGTTTCCAAGAGAGACGGAGACATCTGTAGTTAAAATGCACAGGGAAAAAAACCATTATGTGAATAATTTGAAAACACCAGTATTTGATACACAACAATAAATGATAGAATGAACTTAGAAGATGGATATCTTAAAGACAATTGATAAATACAGGCCATTACGTACCTGTGGGTGCTCGGTCCTGGGATGGGAGCCGTGTAATGGGACAGGTCCCCCTGTTTAACAACCACATCCCCCGTGTGTTTTCTGTCACTATGCTTCAGTTGCCCGGGATCTACTTACCGTTATCATGGAGTTCCCAAATTCTGGCGGGTTCCATGGGCAGTACCAGAGTAAGTCCAAACCAAAAGTGGTCAAGATTTCGGTCTCAGTAACCATTGTATGTAAATTTGATTTGATGCAAGGTTTAGATTCTACCTTGTTCGAAATGTATCTGTTAAAATATGGGAAATGAGCTCAAAAACTATAAAATATACGCATTTTTGAAAATAAGGAGTAAATTGGCATAGGCAAGGTATTTTTTTTTCTTCCTCAGCATTAATATTCATAGTTTACAACAGTAAATGTATGTACGCTTTTGAATTGGAACGCTTAGTCAAAAGGATTTCTTTTTAGTATTTATTAACTAATATGATCGAGATTTTTTGAATATTGTATAAAACAAACACATTTGATATGTAATGATTTTTACGAACTCTCTATACAAATTATGCTTGTATGTATTAAAATGGGATTTGACAAAATCGACAATAAAGACCAAACTTTGATTCAATAGAAAAAGCTCGATAAGAATATACTTGTACCAATATAAGGCTTTTCCTGAGCAAAGCTAGACTGAAAAAGCAAATTGTAACTAACGCAAAGTCATGTTCACTAATATAGCAAATAGTAATGAAGTAAAAATAGTATATACTGGAAAAGCGAATTGTAACTACGCAAAGTTAAACATATAGCAAAATGTGATTAGATAATTTTTAACCATTACAGTGAATTGAAACATGACTGATACAGCGAATTGTAACTACGCAAAGCTAGACAGAAATGTAGACTGATAAAGCGAATTGTCTGTACGCATAGCTAAATTAAAACTAGAGGTACTGTGAGCGATGAGCTCACTAAATGATACCCCCCGCCTCCCATATGGTTATAACTGGTGAAAAAGTCCATGTTTTCCTGTGGCCGGGAAACCCAAAATATGTGTCGGATCAAAAAGTAAAATAGGAGGTGCACAATGGCAATATGTGATAAAGATTCTGTGAAAGTTTCATCAAATTTCATTCAGTGGTATGAGAGGAGTTGAGGATAAGAGATGGGTACCCCAAAGCGTAACAGACGGACGGACGGACAGACGGAAGGACACGGACAGACGGAAGGACGGACGGACAGACGTACAGACGGACGGAATTAACGATTACTATATACCCTCCCGCTTTTCAAGCGGGGGGTATAACTAGAGGGACTGTGGCCAATAAATTTACCAAATGATACCCCCGCCTCCCATATGGTTATAAAGGCAAAGTCCACGTTTTGCACTGGGAGACCCGAATTAAGTGTCAGATCAAAAAGTGAAATAGGAGGTCACAATGGCATCGTGTAATAGAAAATCTGTGAAAGTATCATTAAATTTTATTCAGTAGTTTATGAGGAGTTGCGGATAAGAGATTAGTGTTATTCAATATTAAAAAAATGGCCGTATTCATGTTTTCCTCTGGAAAACCCAAAAATATAGGTCCCATCAAAAAGTAACATAGGAGGTGCACAATGATACTATATAACAAAGATACTGTGAAAGTCTCATAAAATTGCATTCAGTTGTAAAAGCAGAGTTGCGGATAAGAGAAGGGTAAAGTGTAACAGACGAACCTACGGACGGACAAACGGACGTATAATAACAAACTTTAAAAGTAAAGCTAGACTGATGTAGCGTGTTGTAACTATGCAAAGCTAGACGCAAATAACGAACTGCAATATTGTAATGAGCAGAAGTCATTTGTATCTTTATTGCTGTCATCAGAATTTATTTTACATCTTAGGAAGGCTGGCATTTTTTTGTTAGCAAAGGTCGATAGACGTTTATAAGTATTTTATTTGCATTCTGTGTAATTTATTCTTCTCATGATTATCAAATGCACATTATGGGGATCAGACAGTGACGTTGGACATCCCAGCACAATATCGGAATCAAATACTCTTAGATTCACTGTTGGATATGGAAGGGAATTACCGCCAAAAGTCTATGTATCTTGCTTTTATTCTTATTTTGCCTACTTCTTTATGCTTTGTTATTGTTGTAATTATATGTCACTTTATTATTTTCATATTCGTCTTTATTACATTTCACTTTGACTTTTATCCCTCTTCATTTTGCCCTTACTTCTATGTTGCTTTATTCTTTTAAATTCATTTTACTTTCTTTTAAATTGATACAGTTTCTTAAATGATTATAACTATTACGAACGTTAACTCAATCACGCAAACAATGAAGCATATTCAATGAAGACGAATACAAGTTGTCCGAATTTAGTGCCGCATTATAACGCTAGGTGGCAGGGGTGTTCGCTAAGAGTGTTGGTAAAATTAGGTAAGCAAACCCGTGCCGGGGTTATTCGAGTTTTTTAAATTTTTTATTTATCAAACTTAATTTTTTAAAAGAACGATGTTTGTTACAGTTATAAGTCCAGGTATGTACCCGATACATGCCATTCCCTCGGAAGTCTCGCTAGATGGTAAGATTTCCCCTGGAAGACTGACTACATAGTGATGCTTCCTTCGGAAGACTATATGTACAGTGGGACTTCCCGCCGGGGAAGTTTCAATATATAGGTAGTCTTCCGTGGGAAATCTCGCTATATATAGCAATTCGCCCCCATTCCTAGCAACCCTTCCCCCGAATAGTTTTTTTAAATCGTAAAACAATGTTTATATATACTAACGTTTTCAGTTTTTGAAGAAAATTTATCCGTTCTATCAGGGACTACATGTATATACCAGTATATAAGTCCCTGGTTCTATATGAATAAATATTTAAATAATATCATTTTAATAGTTTTTTATTAATATTTTAATAGTGTTTAATAATTTTAAAATCATTTTAACCATTTAGTTAAACATAGATAATCTTCACGAGTACATATGGATAATGACTCCCCCCCCCCCCCCCCCCCCCCCCCGCAGTCCGCTGTCGCCCGCGTGGCACTGTGGTTACGGCGTTTGCTCTATATAGAGTCACGAAGTACAGTAGTAAGGAGTTGACCAGTACGTCGTGGGTTCGAATCCCACTATAGGATGTGGAGTTCGGTCCTTCGGATGAGATCTAGACCGTATTATCCAAAGTCCCGTGTCGCAGTAGGTACTGGCACGAAAAAAGATCCCTCACTGCTTAATGGCTATAAGTGCCGAGTGTATAGGACAAATTTGCAGCTCTCCACCGGCAAGAGGTGGCTTCTACATTTGAGTGAAAAATTCTCGAAAAAGAAATTATACAATGTACAATCACACCACCAAAGTCTCAATATATATACTGACTTCTGGGTGGACGACCTCCTATGGGTTAGTTCCATCGGTAGAGGAGAGGGTGGCCAAGTTTAAACATTTTCCTAATGAGGAGAGGGTGGCCAAGAAACATTTTCCTAAACGTAAGTTTTTACTACTGGAAAAGTTCATATTTTATTGCGAAAATGGATTGGAAACAAGTTGCCTTACAAGTTCCTCTCCATCCCTTTTAAATCCAAGTGATGCTAAATTACAAATCTTTTTACATGTTGTAAAAAATCTATGCAGTACTAATAGTTCTCTGTCAATTTATATATTAAAAGTCATGTACTTAGTGGCATATGAGTTCAAAATTTATTATCCCTAACACTTTTTGAAAAAAGTTAATTTATATATTAAAAGTTGACTTAGACCCCCCCCCCCCCCCCCCCCCCCTTCACCACCACCAATTAGAATTTTCGAGTTTTAAGATTTTTTTTTAGCTCTCCTGGTTGATGATAAACACGGTGCGTACTAAAGATATTTCTTTCTTTATTGAAAAGTGCTATTTTAATACAAAATATTAACGCAGAAAAAAAACGGGGTGTTTCTAGTATGCCTGGGTGCATGTAGTCTGGTTCCGACTTCGCCTTCCATGCGCGGATCTGGAGGAGGGGGGTAGGACCCCCTGGAATTAACAAGGTTACTAAAACAAGGAAAAAAGTTACCCCCCCCCCCATCCCCACTCCACGAAATAGAATTTTGACGTTTGAGCGAGTTTAGGTTTTTTTCTTCATTTTATGCTTGTCAAGAAAATTCTGGGATTTAATTTTTTTTACTTGGTTGCCCCCCCCCCCCCCGGAAAAAAATTCTGGATCCGCGCCTGCCTACCCATAATGCTCCTCACTCCTTTGCAAAGCCCTGTCCCTAGAATCACGCGCATCAGCAGTTACTATATGTCGTGAAATAAAGTTCAGTTTAGTGGAAGGTTCTGAAAAACAACCCAATTTATAATGGTTAGCTAGTATCAAAATATTTAACATTTTTATAACAATTAAACTGTAATTCAAATATCCAACAAATAACTTTATTAGAGTTATATTTTTCAGGCGAGAGAACAGTGACGTAGCATCGTTTTTGAAAGTGGGGAGGGGGGCAACAAGAGAACAAATATTCAAGCTACCCGGCTGAAAACAACTTGACAAGCGCAAAATAAACCCCAGGAAATTGTCCAAACTTGAAAATACATAGACGTCGGAGCCGGGGAGGGGGGGGGGGGGCGGCTTAGCCCCCACTTCTTTCCAAAGATAGACTTAGTATAGACATTGAACATTTTTACAGGTTTAGCCCCCACCCCCACCCCACCCCACTTTCCATGGACACGATGCAGTAAAGGTTTAAAATGGGGAAAGTGGTGGTATTTGGAAAAAAAAACTTTGGCACTGGAGTTCGAACCTTCAACCCACCCCAACCCCAGCCCTCCTCACGCAATAGGATTTTTTTGTTTGGAAAATGGACATTTATTCTTTTCTTTTTTTTTTTTGCTTGTCAGGTTTTTTTTTTGAAAGTCTAAAAAAAATTCTTACACTTACCCCCCCCCCCCCCCCCCCAAACTTTCAATTAACTTCCGACGCAAATGAAATACTATTTCGGAGGCGGGGTGGGTTTTGAGTTAGATTCAAATCCTTCTATAGAATCAAATTTGAATTTTCTTCCTACTATACGTACTACATTTACTTATTTGACCCTTGCTCTTACAAAAAGTGGGTCGTCCTTTAAATGAACATATTCAGTATAGCATAAAGTTATGTCTGAAAAAAAGCCGCTATTCCTATGTGCCCAGAAATAAAATAAATATGGAGTAAAGTATCATTGAAGAATCTCAAATAACCCACTGGCGGATTTAAGGGGGGGGGCGTGGGGGCGCACGCCCCCCCCCCCCCCTAAAATTTTCAAAGGAGTGATAATATTTATAATGCCACATTTTGGTACAAAACTAACGTTATTCTGCCTGGTTTTATTCTTAAAATACACAAAAATCCAGCCTTCAGAAGTTCGATTGATAAAGTATTAAGGCGTATTGAAGAATATGCTATATACTTTTAACAAAAATAATCGAAAAATATGCACTATTATTGTGCCTGGTTTTATTCAAAAATAAACCCCAGACCCCTTGCCTTTGCTTTCCACCTAGTTTTACCAACACTCGTAGCGAACACCACGCCACCTAGCGTTATAATGTGGCACTAAATTTTGACGGTTTGACAACTTCCATTCGTCTTCATTGCATATGCTTCATTGTTAGCGTGATTGAATTAACATTCGTAGTAGAGATAATGCTAATAATTTATTAAAGAAACTGTTTAAGTTTAAAAGAAAGTAGAATGAATTTACAAGAATGAAGCAACATAGAAGTAAAGAAAAAAATGAAGAATGATAAAAGTCAAAGAGAAATGTAATAAAGACGAATATGAAAACAATAAAGTGACATATAATTACAATAATAACAAAGCATAAAGAAGTAGGCATAATAAGAATAAAAGCAAGATACATAGACTTTTGGCGGTAATTCCCTTCCATATTTGGAAACGAACCAGCGCTACTAATACCGCACAATCCCCCAGTTTCATTGTAAAACTTTATAGTAAGAATAACGTCGGAGTTATTTATTTGTACGATCTGATTAATTCTTGGGTTTCTCATCTTTTTGTACATAGTTTACCACTATGATTAAAAGGTGAATGCACTTTATATTGCAGGTAGCGGGAATAACAGAAATGTACCAAAAGAAGCATATGTCCCCAAATCAAAACAGAGATCGTTATAGAAACAACCTCCGAGAATCAGAAGACAATCTAAGACGCAGACGATCGAAAGAGATACGAAGCAGACGAGAGCTCGAACTTGAAGAAGATCTAGTGAAAACCGGAAGTGAAGACGAGAATGATAAAAACAAACGTAGGCCCAATAGGCGACGTAAATATGCCAAAAATAAAGAGGAGAAGACATATTCTAAATTAAATAAAGAGAGACAAGAGTGGAAAAATCAAAAGACAAGAAAGCAGGAGATGCTCCGATTTAACGATAGACAAAGAAAGAGACCGTTAGGTCAAGAAAAGCAGTTCAAACAATATGGGAATATTAGAAGCGTGCCAAATCTTCGAGTGACGTACTTAGGTTCTCAAGCGAGGGTGTCCGACGATTCAAGCGCAGTCCCGTTACGGCTTCCAAAAAAGGGTTTCCAAGATGAAAGTCTTCCATATAAAACATCAGTGACACGACACACTCAAAACACACACGATTTAGAAAAGCTAATGGATTCATATCGAGAAAGGCACCCAAAAAATAATTTATCTAACTCTGTCTCCAACTCCGACATTAGTGGAGTCGAGGATCTGAAGGCAAAAGCACGAAGTAAAAGGGCTTCCATTTTAAATCGTGCCGAACGGCTGCTCCATAGTCGGAGAATGAAGGAGGATTATTCCAGTGGAGAAGATGGGGACACGGAGAAAAGTGACAGAAATGACAACGTGGTCCACAAACGGAGAGTGGACTACCCGTCGAGTGATGACGATAAATACGTCATGGTGAAGACAACGGTGTCCCCGTCCGATTCTGACATATTTACTGACCTAGATGTAGCACTTCCGCCTATACCTCAGTTTGACTCGCCTTCCGGCAAATCACTGCCTTCCATGACAAAAGTAAGTAAAGATTTCTCACACATTTTATATTGCCCTCCATTTCAGAGCATTTTCCCATTCCCCATCAATTTTGTGTACACTTTACGCCAATTTCTTTAGAGGACCATACTAAGATGAAATCTTAAAGCCACAAATTATGATTCACAAATAAGACATGGATTATTTATGAAATATATTCATAAGATAAGAAATCTATTTCAGCTGAAGCCAAATTAAATTAATATTGATAATGAATTAATATTAAGATGTATTTAATAATGACAAAAAAAAAATCATATTATGCTGTGATTCAAGCTTTGAAAACAATATGTAAGTAAGAAAAATCAATTTTGAATATAGTACTACATGTAATTGGACTTTAGCGAGAAGCACTGGCTTTTACAGTGGACAGCTTACTTAGGCTTTTAAATATGTTTTATATAAAGGGATCGGGAGTTATAATGGATAATTAAACCATGTAAGTGCTTATACATACCCAGAATAGATGAGAAGATGTGAAGCAGTATAATACACTGTTATAAAAATAATGAATTCGTAAACGGATTCTGTTTATTTTCAATAATTTTCTGAAGGAATCAAATAGGGAATAAAAATAACTAAAAGAAACCTTGAGGAAGATGAGGGTGGGAAGGGGGGTGAGGATAGGGTGGTTGCCTATCGGATTATTACTATCCCTTCCGAAAAACATTATATAAAAACTTAAAAGTAACCCTTTCTACTTAACTTTTAATCTAAATATTTATATCGCAAAACTTCCATATTTCGTCCAGCTGTAAAAGTTAGCCTTCGACTGTACAAGTCAGTGCTTTTCGCACTTCATTATTTACAGTATTAGAAACATAACAAACTAATGCAAATTTTTGTTGTCAAAACAATGCATTTTACGATATGTTACTTGTACCCCCTTCGGAATTAAACAAAGTGAATTTCAACAAACGGTATTTTAGCTCACTCAATGAACAAGCATCGATACTGGGTAGTTAACGTTGTTATTGAAGAAATAGTTAAGAACATAAACTGTAAAAACATATTTTAATAAGATAATTGTTTACTGATTGTTTTGTACGCTTTTCATCCCATGTAGTGAAGGTGACGATGAACTTTAGTTCTAAGTCTGCACAGGGTGCATTAGAGATATAAATATCTTAAAATGATCAATCAACAGAAAATAGATTTAATGACAGCTGCTTAAAGGTTATTTACACTCTTAACATTAAATACGTATGAAAAAGAACCATTGATTTACCGTTATAAAGATTTATCTTTCTCTAAACAAAACTTTATCAGCTCTTATGTAATTTAAAGTTGCTGTTGTTGAAATTTTGATACATGCGATGGTATTAAATATTCAATATAGTAAAAAAGGAATTCTCTCTCTCTCTCTCTCATCAATCATAACTAACTTTTCGGAAAGAATCGCGATTGAACAATCCTTCATCACATAAGTACAAGTAAACAAAGTGCTAAATACCCCTATGTGCGTCTTGAGGTAAGCACAGAATGTCCAGTGGATATTTAAAAATATTTGAAACGCAGAGTCCCGGCAAAATACAAACCGGAAATGAAACAACAGTCAATTCACAATGACAAGGATATTGAATAAATCTTCGAAGAATTCCCAATGTTCTCTGAGGAAACTACTGCAATATAAGAGCAAACATAGATATGACAAAATACCTCAAGGTGGTGGAAGGCACAATGATACGCAGGGTTATCAAGCAATATCAGTCAGATGATTCTGTCAGTATGATAGTGAAAACTTTGGAAATATTAGAAATAACCTAATTAGGTAAGGGAATTAATTACCATATATACACATGGGACTAAACTTGCAATTAAGGAAAATGAGCGAAAGCATTGATTCGACGATTACAAACAGAGGTTCTGGGAATGGCAACATTAATAAAATTCCAAAAATTGTTGTGTCTGGTCCGACCGACCTGGATGAAAATATCATCACAAAAAGTGTATTTAAATCTAAAGATGAGGAAAATGACCCTAGAAACAGTAACTCAATGCTAGCAACACCTGCCCCTATTGACAAAGAAGGACTTAAAAAGGACAAGCTCAGGCGGACCAACATACTGAAGAGGGGATCTGAAGGAAAACTGTTGACACCTACGTGGCAAAAAGGATTCGTTAAAAAACAAACTGTCAATCTAATAAATAAAGACAAATTTCGAAGGAAAATATCAGAGTCTATTCCGCAGTCAGAAGAGGTGCCACGGAACACCACTGTGAAGTCAGAAATCAAAAACGACCCATATGATTCAGATAAAAGTTTAAAACTTACGAAAACATGGAAAATGGAATCAGAAGGGAGGGTAAGGCGTACTGGTATAGATAACAAGCACACAGCTTCTTTTAAAACAGAAATGATTCCAAATGACTTGCAGACAAGTTCAAAGAAAGAAAAAGGTAACAAAAATTTCACAACTTTTAAAAACAAAAAGGCAATACCTTCAACGAACACAAAGGCAAGAGATCTACATAAAGGCGATAAAAATGGGGATGAAATTAAAAGTAGAATGAAAAATAAAGATGTTGAAAGTATTACGGATGTTAACGACCGTGGTAATAAAAGTATCTCGGAAATAAACAAGGTCTTGAAGAATCCAAAAGGTAAAGAGATTAAGAACATTCCACAGAAGGGTAATTTGAATGTTACAACATCAGACGAAAATACAAAGAACCATTCTAGTGCCACAACGAATTCTAACGAAGGAAAAATTACCGAAAACATTCATAAACGCGTCAAGATCTCCGTAGAAAATTTCAGTTCTTTCAAAAAACGTAAAAAGTACGGAAATGATTTAAGAAATCGAATTGGAAAGAAATGGAATATCGACACATGCAATCGTCGACTTTTGTACAGCGATGTGTATGGAAGAAGAAAAGAAAGTGTGAACAAAGTTCAGACTCTGGTCAAGGAAGAGAAGGGCAAACGTCAAGTGTCCTTTTCCGATTCTGGTTTGCCAATAAGGTTTTCCACATACACGGATAAGGATAACTCTTTTGCTCGCTTTAATGATATTTCATCATTGAGCTCCCTCTTATCAGCAAAAGATAAAAGTAGAAAAGCAGCAATAGTGAAACCAATGCCTTCGAGAAAACAGCCTGTAAGTTATTCTGTTGATTCTACGAATAGCCGCATTTATGTGCCAAGAAGTCCTACTTTTACAAAGGAAGCACCAGAAGTTCTGAAGAATTATCAGGAAACACCTCGCACGCAACATGTTCGTCAAACCCAACCTGATCATCAAGACATCAGTAGACGTACCCAACAGAAAGTCGAAACTAAATTGAAATACAAACCACATATTCATAGACGCGACAGTACAAACGAAGCTGCACACCTGTACACTGAGTTGCATGTACCCGTCAAAAGAGAATATCAGAAGCACTTTGACTCATTTGTGCTTCTCGACAAAAATTTCGATGATTCCGAAGACCTGAAAGAAAACTTTTCTGAAGACAAAGTAGTTTCCAAAAATCAGGGTCGGTTTAGTTCTCAAATCAGTAGCAATCGCTTATTAAGATCGAAGGAAAATTCAAATTCCCCTGTACTAGAAATTGTGTTTCAGCCAAATATGGGACAAATTGTTGTGACAGAACAAGAACAACATACTCTCAGTACAACAAGAGTGTACATGAAGTCTGGAACAGTTTCGGCTTTCCTCCATCGGGGCACATCGGCAACTTCCCCTGAAAACTTTCCTGACGTACCTGAGGCAGAGGTACCCAAAGTACATATGCAGAGAAGCAAGGTAATGTTCCGAAAATATATATATCACTGTTTATCATTCACGCCTACAATCTAAGCCGTAAGCAAATTAATACTTGTAACAGAAATAACAAGAGTACTTTTAAAAATATAAAATCAAGTTTTAATATGTTTCCTATATTATTTTTTAAAATACATACAACAAAAATCATATCAATACTTGGAAAATTTTGTTCCCGAGTCTTAATAACCTGGAAAAGACTACACAATAAAAGAACTTATCCCTCTTAGGACTCAATGTGTGTGTTTATCAAAAGCCTAGAGGATTTAAGTAGCAAAACAGTAATTAGTTCATATTAATTGTAAATGATCAGGCTAATATATATTTTTAGAAATGTGTTTAATTTTATTGAATTTTTCACGAAACCATCAATATATTGGAAAACAAATCAAAGGAAAAGCACTGTAATGAAATCTCGTTTTCCTTGGAGCATTTCTTATTCTCTCAAAAGCCAATGAAAACATCGACGTTAGGTAAGGAAACTCATCCAATATTTACCAACTTCTTTCTTAATTGTACCGAACCTAATAAAACATGCTTAGGGCAAGGCATGGACACAGAAGGAGTTACACGGCGGTCTCTTACGTTACAATATAACGGAGTTCATAACAAAATACGAAAATTTAACCAAAGTCTGACAAAAAACCACGCCTAAAGATGAAGACTTTCGTTCTTTTGATTTCACAAAGAATATCAAAAATGGAGAAGAATTAAGTTTAACGAGAAGACGGAAACAGTTGGATTAATTACTGTATGTCGCACAATGAACACGCCAGCGCCACAGTCAGGATCAAATGTTGGAAGTCGTCGAAACAGTCGCCGACTGTCCAGAAAGATGTCCACCGCTAACTGGTCGATCGACAGTCGGAGATATAGCATGGCAGATACTGCATCACTGAAGAGGCTCGAAGAGAGCAGCCGAGAAAGTGGGAACCAAGACAGTGTTCATAAGAGACGTCCCTCTCGATCTCTAACTCACTCAAAATCATCAAAACACATAGATCTCAGACGCTTTACTGCAGACAATATTTTTGAGGAATTGAATTCTGACAAGAATACAAATAGTGGAAAATTATATGGGGAAAACAATATAAAGCCTAGTGATATTTCTGATATTTCTCTCACGGAACATGTCATTCCTGAATGCGAAGAATATTCTAATGGTGAATTCACTCCAAAGAGTTTATCGCTCCTGAGAAAGAATTCTAGTGAGGAGAAACTTTTTACTCAGTCGACGTCAACCGGTTCACAAAATGACAGCGAAATGACTCCGGGCGACGTGAGTTTGTTGTTTTTAGCTTTCACAATTTGAGAAATCAAACTCCAGCACACTTGATTTTATAGTTATCAATTAAATTATAGGACAATTATATGACAATGTATATTAGTATACGTATGTGCGTTACTGTACCTAAACATCATACTGTCTCATCGACAAAATGAACAGGGGGAAGTAAATGACTTGTTTGGCTCTTCATTGACCAACTATAAAAAGAATGCTGTTTTTAATGTTGTGAATTATGGATGAGAAGCGACCAGAGGATTATCCGACTAGCCTCTAATCTGTTTACCTCCTATTTACTGGTAGTCATGGGCAGTGCTCATTTTATGTTCGTCGGGAGTGAAATATCTCCCTTATGGATGTTGGCATTCCATTGAAAATTAATTACTTCCCACACCGAAATTATCATCCATAACCATTCCAGTGCTTCCCTTATCAAAGATCAATATTTTTTTAATTCGTGTTTTATTAAAAAAAAATTACCGGTTCAATAAAGAATATCTTTAAAATATTTTTTTAATTGAATTTTATATGATACGTCACGCCGAAAAGTTTATATTTAATAACAATTCAGGAGACTTGCACAATTCAAATTCAATTTAAGATGAAAAGTTTTTAATTCCCCTCCAATTTACAAACCGTATCCTCTGCGAATTAGTCAAGCCCTTGTAACTCAGATAATTAGATACCGGGGTAATTCATTATTCTATTACATGTTGATCTCTAATTGGACTCTATTAGTTATGCATGAGTGACACGGTTTCAGTGGTTCCAGTTTCTATCTTGTATACTATAAGAGATAAACGATTGATTTTTCTAGAAATACGTACTGTATTGCAGGTCTATAAATTTTTTGCACGCTAAATTGTCCGAACGAGTATCTTACATTGCGAATGCACCCATAAAGGAATTTATCAATTAGTCCAAACTATAGTTTTATCAAAAAATTCAAATAAAGCATGTGTACAACTTTGCTTGCTAAATCTTGAACAATCTTTTGTTTCTCTATATTATGAGATTTGAATAAGATTATCTTCAATGGATGAAAGATTCTGTAAGTGGACAGTATAATAATTCATTCTGAGATTTATATAACAGTAGCTTCAATAAATGAAAGATTCTGTAAGTGGACAGTTAAATTAACGACCAAGTCCAAGTCATTTTAAATTTATGATTACTCCTAATTATACTGTGACCTGCCCCTAGCGAGGTATAAAAACTAACGAATTTTGATATTGATGATATTCAGAAGCGCTTGATGTCAGATTAAGAACAAACTAACCATATTTACAAAGGAACCGACACAAGGGATAGTATGCAAAAAGGATCAGGTCTTAATTATAATCTGTAATATCCAAAATCCACCCATAAACTAAATATCATTTGGTACGGAATGGAGTGGCTTTTATTTTATCACTAGAGTTTAAACTGTTCGCATTTTCACTCTTCCAAAATACAATGGTTAATATTTATGATATGGCTAAGTCCGGTTATATGCTCTGACACTTTGTACTTATCTGTATCCGTTTTGTATTGGCAAATCATTAAACATTAATTGTTTGACGGCAAATGATAGTTTTTGAAAGCATTTGAGAGTAAAAATTTTGAAATAACTTTATTCAACAAAGATGACAAGTCTGTATTTTTTTTCAGCATAAAATATCATTAGTAGAAACTAATGCTGGAATATTCAATCAAAGCAGCCTTGACAGAAAGCCCTATTTGTATTTAAATAATTTGCTGTATTGAATTTTAAATCAGATTTCAAAGCACTAATTTATTTTCATGGAAGATGCTGAAAATGTTCAAATGTTAACGCACGACACATGACGGATGACGGACGACGGAGACAGATAGAAATTGGCCACCGAGTTTACTCAAGTGACCTAAAAAAAAAATAAAATTGTCGCTTCACTACCATTCATCACGTTTATTGAGGCAGAAGAGAACAGTGTATAAACACAAAGTCAGCTAGTTAATGAAATATTTAGAAAACCTAGCTAAATAAAAGAGTATTCCATGATATGCCCAGCACTGTCTCCCAACATCATATCCAGTAAACAGTCAAACCAAGCGTCTACCTTTGCATAATTAATTTTGATATCATTAAGATATGGCGGATTCTTCGCTCTTAGAATTGAGGGATATTAAGCATGTTAATGTCTAGGCCTCATCATACAAACATGGCAACGAGGCGCTCGGAGAAGTCTCTAACTAAAACAATGAAGATGAAAGGGCAAAGTAAGAAGACTTCGCGTATCGGCACAACCACTAAGGTATTCTTAATTGTATCATTTGATAGGACCTCAGATGCTTGCATTGTGAAACCAAAATTTCTCATTCGTTAAATTCGATTTTATCTACCTCCTTAAACATTATCTTGTCTTATCCCTTATATTATTTATTGTTTTCAGAATTTATCGAATTATAAAAAACGTTTTAAATGCTTCTAATTTTTAATACAAAAGTTAAAAACTAAATGACAACAGTGGATTACAAAAAACAAGAAGAAGGTTAATCAATCAATACTTCATGACAAAATACGATGAAAGATTGGTTAACTTTTAAACGAGCGAACAATATTTTACAATACAAACCTATTTAGGTGTACTTTTTAAAAATATGGTTGCTAAGGAAGTAGTGATGACGAATACCACAGAGTCCCGCTTCGCCGGAGTTTCGCGGTCTTTAAAGTGACAACGCTTGGCAGCAGTCTCCTTGATAGTGCCGATGTTTCAAGGTCCTTAAAGTGAGGATGCTTCATATCCCTCTCCGATATAGTTAGTGTATGTAGAACAGGGATAATCATGTTTAAAGGAAATACTATAACACGGAGACACAAGAGCGAAAGGAATCTCAAAAATGCTCCCCAAATTCAAAGGGATGATCATGTGCACGAACAAGAGGCCCAAGTGAGTAGTTAAAAGTATTGTAAAACTGATATCTTAATAATGATTTTAAAAACAAAAATTTAAAACTTGTTCAATAATACACCTAATTGGAGACCGTTGAAAATTCAGAATTAGAAGAACTTTAATGTTTCAATTTATTCGATAATTCTAAAACAAAATATGAGCACTGCCATATAAAAAATTCTTTGCAATTTTTACATGTTTCAATCGTTTGATCTAGGTAATGGTCAGCTTACATTCAAATCCAAGTATAAATGATTAAAAATAAGAAAAGAAAAAAAGAAGAAAAAACTCCTAAGATTGAATTTATGGTGGAAAAATATAAAGCACTATGATCAATGATAAAAACATGTACACTGTGCTTGTAAAAAAAGTCATTTGTATTCAACGTACCTGCGTTTGATACTTTCGTCTTTTTCCTGACTTCTCAAATGGCCTGAGGTAAACTCAAAGTACAGTCTATAAACTAAAAGAATGCAAAAAAAAAATTATACTTTATAATGAATAACAGATATCAGCCATTCAAATATAATGTAAAGCTAGAACACTACCTATTTGGCTCTCTAGATACTTTCACTTAAGTGATATTATATGGATCTGTAACCGTCCGGGATCTCTCTCTATTTCTTGAGAAATGTGTCAAAATACATCATATTTTATCAAAATGATCCTGTTTGCGAAACAACTTCTGTTGGAAATGTGTGATTAATAGATTTAAGCTGATGAATGTTTACAGGAATCTTGTCTTTATCCAGTTGCCATGAAAATGTTTTAAGTGGTGTTGTCGTTGTATTTTTATCAATAGAAGTTTCTATCAATAGATGCACTCAATAGATGCACATGTCAAAAGTTGTAACTTTTCACAGAGCCAAGCAATGTAAAATTTGAAAGACTAGAAAATATTTACCAAAAAAAAGTCTATTAATAAAGGCTTATTCTATCGGCCGAATAAGCTTCTAAATAATTAAATAGTGAATACTTATTTCATCCAAAATGTTGTATAGAGTCATTTTTCTTCGTATATCTCCACGTCAGACAAAACCCAACGATCATCAAATATTTGAATTGATAAAAAAAAAACTTCATTAACTGTGCACTAATATATAGAGAAAATAATATAAAATTGAGATTTGTTTTCATATTTGTACTAGTATAAATTAAGTCCATTTAATTATCTATTCCTAACAAATCTGTTATTAGTTTATCTCTCGATTAAAAAGATAAATAAAGACATGTTTAAAACCATGTTTAAAAACCTTCCTTACGAGAATTGTCCTTACATTTGTAAAACTTTCTTCAATAAGTACGTACGAATGTGGATCAATACTTCTAATCAATTGTTTAAACCGAGGAACCTGGTTCAATTCGTCTCTTAGTTAAAAACGTAATTAAAAGAGCACATTAGAAGTATATTGGGCAAATATATTGAAAAGATGCATCTCTGTCGTAGATAGAATGAAAATAAAATTAATATTCATATGTCTAAGACCATTGTTTGAGAATGAAAAGTTAAACAAGAATCACTTCATCTTGACAAATCCTTAATGACTTAATTCTGTAGTATTTTCTTATAAATAATAAAAAATCAAAGTCCAAGTAATAATCATCTCTCATTCATTGAACTGCAAAATTACAACCTCTTATCTTGAAAAACTATAGAGGTTATCCAAAATGATGTAACAATATTATGCAAAATACAAAGTTCAACAACTTGTATTTTTAAATTAAGAAATCAAAAATTAGCAGCCGATACTTTTTAAGGATAAACAAAAACCATTATCCAAGTTATCTACAAGAGTTGCGGACAGGACATGGGTATTCCTAATATCATGAAAAGAATGGCAGTGTCTACGTTTTGTTATTGGAAACCCAAAATATTCCTGAAATCGGCACGTAGAAGAGGGATGCACAACAGTGCTGTACAATAAGGATTCTGTGAAAACAACTTTTATTCGGTGGTGTAGGAGGAAATACTAAAAAAAGGATGAAAACCTCTAATATGATAGAATAGCAGGGTCCACGTTTTATTGGACACCTATATTTTTCTAAGGTTAAACGTAAAAATAAGTTCTCAATGGCACTATGTCACATAGATTCTGTGGAAGTCTCAATTACTAGTATTTTTATTTCAGTGGCTCAGGAGGTGCAACGAGACGTGGGTACTACAGTGCCCCTATGTGGTACTGACAGTTACTCCGTCACTACATGTATATCAATGCACTATTAAACTGGATTTTACAAAAAAAAATCCATGTTACAAATGATCGAGTGTTATTTTTTGCAGAAGTTACAAAATGTCTTGGTTTGTTGTTTAGTATGATACCTTCTTTGTTCGCGTGGTGACTAATTTACCTGCAACATTCGCAAAAGATTTCATGACGTAAAATTGTCTCGTTACAGAACCACCACATTTTATTTGAGGAAATAAAAACAACAATCATTTATCCGTAATAGGCTTTATTTCTCTTGTAGAAACACATTAATTTTAATTTCATGACATAATTAGTTAGATATATGGACTAATCCTACAGTTTACACAGCAGTTAAAATACCCATTTCTCAGTTAACATTTGTCAGGTGTAGCGTGATTGTGTAAATTACTTCCAAAAAATATTTAAGTGAGATTACAAGAACAGAAGTAATTTCAAGTCACTGACATAAACATTTATCCAACGGTATACTATATACTGTACTGCATAATGCATACAGTAATTACTATACACAAAAGGCGCATCAGATATTGCAAAGATACATAAGTGTATTTTATCCTCGTGACTGACTTTGCATATTTTCCTTTTCAGAGTGAAATTCCCGTCTACAGTGACGATGAGTATGAAGTGTACCCAGCACAAAGGCCTCATACAGACACTTACAGGGAGTATCCCCCATTCGTGATGGGAAGATATGAACAGGCCAAAATGAATTCAGATTTCAACGAAAAGATTGAAGTACATAGAACAACCGATAGGAAAGGAAAGAGAGTGACCTTCTTTAGGAATGGTGATAAAGATTTCAAGGGAGTAAATGTTTGTATTAATCCCAAACAATTCCTGAACTTTGAGGCACTTCTTGTGTATCTGAATGATCGAATTGAAACAACGTCAGGAGTTAGGTATGTGTTTTCCTTACCAGATGGAAAAGAAATTAAGAGTGTGACTACATTTCAGCAAGGGAGGTCTTACATTGTGTCCTCAGTTAAAAAGCCTGCTCTTGACATCCCATATGGTCAATCCAGAGAGCAGTTTTGGAACAATCGAAAACCCTCAGCAAGTCGTGTTCGAAAAAGTGAAGTCGAATTATTCAAAAGATCAGAATCACCGAAAAATGCTCCTAAAAACAAGCCCAGGGTAATCACCGTGATAAACAATGAGTACAGGGACAAAAGAGAAAAGTTCTACATCAATCCTAACACTAGGCATAACTTCGAAGATTTACTACTCACCATGGGGGACATGACAAATATCGATATACATGCTTTGTATACTGAAAAGCAACCCCATAAAAAGGTTAGTATACTATCCCGAAATCAACATTTAACTCTACCACTGAGTATTCAAAACTTGGAAAATCGTACAGATTATACTTTAAAGAACAGAAAAGTATTTTAAATCACCACGATTTTATAATAATTTGGCGAAGTAGTTTTGAAGAATTAATTTATATCACTTCTAATATGTGCAGTTCATAAGATGAGTGAAACGTTAAATATTTACTATTTTCACAGGTTGAGAGTTTCAGCCAATTATTCAACGAGTTTAAAAACCAGGATAATTTTATTGCCTGTGGACCAGAATTAGAACCTCTAAAACCAGAAAATGTTAAACGCCCTGCTCCCAGCAGCAACTCAGGAAGTGATTCCATGAGTGTGGCTAGTAGAATGAAAAAGTTCCACAAAGCAAACGATGGAGGTAATCTCTCTCTCACTCTCTCTCTCTCATCAGAAAGAGTACTACATTCATAGTCCTTCTTCAGAGATAAACCTATTTGCAAAATTTTCCAGCACGCTTTATCATAAATATTGAAAGATTTATAAAGAATATCTATAAAAAGGTTTCGGAAACAAAAACAACAAAATACAATCATTGTATTACGAGCATTATGGAGCAGTATTAAAAAAAAGATATAGTGATAACTGAAAGACATGATGCTTTGAAATATTAACCATGGAAAGTAACCACACTTCTAGTTTCAATTACCATGCATGAAACTGTGTTAATAAATCATTTAAATATAGTTTGTAATATATCATGATTAAATTACCCAGAATTGGATGAAATTGATGAATATGGCATGCAGCATTCTCCCTCGCCGCAGGAGGGAATACTGAATGGGGTACCTGTTAACGGGTATCAGGAGCCAATCTCAGCCAGACATTTCGAGGAGGACGACAGCGTCAAGTTCACCATACGGGGCAGAGTCAGAGGTTAATAATACATGCTTCTTCTAAGCACTGTTATTATATGTAGTCCAAACTTCTTCTTAGCATTGATATGTACAATAACCTGTAAATAACGTTTTGTTATTAAACATAGATAAGAAACATGAGCAATTTTATCGCTAAGATTCCTATGCTTTCACAATTCAATTAAGAAAATGTTTTCAGCAAAAATGTTATTTATGTATGCTTGATTCTATGATACTTGCAGCATGTTCTTTTGAATTTTAGCCATTATAAGTTTTGATATCATTTATAGAATATTTCCCACCATCCATTACCTACCCCGACGACGATGGACAACGACCGGACAAAAAGCTGAAATTGGAATGGATGTATCCTTAATATAACCTCGTTTATCTCGATATTTCTTCATAAGAACACAGTTTTATGTGCATATAGATTACTATCATAAAAATACTAACCTATATTATTATTTAAGTTGACCTTGACCTTTATCTTAGTTACGGTTTCCATGCACGTGAGGTTTGTAAAAGCGTGGTGGTGTATAGGACGGGTGAACTTCTGTATTATGTGGCAGCTGTGGCGGTCTTCTTCCGGCGGAATGAGGACAGAGGCGACACCCAGCGGCATTACCTGGGTCATACGGAAGACATTTCATGGTACGACTTCTGGTATAGAAGGTATTCTTGTAAAAATAAACGATTGATATGTAACTGAAAAGGATTGAACATCATTTCTTATTTGCAGCCTCGAGCTACATCCTTCCGAGAACTTAATAGCTTCGGGACAAATTGCGGGAAAAGAAAATCCAGTAAGTAGCTACAGTTTATTTGTTAAGGACAGTCTTATTTTAACGCCTTAGAACCTACGAAATAACCCTATTTGTTTTTACAGAAATGCGCCATACACCTTGTATACAATATTATAAACCTGGTCAGGAACTACCTTGTACAAACATGATGGAGCACACTTAAAATAGGTTTCTTTTTGCCAAGAAAATATTTTTGAAAATAGATTTCTTGATCGCTTTAGTCTAAAATCGAAATTGCGAAAGAGCACGAACTGTGCTTATGAATTTGGTCGTTGACGTTTGTGGAAATTAAATTCCCCTGAATATTGCATTAAAGTGAAGACCAGTATGATACATCTCAACGAGCAAAGGGAAAGTCAATTTTGATAATATTCCACAAAGTGCACTTAAACCGCATCACCTTTCATCCAAATTCAAATTTTACTTTTATGACATAATGGAAGGCTAGTTTATTACCATAATTAGCAGCCTCATTGAGAATGATATTGATGGATCAATATTTAATATGCAACCAATATAATTTAATGAGACTGTATCAAATAAACAAGATACGTCGTATGATAATCCGGAAGTGTCACATCCGAAACGATATTCTATTCCTCCTCATCAATCTAGTAGGCAGTAAAAAACACATGTTATTGAACGCCAACACCTAAAATGTTTTATCAATTGAATTCATTAAACATATCATTAGTTGTCTCGTTGGGTTTATTAAAGTAGGTTTCAAGCTCAAACTATCAAGGTGGACAGGGACTAAGCTTGAGATAGCATTTAAAAGAAAGGGGCATATGGTTTGAACATATTTTATTGCATAAATACTATACAAAGAAAGGAGCATATACTATACCAAGACGAGAAACTGATATGACATACAAAGCCTCGGTTAATCATCATAGAAAACACACTCATAAATGATATACCCTAAAAGCTTGATATTCTTACGGCTATATTTTTATTGATTTTCAGGAATAAGCCTAATTGATATTTTTCTCTGAACTTTATACAATAGAAATGAAGATTATATCTTATTAAGTTACATGAATTGGCTTTAAAACAAGAGAACGGGACAAAAGGTGAGGAAGGAGGGGGAGGTGGTATTCGCATGTATTAACGAGAATCGTCTGTTTATCATAAATCAAATTGGAGGCACCAAACTTTGATGAACATTTTATTTCGTGGATCGACTCGACAATGAAATCCACGAAATTTGATTCTCACGAATATTAATTAAATCACAACTAGTACATATATAAATTATAGCAAATCCATATTTTTAGCCTATACAATAATTCATCTTTGTACTTATCTATTACGTAGGCCCACGTCCGCATCTGGGATGGAGAAAAATTGACCACGCATCATGTGATTGGGATAAGTTTTTTTACGAATGGAATTGCTTCTATCGGATTTTCAGAACAGGTAATAACGATGCAGGTACTGTGTTTAAGTAAAATTTATATTTTCAGTATTAAATTTACGGCATGTTTTTAAGCCATTTTTAGCTTTTAAGCACATTGATGATAAGCATTATGTATTTTAAAAGCATTATTTTAATAAAAATTGTTTTAAGCCATGCAATAGTTTTACATTAAATTTGAAAACATTATAATTGGAGGGGATCAATATTTGCAGATGTTTTGGATCACACTAACCAACGAATTTATATTTCACGCACGGATATATGTCACATGTACAGGAACAAAAGTACTAGTACACTAATCATGAAATTGCTTCTCGAGATACAGTGCTTTTGGTTGCCCACAAACTTTGAATTGAAATAATTAACAGAATATAAATCAAAATAATGAATAGTCAAAAAATGAATAGATATCAACTCCATGACAAAATCAAAACAAGGTACATTTCTAGAATATACCGTATATAAAAAAATGTGTTGAAACCAAATTTGCATATACTACACCTTTGAATGTCTTTGCCTGATGCATTTATTTGAAGTAAAATAACGTTTCATTTTACTTCTTTGTTCCAAAAGAAAGACTGCTTATTAGTAGCTTATCAAAAATGATACAAAGTGCAAACTTTCAGATACAGTGACCAGTTTTCTCTATGCGATACCTAGAGTGTCTTGAATCCTGGTTATTATTATAAAGACATTGATGGTAATTGTTAGTACTGTTGACCTTTCAGAGTAGAGGAGGGTTTATGTGTGTGTCAGACTCTAGTGATAAGCGAGTCATCAGTATCAGTATTAGTATTAGTACTAATCGTTAGTACTGTTGTCCTTTCAGAGTAGCGGAGGGTTTATGTGTGGTAAACACATCCTCAGTATCTGTATTAGTACTTATCGTTAGTACTGTTGACTTTTCAGAGTAGAGGCGGGTTTATGTGTATATCAGACTTTAGTGATAAACACATCCTCAATATCTTTATTATATACCTAATGTGTATCACAAAATTTTACTATTGAATTTACGCTATCACGTGACGTCGTGATCCGATTTTCCGGATCACCAACATGTTGTTTTCTGAATCCATATCACCACTCTCTGAAACAGATGACGTAGTACGCAGAAATATGACGTTATTTTTCTTGCGCGTTAAAAAGTCCCTTGTTATTATGCTTTGTTTAATGGATTAATATTGTCCAATTTATCTCTAAAGGTTAATTTTAATATATTTAGCCAGTTATAAAGGGGGTATATAATAAATTTATCATTATATCAGTAACTTGATCCGAAGAGCCGTATCACGTCTCGTTGACAGGCGCGGATCATCAGATCAAACTCGACGCTTCGCGTCTCGTTTGAACTGATGATCCGCGCCTGTCAACTCGACGTGATACGACCCTTCGGATCATGTTACTGTCATAATAATATATATTTATTATATACCCATCAATTTCCTTGTTTTTGTTACTGTTGATTTTACAGAGTTTGATCCGATTTTCCGGATCACCACACTGTGGTTTTCTGAATCCATATCACCACTCTCTGAAACTGATGACGTAGTACGCAAAAACATGACGTTACTTTTCTTGCGCGTTAAAAAGTCCCTTATTATTATGCTTTGTTTTATGGATAAATATTATACAAATGATCTCTAAAGTTTTATTCTGCTATATTTAGCTAGTTATAAGGGGGGTATATAATAAATTTATCATTATAACAGTAACTTGATCCGAAGAGCCGTATCACGTCTCGTTGACAGGCGCGGATCATCAGATCAAACTCGACGCTTCACCTCTCGTTAGATCTGATGATCCGCGCCTGTCAACTCAACGTGATACGACCCTTCGGATCAAGTTACTGTTATAATAATATATATTTATTATCTACCTAATGCGTATCACTCAATTTTACTGTTGATTTTATGCAATCACGTGACGTCGTGATCCGACTTTCCGGATCACCACACTGTGGTTTTCTGAATCCATATCACCACTCTTTGAAACTGATGACGTAGTACGCAGAAACGTGACGTTATTTTTCTTGCGCGTTAAAAAGTCCCTTGTTACTACGCTTTGTTTTATAGATAAATGTTATACAATTGATCTCGAAAGTTTTTTTTTTGCTATATTTTGCTAGTTTTGAGGGCGTATTTATTAATGTATCATTATAACTGTAACTTTTTTTTTTTACATTATCCATTGTATATAAACAAAGTTTCATATATATTTCTACAAAGTGGTATACAAAGGATTTTAAACTCACACACACACCCTCCCTTACATCCACTCACACATATCAGATTAAACTGGAAACTTCGCATCTCCTTAGATCTGATGATCAGCGCCTGTCAACTTGACGTGATACACCCTTCGGATCAAGTTACTGTTATAATAATATATATGTATTAGTACTTATCGTTAGTACTGTTGACCTTTCAGAGTAGAGGAGGGTTTATGTGTGTGTCAGACTCTAGTGATAAACACGTCCTCAGTATCTGTATTAGTATAATTACTACTTGTTAGTACTGTTGACCTTTCAGAGTAGAGGAGGGTTTATGTGTGTATCAGACTCAAGCGATAAGCACGTCCTCAGTATCTGTATTAGTATAAGTACTAATTGTTAGTACTGTTGACCTTTCAGAGTAGAGGAGGGTTTATGTGTGTGTCCGACTCTAGTGATAAACACGTCCTCAGTATCTGGGACTGGGAAAAAGAAAAGATGATCGCTAAAACAACGGTTAGTGGCATTACGTCATGTTATTATTACAAGTCAGAATAAAATTAAATCACTGAAGATCTTGACAATTTCATATTTTTTTAAAGTTTTGTTTGAAGGAATTTTGAAAATTTTGTTATTTTTGCTTTATTTACAAATAATTTGCAATATTTAATTAAAAGATAGACCAATCTAGTTTCATTTTTCATATCGAAATTTATTTTCACTGATTAGTATTTTTTTTAATATATATATTCTTGCAAAATCTAATAAATTGTTGTTACGCTCTAGGTAAAAAAAAAAGAATCAGTTTTAGTTAAAAGTTTTAATTCATGCCTGTGCCATATTTATATTTTATTAAATGGCAGACTGATGTTTTATTTTTTTTTTTTTACTTTTTTTTTCTCAAAGCAAAGATTAAATCAATTAATGGCTAGTTTTTTCTTCTATTGTCTAAATATAAAATTTGCCGATGAGGAGTCTTTAGGACTTCTTTATCCCCCCAGTGTCCCTATAGATCTTGTAAATACGCTGTTTAAACCATTTTATTGAATATGGACGTAATATTCCCAGTAACTATGAAATTTTACTCCATTTGAATGCTTAACAACAACAGAAGGTAACAAGAGAAGCATGACAAATTTCCTTTGTTTTGTTTTTTTCAAAGCAATTATCAGCACCTCATGACATGCATATTTAATACTTAAATTATCTGAATTCTTTGTCGGCACATCCGTATTTTGGATCACTAAATTCTAAAACATTTCATTATATTTGTTTTTAAGCTGAATTATTTTTTAATTATCCATCACAGGCTGATGACACTTCAATAGGAATATGTTGTGTTTCCAGCATGAATTTATTGTGATAACTGGAATTGCAATAGTTGTTAAATTATTTGCAATGAAGTTGGCCATTTTTCTCTACAGTGTGTCACTTTTTTTTTTCAATGTAACGTAATATATTTAATATCATTTCCGCTGTCAACATTGTTAAATTTCTCTTTGAAGACAACAACAAAGTCTGTCAACTGCTGCTGCTTCTACAAATATGATGACACGTTGTTAATAACATATGGGGCGGATCACTTGTTTTTCTGGCGTCTCTTTTGGGACCCCGTCGGTATACAAGACGGAAAACTCTACAGGGACAAACTCAGCGGCGTTTTTGAGGTGATAAACATTTAAAATTCTTTATAATATTTTGCATCATAATCATCAGCTGACAATTATTGATTGTTCTGAAAAGGAAGCTGTTTTCTTCACTGGTAAAATAGCAGTGCAAATGTACCTATTGATCTTTCATAAGAAATACTAGTAGCCTTATTGGCTAACAAAGTTAGGCACGCAGTTTAAAACAAAATACTAGGGATGTCAACGAGTACCCGGTTAACCGGGTACTCGATCGAACGTCCGAGTATCGAATACTAAAATCGGTACTCGGTTACTCGGATGTATATTTTTAAATATTTCTAAGCTTATTTATTAATGCATTAAAACATCGGTTTTAAAACGTAAAATGTTCACTGCACTTGTACATACATAATGTACAGTAATTAGGGTTTCCTATGCCTCTAAGTGACCGTTATCGCCCGTGGCAGTGTTTATACAGTAATTATCGTGACCAAACACCTGATGTACCTACCCGGGCTTTTCTCACCTTCGACTGTCGTCTTCCCTTACATTTAGTTTGCTTTAATTATTTGTTTTCATTGAACACCGTTTAAGGTCCATTATATTTAAACAAATTAAATAATTTTGTCAATTCTCCAAGAAGCCGTAAATTCTCGGGAAAGAGAGACGATATTGCACGTGCGATTGTTGATTTGGATGCATTTGATTACATGCCAATTAATGCAAATGCTTTAAAAATATTATGTCCATCGTTGCTCTAAACTACAACATACCGTATCGTAATTCTATGAAATCTAGGATCAAAAAGTGTACGAAGATCGTATAAATCCGCTCTGTTATAGGATAACTTGATCAAGTTTATACCGTACATATAGCTCAGACAACTTATCACTTGGACATCAAACGCACCAAAGAGTTACATTACAATTACGGAACAGATTATTTTTTAAACAAAAATACTGTGAACCATTTCTGATTTTATTTCTCGTATTTATCTGATAAATAAATTGAACTTAAAAAAATGTTAGATTAAATTTCGTCGGTTACAAAGTGGTCATAATTGTTACAACGCATTTGCAGGTAACCTCCCATCGGTTTTAATTCTACAACAGTTCAAAATGTTTTACAGTTATCAATTAACTTGTTCATATTTATTTACACTTTTACCGAGTACCCGGGTACTCGATCGGAAAAACGTCCGAGTAACCGAGTATCAAAAATTGACCGATTTGACATCCCTACAAAATACCCATCTAAAGATATTAACATTTCTATTTTGAGTATCTTAATCTTTGATTTGATTGATAATGAAAATAAAAGTCTTACTTTTTGTTCGAAATAAGGAAGGAACTCAGCCCTCAATGGTTACATCACACGCCTTTTCTTCGTCTGGTGACGTCATCACGGGGGACTCGAATGGTTCCATAATGGTATGGACCAAGGACTCGGAATTTGTGTTCAGAGTCAACATGGACGTCTCTGCTGGAATGAAAGGAGCTCACCTGGTAACATTATTTAATGGATTTATATATTTCTGTATTAGTAACTTAAACCCTCTTCTACTTACACGTGTTATTTATTTTGATCAGAAGCCAGTAAATGCACTCTGTATGATGGGCGACAATACTCTTCTTTCTGGGGGAGGAACTTTTATCAAGTCGTGGGACAGCATCAACAACTACAGAAAAATATCCAAAAGAGAGGTAAACATAATCGTGAAAGGAAGAAAAAAGTCTAAAACATTCACATGTGTAACGTTAGGAAATAATGGTTAATGTACATGAAATAAATTTAATATTTACATACTTTCTAGATTCCTGAAATCGCTGGTGACGTCAGAACAATAATTCCACAACGAGGCTCTGGAGCAGACGGACAAATTTTTGTGGGAACATCTAAATCATGTATCCTAGCAGGGTCTCTACCTGTAAAATTCCGTTTCATAGTTCAGGTAAACATTATAAATAAAAGATACTTTTATTTCATTAAATTGAATAGTATTGCTTATTTTATTGATTGTAAACATATTCTTTTTTTGTAATGTATTTTATATATTGATTATATTTCAACAAGGGTCACTGTAAAGATATTTGGGCGATAGCAGCAGTACCAGGAGAGCCCGCCTTTATCACCACCGCTCACGACCAGTTCGTCTTCAAATGGTCCGCCGTCAGACATCGCGTCATCTGGCGCTCTCAGATGGAGGTAATCAAACTATATTTAATATATCTTCGTTTTTTTTTTCTCAAACGCATTTTATAAATTATGATCTGATCTCGTTGATTATTGTCTGGAATCTTTCTTTCCTATTATGTAGAAGCCTTCCTCGGCTCTGGCAGTGGACAGTCGTGGTATGTTTGTCGCGGTGGGTTCCGTGGCTGGAAGATTCTTTGTCTTGAACGCTAAGAACGGGATGCACATCATTACCGTACAAGTAGGAAAATCACAGATCAATACCATGAGGTTCTCGCCTGGTAAGCATTAACAAGGAAATATTGTTATGTTGGATTGTTTAATAAAAAGTAGGTGAACATTTAAAACTGTCTCGCTATATTACCCAGACAATGCCATGCTAGCAGTTGGTTGTGAAGATGGACACATCCACATCTTTTACGTACATGATGACGGGCAGCTCTACCGCAAGAACAATATCATCCTTAGGGTAGGTTCTTTGTAGATGTACAGATATTATTTTTTATAAACTTATCACGTGATAATGATTGTAAATAGTAAAATTAATAATATCTAATGTTATATTCAAAGGGACACAGCAAATTTGTAACAAATCTTGACTGGTCCACCGACAGTCGCTACCTACAGAGTGTGGACGGAGATTTTGAACTGTTATGTTGTAAGTGTTTTGCAGTCACCTTATTAGCGTTAAATATTTAATTATTTTTGGAAATGATTAACCTTGAAGAGTACAATTAACAGCTTCATTATCATTTAGGGAATATTCAACGCATGGAGAGAGAGGCCCCTCGTGCTCTTCGGGATTGTAACTGGCAAACGTACAGTTGTTGCGCTGGGCATCCTTTAATGGGTAATACGATTTTCTACTTCCGAAGTAATATTTACTATATGACTTATTAAATATTTATGACCATATTATCTTTTTGACTTATCCACCTCCTTTGCTGCTTCGATCAAGTCCCAAAGGGACGCCATAAAATCTCGGGTTTTCCCTGACTTTAGGTCCCTGGACGTCATGTGACCCTGGTGAGAATGTTTCGGTGGTAGCACGCTCCAATTACCGCGAGGTCATCGTCACGGGAGACAACACAGGCAGAATCAAAGTTTTCAAATATCCATCCTCCACCAACATGGTAGTAAAAACTTTGTTTCTGAAATCAACAAATTAATTCTTGTTCACATTAAATTTTCTAAAGCATTGCCCGTAACTTAATTTGTTCAAAGGGCGATATTTCTTGTTGCTAATTAAAGTCAAAATTTGCAGCAAATATGAGGAATACTGTATAAAGTTACCTGTTTTTTTATCCTAGCCTGCCTGTCGCTGGACCAAGCTGTACTCGACTACCGTAACAGCTCTGGAGTTTCTGTATGATGATAGCTTCATGGTGTCCGCGGCAGGGAAGATGCCAGTTCTGGCTCAGTGGAGCGTGGTGGACACGTTCAGTGGAAAACAGTACAACATTTAAGCAACAAGCTCAGTTAACGCTGATCTTGTCTAAACATTTAGTAGTTCCATTCACGGTATTATGAAAAGTAGCTGACGTTCAGACCAAGAAAAAATATAACAAAAGTAAAGTCATTCTGCTTAGAATGTTTATCCAGTAATATTTACTTGCAACTAGTTGATCTTTTTATACCTTATCCATCACATCAGGTAAACATTCACTAGAACTAGTAAGACTAATTACCTCCGATATCTTACATAATTTATTATTATTACTTATTCCGTCCATTTTCACATAAATGTATATATATCAGCATATTTGTTATGTATATATCAAAGTATATGTTGCATGTTATTTTTTTACTATACACTTGTATTTGGAAAAAAATTTTATACTTAGTTATTAAAAGTAAACAAATTTTGTGTAATTTGTTATTGTATCAAATAGTAACTATGTCTGTTGTTTAGTTCTCTATCAAAGTTTTTTTCTTGACAGGAAAGGGTTTTTTCATCCTTTCCAAGCTCTGGTCATTCTGTGATAACTGTTATAAATGTATTACTGTATTGTCATTGCTCATTTTAATAAATTAGAAGACTAATCCAGTTTTTATTATATCTTAATCCAGATGTTTATATATAAACTTCTGGAAATCCTGTAAATACACATAAAAAGGGTGGAGAAGGCTTACATACGATATGCCTACTGAAATATGTTCATACCAAATCCAATATAAAAGGTAAAACTATTCAATCAATAAATAACAATTTTATTAAAATTAAATCACAAACAATTTGTATGTGGATAATTTACGATTATTAATACATGATTTTCTTCCCTATCAAAGCAGGTTACACAGTAGCCTATGAGAATTTTGGGAGTGTTAAATAAATATATATAACTTTTCCAGTCTGGCAGATCAACTGTAGCATTTCTCTTCTCATAATTACTTCATTGACCACTCCTTGAAGAAAATGTTGTCTTTATTATCTACAACAACTACTCCACAGACCACTCCTTGAAGAAATCATTGCCTTTATTGTCTACTACAATGAAAGCTGGGAAGTTCTCCACTTCTACTCGCCACACAGCCTCCATACCTATTTAATATTAAAAAAAACAGTCTTCAGTCTATAAATTCCTCATTCTTCATACAAATCTTTAAGTTGAACACATGCTTTTTTTTTTTTTTAAATAAAAACATTATGAGCTATGAAGATATCTAGTAGATCATATTCCCTTACCTAATTCTGGGAACTCCAGCTGCATTGATTACTTTCCCTTACCTAATTCTGGGTACTCCGGCTGCTTTATTACATTCCTTTAACTTATTCTGGGTACTCCAACTGATTTGGTTACATTCCCTTACCTAATTCTGGGAACTGCAGCTGCTTTGATTACATTCCCTTACCTAATTCTGGGTACTCCAACTGATTTGATTACTTTCCCTTACCTAATTCTGGGTACTCCAACTGATTTGGTTACATTCCCTTACCTAATTCTGGGAACTCCAGATGCTTTGATTACATTCCCTTACCTAATTCTGTGTACTCCAGATGCTTTATTACATTCCTTTAACTTATTCTGGGTACTCCAACTGATTTGATTACATTCCCTTACCTAATTCTGGGAACTCCAGCTGCTTTGATTACCTTCCCTTACCTAATTCTGGGTACTCAAGCTGCTTTGATTACATTCCTTTAACTTATTCTGGGTACTCCAACTGATTTGATTACATTCCCTTACCTAATTCTGTGTGCTCCAGCTGCTTTGATTACATTTACTTACCTAATTCTGGGTACCCCAGCTGCTTTGATTACATTTACTTACCTAATTCTGGGTACTCCAGATGCTTTGATTACATTTACTTACCTAATTCTGGGGACTCCAGCTGCTTTGATTACATTTACTTACCTAATTCTGGGTTCATTAGCTGCTTTGATTACTTTCCCTTACCTAATTCTGGGTACTCCAACTGCTTTAATAACATTCCCTTACCTAATTCTGGGTTCATTAGCTGCTTTGAATATTTTCCCTTACCTAATTCTGGGTACTCCAGCTGCTTTGATTACTTTCCCTTACCTAATTCTGGGAACTCCAACTGATTTGATTATATTCCCTTACCTAATTCTGGGTACTCTAGCTGTTCCACTTTCTTGATACAGTTTTGTGCCAATATAGCAGCTGGTCCTCCAATGGAGCCCAGGTAAAAGCCACCATTATCCTTACAGGCCTTGGTTACCTGTGCCAATCATATAATACAGTCTACTGTAACTAATTATCTTTGAAAACATTTAGAACAAGAAGTCTCCTGTGTGAAACACGTATACACTTATTAAACTCCATATGTATTTAGCTCTTTAATTAAATCTGAAATGTGAACTTACCTGTTTACTTCTATTGCCCTTAGCCAACATAACCATACTTCCTCCTGCTTTCTGGAATTCATCTACATAAGAGTCCATCCTCCCTGCGGTTGTAGGGCCAAAAGAACCAGAGGGAAGGCCCTAGATTTGTGGAGAATCACAAGAATTTTGTCAACTCATGTCTCAATTACTGTGTACAGTAAACCTCTCTAATACTGAAGAGCCAGCGATGAAAAATCTTGATTAGTTATAAATGTTACTTCATATTTCACCATATCTGATAAGTTCATAATGCATTTTAAAACTACAAGGAATGAAAGCCATTATGCAGTAAGTGTGTGTTTATTTATATATGTTTGTTTGCTTTAACTGTAACTGTTTTCATCAATTGACCATACTGACCTCTGGTGTCTTGGCCGGTCCTGCATAGTACACCGGATGGTCCTTGAAGTACTGTGGGAGAGATCTCTCTGTTCTCAGTCTCTCCTGAAGCTTAGCATGGGCGATATCTCGGGCTACTATCAGGGTACCAGACAAACTTAGTCTTGTCTTCACCGGATACTTGTCTAATGATTTCAGTATCTTATCCATCCCATCATTTAAATTAACCTGTGGGAAATGGAGAACAACTTTTTATCAAAATGACAAAAACCGCATCAAAACCAGAATGAAAAAACATTTTTTTTCTAAAATGTACACTATCTATGCATTGTACATCTTGTAATATATTTTAGACATTATTAAAATAAGGAAAAGACAAAAGATCATCATCATCAGTTTAAAAATTGTTAACATTGATATAATTTTATTTTAATATTTTAAGTACATGAGACCCTGACCTGAACCACCTCTGTAGTGAGATCTTTCTCCTGAACCTCTGGCATGTACTTTGAAGGGTTAGTCTCAAGCTGCTCAAGGAAGACCCCATCTTCTGTTATTTTTCCTAAAACCTACAGAAATTTACAACTATTAATACAACAAGTTTAAAAGATATAAAAATCGAATGCTTGTATTAAAATCTTGCATTAATAAAAAGTTAAGTAGGTTCTCTCAGTCTGAAGTGTAAATTTTGTTTAACTTTTAGCTATTTAGTATCTCACCTGTCTGTCAGCTGAACAGGACACGCCTATCCCTACTGGACAGGAGGCTCCGTGACGGGGCAGTCGCACCACCCTCACATCATGACAGAAATATTTACCCCCAAATTGAGCCCCAATTCCTATCCTCTGTGTCAATTCATGGATCTTCTTCTCCATGTCCAAGTCACGGAAACCTCTTCCATGTTCATTTCCTGTCAAATATTTCTAAATATCAGTCAGTTTATACAAGTTTTAAAGAGAATCTAATTTACTACCTTAGAAATATGAATTATTAACCTGACTTAAAGATGCTGTCGAGGTATTTGGTGGATGCTAGTTTCACAGTTTTCAAGTTGAATTCAGCTGAAGTTCCACCTATTACAATGGCCAAATGGTAAGGAGGGCAAGCAGCTGTACCTAACGTCTACAATTCAGAATGAAAAAACAAAATGAAATAAAATCTAAACAAACAAAAACTCCATCCCAATTTGACCTTAAAAAAATTAGCTATGTTTTCTCTTTGACATAACTACTGTTTAAGAGATAATGGGGGTAGTGGAGTCTTACTTTTCTTTTCTCATTGACAAATCAAACTTTTTTTCTGAATTGACTGCTTTCTTACCTTTATTTTCTCATTGACAAAACTCATCAGTTTTTCAGGGTTAAGGAGGGCTTTAGTTTGCTGATATAAGAAGGTTTTATTGGCCGACCCGCCTCCTTTGGCGATGAACAGGAAGTCATACTGATTACTGTTAGTGGAATAAATTTCTATCTGAGCCGGCAGATTGGTACCTGTGTTGGCTTCTTTATACATATCCAGTGGTGCTACCTTTAATAAACATTCCTTTGAATTACAGCATTTGTCAAATGAATTTTGTGAAGAAAACTAGTCCTTAGTAAATAAAAAAAAAAAATCACAAATTTATCATCTCCAAATAAATTGAATAAATATTATTATAAAAGTTATATTTATAATTTAACTGTTTAAATAAATTGATATTCAATTGATACCTGTGAATATCTTAGATTTTTCTTGGTGTAGGTATTGTATACACCTTTGGATAAAGCCTCGGCATCATTTCCATCTGTCCAAACATACTGACCTTTTTTACCTTAAAAAGAAAGAAGCAAGAGAATTCAGATCCATTTAAGTCCACCTCATCAATTAACCTACAATTCTAATGCAAGGGTGATAAGTGTAGGAATAATTACAATTAACAAAAAAATACAGATTATTCTTTGAAAATTGAATTCTATTCACAAAGGTTCCTTTTAATAACTTACTATAATAACTAGGGATGTCAAATCGGTCAATTTTTGATACTCGGTTACTCGGATGTTTTTCCGATCGAGTACCCGGGTACTCAGTAAAAGTGTAAATAAATATGAACAAGTTAACTGATAACTGTAAAACATTGTAAACTCTTGTAGAAATAAAACCGATGGGAGGTTACTTGCAAATGCGTTGTAACAATTATGACCACTTTGTACCCGATGAAATTTAATCTAACATTTTTTTAAGTTCAATTTATTTATCAGATAAATACGAGAAATAAAATAAAAAATGGTTCACAGTGTTTTTGTTTTACAAAATAACCTGTTCCGTAATTGTAATGTAACTCTTCGCTGCGTTTGACGTCCAAGTGATAAAAGTTTAAACTTGATCAAGTTATCATAGCTATAACAGAGCGGATTTATACGGGTCCTACTAAACAGAGTACGCTAGAGTATGATAGAGTACTTTAGAGTACGCTAGAAAAATTGTGTATTTAATATAATTAGACTGTTTATCCATGTATATACAACTTGATTAAACAGTATTATAAAATAATATTGCAACATTTCGATCTTCGTATACTTTTTGATCATAGATTTCATAGAATTACGACACGGTATGTTTTAGTTTGAAGCACCCCCCCCCCCCCCCCCCCCCCCCCCCCCCCCCCCCCAATAGGATTTTCGAGTTTCGACAATTTTTAATTATCGTTTTTTTTAATTTTTTAATTTTTTAAAAAAATTTTTTTTGCTTGTCAACTTTTTTTAGGTGAGTAAAAAAAATTTTTTCTCAGGTTGACCCACCCACTTTCTGAAACGATGCTACGTGCCTGTCTTTCCCGAGAATTTACGGCTTCTTGGAGAATTGACAAAATTATTTAATTTATTTAAAAATAATGCACCTTAAACGATGTGCAATGAAAACAAATCAATAAAGCAAACTAAATATAAGGGAAGAAGACAGTCGAAGGTGAGAAAAGCCAGGTAGGTACATCAGGTGTTTGGTTACGATAATTAGTGTATAAACACTGCTACAGGCGCTAACGGTCATTTAGGGGCGTAGGAAACCCTAATTACTGTATGTACAAGTGCAATGAACAAATGAACATTTAACGTTTTAAAACCGATGTTTTAATGCATTAATAAATAACCGGGTACTCGTTGACATCCCTAATAATAACTTACTACCCATTCCTACACATGTAAACATCTAAGTAATTATTAAGCAGATCACTAAATGTAACACTAACCCATTATAATAGCTGTGCCTGTATCCTGACAGCCAGGAAGCACCATTCCTGCTGCAACATTAGCATTTTTTAGAAATTCAAGAGCAACATAACGGTCATTTTCTGATGCCTCTGGATCCTTCAGTATATTAGAGAGTTGCTGTAAAAGACAGGTAAAACCAATTTCATGCTGTGTGTAAACTGTACAAACAGCCAACAAAACCACCATATTATTCCTACTTAAACATGTTTAATGATAATTTTTTTGGATTTTTTTATTTCATAAATTTACCTGCAGATGAGCTGGTCTTAGTAAGTGGGCCACATCAATCATTGCCTGTTCTGAGATCATTGTTAGAGCCTCTGGTTCAACATTCAGACATTTCTTCCCCTTCACCTCAAATGTAGACACATAATCACCTGAATAGAGAATAAAATCATGCATAAATTAAAAAAAAGTTGTAAGTTTGTACTTATAACAAAAATCCATTGCCATCAGACCAAAACTGTAGGAGGAGTAGCGTTTTAAAGGAATTTCACAGAAATTTCTATGTGTAGTAACCATGGCAACACCGTTCATCAAAATCAAAAACCGATGCACTAGTTTATGTATCTTAGTGTAGTCTAGTGTAGTATACTTGTGTGCCAAGTTATATTGAAATCAGACCAAAACTGTAGTAGGAGTAGCGTTTTAAATGAATTTCACAGAAATTTCTATTTTTAGTAACCATGGCAACACCGTTCATCGAAATCAAAAAACAATGCACTATTTTATGTATCTTAGTGTAGTCTACTTGTGTGCCAAGCAATATTGAAACCAGACAAAAACTGTAGGAGGAGTAGCGTTTTAAAGGAATTTCTATTTTTAGTAACCATGGCAACATCGTTCGTCAAAATCAAAAACCGATGCACTGGTTTATGTATCTTAGTGTAGTCTACTTGTGTGCCAAGTTATATTGAAATCAGACCAAAACCGTAGGAGGAGTAGAATTTTAAAGAAATTTTACATAAATTTCTATTTTTAGTAACCATGGCAACACCGTTCATCGAAATCAAAAACCGATGCACTATTTTATGTATCTTAGTGTAGTCTACTTGTGTGCCAAGTTATATTGAAATCAGACCAAAACTGTAGGAGGAGTAGCGTTTTAAAGGAATTTCACAGAAATTTCTATTTTTAGTAACCATGGCAACACCGTTCATCGAAATCAAAAACCGATGCACTAGTTTATGTATCTTAGTGTAGTATACTTGTGTGCCAAGTTATATTGAAATCAGACCAAAACTGTAGGAGGAGTAGCGTTTTAAAGGAATTTCACAGAAATTTCTATTTTTAGTAACCATGGCAACACCGTTCATCGAAATCAAAAACCGATGCACTATTTTATGTATCTTAGTGTAGTATACTTGTGTGCCAAGTTATATTGAAATCAGACCAAAACTGTAGGAGGAGTAGCATTTGTTGTTTACAGACAGACGGACAGCTGACAGACACGGACGACGGACACCTTAGCATAAGCTCTTCTGGTCTCTGAAGGTTGTAAAATCAAAAATCTTAAGAAAAATACAAGCACCTATTAACATATAATGCTGGATCTTAAATTACTATACAAAGAAATAGCTAAATTCTAACTACAGAAGAGCCAACATTTCATCAAATCAGATTCAATATTAAACATCCCCCCAATTGTTTCTATCACTATAGTTAAATTGCAATACTATTATAAATCTGTACAGGGTTTAAACTTAACGCTTCGCAAATTGCGAGTAAAAATTGGTGTGGGCTCATAAAATTTGTATTGCTCGCCCACGTGGCGAATAAAAATTCTACAGGGGGCCGAATTCATTCCCAGTCCCCTTACTGAAAAACAGACATTTTACGCAGGTTTTTTTTATTTAAAACAACAGAAAAACAAGAGGCCCATGGGCCACATCGCTCACCTGAGAAGCTTTGACCATTCTGTTCTTTACCAGATTTCACCCTTGTTATACATAATGCATCCCCACCCTACCCCACTGATCATAATTTAGACATTTTGAAATCTACACTACCCCATGATCTTTCCATGGGCACACATGTACTTTTCCCAGTGGTTCCTGAGATTTTCATATATATTTCTATGTAAAACTTTGATTCCCTATAAGTGGGGGTCATGATTCCTACAATTTAGAATTTACACTACCCCAGAATGCTTCCACATAAGCTTCACTTTTTCTGGCCCAGTGGTTCTAGAAAAAATTTTCAAAGATTTTTCCTATATATTTCTATGTAAAACTTTGATTCCCTATAATGGCCCCGCCCTTCCCCCGGGGGTCATGATTCCTACAATTTAGAATTTACACTACCCCAGAATGCTTCCACATAAGCTTCACTTTTTCTGGCCCAGTGGTTCTTGAGAAGAAGATTTTCAAAGATTTTTCCTATATATTTCTATGTAAAACTTTGATTCCCTATAATGGCCCCGCCCTTCCCCCGGGGGTCATGATTCCTAAATTTAGACCACCAGAATGCTTCCACATAAGCTTCACTTTTTCTGGCCCAGTGGTTCTTGAGGAAAATTTTCAAAGATTTTTCCTATATATTTCTATGTAAAACTTTGGTTACAGATTTACACTACCCCAGAATGCTTCCACATAAGCTTCAAAAATTTTCAAGATTTTTCCTATATATTTCTATATAAAACTTTGATTCCCCATTGTGGCCCCGCCCTTCCCCCGGGTGTCATTATTTGAACAATTTAGAATCTACATTATACCAGGATGCTTCCACATAAGTTTCAGCTTTTCTGGCCCAGTGGTTCTTGAGAAGAAGATTTTCAAAGATTTTTCTATATATTTCTATGTAAAACTTTGATTTATAATGGCCCCGCCCTTCCCCCGGGGGTCATGAAATTTAGAATCTAACTAAAGGATGCTTCCATATAAGTTTCATTTACTGGCCCAGTGGTTCTTGTTTTCAAAGATTTTTCCATATATTTCTATGTAAAACTTTGATTCCCCATTGTGGCCCCGCCCTTTCCCCGGGGGTCATGATTTGAACAATTTAGAATCTACATTATACCAGGATGCTTCCACATAAGTTTCAGCTTTTCTGGCCCAGTGGTTCTTGAGAAGAAGAATTTTTAATGACCCCACCCTATTTTTGTCTTTTCTTGATTATCTCCCCTTGCGAGGGGATATGTCCCTTCATTTTAACAATTTAAATTCCCCTTTACCCAAGGATGCTTTGTACCAAGTTTGTCAAAATTGGCAAGTGGTTCTTGTCGAAAATGAGAAAAGTTTACAGACGGACAAATAAACATGTGTACTCACTTGAGCCTTCGGCTCAGGTGAGCTAATGAAATAAATCACAGCAGTATGGTCCTATTGTTCGTAAATATCCCTCATCTTTTCCATTTAAAGTACTACACGATTTGTGAAATTCCCTAAAACGATCGTCTTTTTTTCCTAATCCGTTTCCTCCAACCCTCTGTAAATGGTTGATACGTGAGAGATATACAATTTAAATAACTCCCAACTACTCAGTCATATGAATAGTAAGTGTTTTCACCTATTTCAGATATGTTGTAGTAAAAATATTTAACCTAGAAAATCTTATTGTGTCATTGTCAATTTATTAGTTGAAGACATGTACCAGGGCTACGTATTTATATACATGTATTACCAAGTAAAAAATAAAAGATAGTAAAAATGTTTATTGAATACAATTTTATTTCCTTTGATTAATATTTATATGACATCTGATTTTTATAAAGTAAGAACTAATTTTAAACCGGTGAATTAATATATTTATTTCATTTGTATCTACTTTTTGTCCCAGTATCTATGCTTTTTAAAAAGATCACAGAGACTGTGGGCTAACAAATTTAGCAGTGGGCTCCTAAATTTGAAATGTCAGGAGCCCACATGGCTCGTTGAAATTTCAGTTAAGTTTAAACCCTGCTGTATTATTTAAAATAATTAATCAAAATTATTCTCTATAAGTATCAGCATTGTTAAGTATATTCCTAAAAACATACCTGTTAATTTCTTAAATGGGGTATCATGGGGGCTTTCAAACTGCAGAATGTCTTGGTAGAAGAATGGCTTGACGGCTGCAG
The DNA here is from genome assembly GCF_032062105.1 of Saccostrea cuccullata. Lineage (NCBI taxonomy): Eukaryota > Metazoa > Mollusca > Bivalvia > Ostreida > Ostreidae > Saccostrea > Saccostrea cuccullata. Next base: position 308,335 of record NW_026939570.1, on the reverse strand, counting down.
CAGTTGTTGCTTTGTGTCGCAATGAACAGCGACACGCGGTCTGAAGGACAGATAGCAATCTACCATTGCTGTTCATGGTCATCTTTATAAAATGAAATATACTTTTATAATTGTAATGTATGTCCTAGCTTTGATATATTTCCTTATCTGAGCTTATTCATGAAACATTCCTGATCTGCTGGTGATTAAGGAAATCATATACTTTTCTACAGTATATTTCAAAGTGAATATAGAAAAAAAACGCTTAAATAAAAACTTATAAACTTTTTATGATAATTCGCCAAATGCGAGGTGCACTGATATTTTGGTTCTCTAACTTAGATCTCGACAACGTAAAAATGACCACCAAATCCTGTAAACTTGGGTTTCCAAAGGGTTACAGATTGTTTCCTTAGCTCAAAAATAAGCAATTAAGAAATGTCATACGAGTAAAATACTACTGAAACAAATCTTTTAAACGAAAATATCAAAAAGTTCTTACATCTTGTGTAGACCAAAACTCATTCGTCTGCTGTCCTTGAACTATTCATAGGTCTGTAAAACGCTTCTTTTTATGGCTAAAAATGCGCTGTTTCAAGCGTTTAAAAGACGCAAATAAACATTGTACTTTCACTTTGAACATGTCTGCATGATGAGGAAGTTGTTCAGGTATTAGAGACAGAATCATGGACCAACAAGAGACGCGAGATGAACCCCTTACGTTTGCAGACCTGGGAATAACTGCAGCACCGAAGCTAGAAGAAGGGGCATTAGGCAAGGTGCGTGTCGATTTCTTTCCTTTCTTTCAATTTTCCTCTATCCGTTTATTTTCTGGCTTCGTAGGATAGTTTTACAATATACGTATTCTTAGTCTCAGTAGTTAATTAACTTGATCGCTCTTGCAATGATGGTAAAATTGTATGCGTAATGTGTGTTTAAAAAGCTTTCCAAATACACAGTTCAGCATTCATTTTGATAGTTAGGTCGTATATTACCAGCTGTCTACATGCAGACCTAGTTTCTATGTTTTTAACTGCAGGTAAAAAACAAAGTGATCAAAGGGCATTTTAATGTTGTCCTTAATATCTTGATATATTAAATACAGTGAAACCTTTTAATAGGACACTTTAATTTAGGCCTACATGTTGTTTGTTATTTTTGAGCTGTATATAAAAAAAAATATGAAATATACACGAAATCATATTAAATACGAATGCATCAATTTCTGTAAGATTACTTTCACAGTGTCACACATGTATACTTGGTATATCTACTCTGTGACACTTGATATACATGTATACAGTTCTCCTTTGTTTTAACAGTGAAACATGAACTGCTTTCAATAGTCCTATTGTGGTGTTACATCCTTTCACACTTCCCTGTCTTCTATATAATTGCAACATTTTATTTTAATCCTTTTTTTTTAAAAAGTTTTTTTAACAATATAAAACATATATAACTTTATTAAGTTATTTATTTTGTTTGAATTAGGTGAGGGCAGCATCAATGTCATTTTAAAATGACATTCATATTGTGGTGTATTAATTTGTCAGGGATGGTTTTCAACAAAATTAGTTATGATTAATTGTGGTCAGAAATGAATAGTACCAATCAAACTTTTTTTTTAAAAATCAATACCAATGCCCACCACTTTTTATAGCCTTTGCTTATAATTCTCTTAAATATTGTACAGAATAATGAACAAAATCAATGTCAGATAAAAATATCCTGATTTTAAGTAATATCTTGTACTTGCACACAGGGAAGTGAGAGAGAAAAAAATCAATGTTGAAATTTGATCAATGTACAAATATTTTATTTCAAGTGTACCACATGTTTCATGTAGAATAGGTGGCCTGGATACAATTTATTTGCTGTGTTTCACGTATCTGTTGCCTTAGAATTTTTTTAATTTTATCAGTTAAGCTGACATTGTTTAATGGTCACTTATGATTATAATATAATATAACCAAGGGAAAGCGGTATGCATAATTATCTCTGATAAGTTACTTTTCAGATTAACGTTTTATTTTCCTGTTTGTAAAATGTCACTTTTATTCAGAAGATACAAGGTATTCCACTCTCTCCCACTTGTACATCTATGTATGAAGCAGGGTTTATCATACATCCTGCCACTGTGCATACAGGTCTTTTTAAGACTTTTTTAGGATTACATATAATATATGTGAAAGTAGGTGTCCCTTTTGGACATACACACACATATTTTTCCTTTGTGTACTCTCCACCTCCCCACCTCACCCCACTCCCCCTATTTTCCACATTTACGTTAATAAGGAAACCTATGGCCAGTTACAGATGATGCTCTTATTTTGCTTTCCCCTAAGAATTTTTATAACCAGCCGTTCCTATTTCTATGAGCAGAAAAGACCTCTGAAAGATTTGGAGAAGAAGGAAATAGCGTTTGCTGTGATATCAATACTCAGTTCATTGGGTGCCATAGGCCTGGCCATTCAACGATTAGCCACCACCAGTAATGGGAATCCAGACTTCACATTTGCTCTCGTCATCATTATTAATGCTGGTACACAGAAATGACAGTAGTTGAATACTTTATCAAAATATTTACTAAACAGAGTCTTATTTCACTGTATTTTATTCCTTCAATTTGATTATATATTATTAATTTTTTTATTTAGAATCTTTTTGTTATCACATGCACCACACAAAACACTGTAGTGTCAGATCAAAATTAGTATAAATTTTTATTAGTGTGTCATTCCAAACAAACATTTTTTTAGGATGGCCTTATGTTGAATGTTCTTTTTATACCTCGGTATTAACATGGATAAAGTGTGTCTTTCGAATTCTGTGATGCGCGATTTACTTGACAGTACAGACTGCAAAGTGAACAATTATAATTAATAAATGAAATCTATGTCATTTCAGTTTTTTGTATGTATTACGTTTTTCACGGCCTCCTTGCGGAGCGACCCTATGAGATCATCGTTATGGTGTTAGCGACCATCGCTGTTACGATTTATGTCATCGTTAATTTTATTCTGGGTCCCAAAAAGGATGTCAAAATTGTAAGTATTTAATCTACTGTAGTAAGAAACAGTTTTTACAAAGCGCATGTTTGGATGCTTGCGTAGTCCGAAAACCAAACGATGTTTATCAAACAACACTTATATTGAATCTGGTTTGAGATTAACAATGATTAAAGAAGACGTATCCCAACCCTACCCCTTTGGTCCAAATCTTTACATATCTAGATCCATACTTTAAATTTTCATTCAGAAGGGCAAGGTGAGGGGTATATGTATCATCTCAAAAGTATTTGTACATAATCATGATAATTGTGTTTTTTATTTGCCGTAATTTTGCAAAGCTTTTTTTCTGATAAATTACCAACATGGTGTACGATGTTACATGCACAGGATGATAAATTATCATTTAAAGCCCTATTTACACGATCTGATTTGTAAGTTATTACATCTTACAAACATGGTTTACGATGTACAGATATGAAGTCAGATGGAGTCAGATGGAATAGAAACATGCTTATTAAGTTGTTTTAACCAATCATTGACAAGGTCAAAGAGGTTGATCTATATAAAGAAGAAATAACATGTGAATTTTTCCCGCACTTCTTCTCCAAAGATAATTCAATATCAAATAATCTTATTTATTGCAATTAAAATGTGGGGGACACATTTTCTATTGGCTGGAAAGAGAGAATTTAACTACAGAACAAACTGAAAGATTAGTAGAACTATATCGAGAAGAAGTAGATTTTTAAAACACAAATGACTATTAAATTATCATCATCTTCCATTGTGAAATGTAAACAAAAAAATTTTTAGGGGAAACATTAATGAACTTCATGTCTGGCAAATCATACTGTGTAAATGAAACACTAAGATGTGAAATCACATCTGATTTTATAAAAATGGAGGGCTTTATTGTTTCAAGGTAAAATCAACAATAAATTCTGAATACGTATAAATTGTTCCAAGTTGAACATTTAGAAATGGAATTAATTATAATGAAGATGAGAGAACTGACCTGCTGACAATTGTAGGCTCGATTGGTGCTCGTATGTCTTTTGAGTCCTGTCATCGTTGTGATGGGGTGTATTATCGCCAAAGAGTACCACGATTCTGGGAGACTGATTTTCCGGATGGTGGGCGCTGATTCCACTCTACAAGGATTCTGTAAAAATCTCTTCTTGTTCCTGGGTTTGCAGAAGTTTGATCTACAACTAAATGTAAGATGACAAGAAATTATTATGTCTTGTAAAGAAATGGAATTAGAATTTTTAAAAATCACAAGTTACTATGTGTATAAGGTTTCATCTCACAGACATTTTTATGTTATAATTATTTTCATACCGGTATCGTGCTTCATTTTCTTCTTTGCACTGTTTTTTCTCAAATGGATGGAGCTAGCTATTGTGACTTTTCAAGCCCCGCATTTACCTGTTTACATCTCTAAATACTGTCATATAGATATTACTTGTTATAGGTGACGATGGTGCTGTTAATTCTTCAGTCCGGGACTAAAGTAGACACAGAGGACATCGTCATCATAGCCGTCGGAGTTCCGGTCACCATCGCGTGTTTTGCTCTGGGTTACCTCAGCGTAAGCAAAATACTAGCATTTGATGACGCTGAATTTGTTTTGAAAACAAAATGAAATTCGTGGTGCTAATTTACGTAGATCTACTTTTTATTTAGGTTCGATGGGAGAACAAAAAGCTGGGCATTATATATGCAGTGTCGCTGTTACTGGCTCCAGCGTACATAATATACAAAGTATACGAGGTAAATGAACATACCTAGCATCAAACTGCCACCAAAGGGCGAGCTACACAAGCTGTAGTACGTCCCCTGATATGGAATATGGAAAGGAAGTTCACTATTGCACCATCGACTAAAGGGTTGATGCGCAGTAGTAAGATGGCGCGATAACGACGAAGCGTGATTGTGCGATGGCGATGAAGCGATAACTCAGTGGAGCGATAGGGAACATTGCTTCATAACCATGTGTCATTCCTATCGCATTTACACACTTTCCCTTCATTGTTTCATCGTCATCGCATTGTCGCTTCATTGCATCATCGTCATCGCGTTATCACACCATCGCTTCATCGTATCAATGTATATTATCGACCACAGCCTCGATGGTGTGATGATGCGAGGTGAACTTTATGGCCTTATCCAGATTCCATAGATGAGAGTTTGTATGATGTTTAATGTTCCTCTCAAGAATTTTTCACTCATATGATATGGAGATGCCGGTGGAGAGCTGCAATATTTTTTCTTATACTCGGCACTTACGGCGATTGAGCAGTAAGGGATCTTTTTCGTGCCAGCACCTACTGCGGTACCTCGGTTACCGTATGTTCTTATTTAAAGGACCGGTCTACATGCCCCGCAGTGGGATTCGAATCTGTGATCAACTCCTCACTCCGCCACTCTAGAGCAAACGCTTTAACCACTGAAATTGAATTTTTAAATTAGTCATCACAGTCACTGAAATATTATTCTGTTTATCATTTTGTGCGTTTTAATCAAGTTTATCATTGCTTAATTTTTCTCAAAATGTATTAAAGCTTGTTCACCTGATTCTTTGAATTTGTTTTATTTTTAATTCAGTCTGCTGACGATTTGGCAAAATTCTCAACGACACAATTTCAAAATGGAACAACAACATCACAACAAAACTCGGCTCTTTCGGGAACAACATTTACAAGCGCAGGATTAGCTCTGTTGATTCGAGTATTGATGGCGATATATTTTGTAAAAGCTGTCCTGAATTTTGGTTATGGACTAAAATACAAAGGTAGGAAATGATTTCGATTTGAAGGAATTTTTCTGATTTCAATTTGTTGATCCGACGATGAAAATAATTTAATAAGTTATAGTTTTTTCTTTACATTATTTATGCACCATGAAGAACTACATTAAATAATAGTTTTCCCCTGCTAATCTTTGTGTGTATCGTTATCCTACGGTTTGAACCCCAACTTTGTGTCGTGTATTATCACACAGAGCCACATTTAGTTTGTCTGTCTGTCCTATCTGCTGCTCCATCACATTTATCATGTATCTTGACAACTCGGCCAAAACCGTTGTGTTAATTAAGGAAGACTATCGTGCAAAGCTGTATGGAAATGAAAACCAACCTTTTTTCTACACAATTTTTTACAAATCGTATTCCTTTTCCCTTGTTTTAGAAACAATTCCACCAAGGTTAAGGACCTTTGACAAAACACTTATCTCCTTTGTGGCCATTTTTTGTGTAAAACAAGTCTGTATTCCAGAGAATCTTGGTCAGATGTGCTTTGTACATTGTAATAAGTTTTTTTTTCTTCAATATTTTATGGTGTCCGGATAGGGCCATTTGCGTTAGCGCGACATCGCGTTCAGATAAACGAGACATCGCGCTAACACACAACACGCCGTCGCGCCAACGCAACTTTGCACAACACGCCGTCGCGCTAATTTGTTTGCACAACGCGCCGTCACATGCTAACACACAATTACGCCGTCGCGCTACAAAACTTTGCACAACACGCTGTCGCGCTATAACACAACTTTGCACAACGCGCCATCGCGCTGACACACAACGCGCCGTCACGCTTACGCACAACACGCCGTCGCGCTAACACAACTTTGCACAACACGCCGACGCGCTAATGGGTTTGCAAGTTTCACAGTATAGAAAGAAGTATGTGTATAAGTTTGTTTATGCTTAACCATATAATGGATGAAATTCTGGATGAGATTGGTCATTGGGAATGTTAAATCTAAAGTTTAAACTTATCAGTATTTTTTTTTAATTTGTTATAACAAATTATTAATTTGTTATAACAAATTATTAATTTGTTTAAACAATAATTTTAATGTTGGCTGGTGTTCGTTTCGTTTTAATGGTGTTGGTTACAAATTATTAATTTGTTATAACAAATTGATATTTTGTTATAACAAATTGATAATTTGTTATAACAAATTGATAATTTGTTATATCAAATTTGTTTAAACAAATAATTTGTTATAGCAAATTACTAATTTGTTTAAACAAATTGATAATTTGTTTTAACAAATTACTAATTTGTTTAAAAAAATTGATAATTTGTTTAAACAAATTGATAATTTGTTTTAACAAATTACTAATTTGTTTAAACAAATTGATACTTTGTTTTAACAAATTACTAATTTATTTTAACAAATTGAAAATTTGTTTTATCAAATTACTAATTTATTTTAACAAATAACTAATTTGTTTAAACAAATTGATAATTTGTTTTAACAAATTGATAATTTGTTATAACAAATTGATAATTTGTTATAACAAATTAATGATTTGTTATAACAAATTAAAAAAAATACTGCTGCGGCCCAAATACGCTTCCGTAGCATGCGCAGTCTTATATTTCCGTACACGACTTCCTACTAGACTGTGAAACGTACAAAGTTGCGTTAGCGCGACGGCGTGTTGTGCAAAGTTGTGTTAGCGCGACAGCGTGTTGTGTGTTAGCGCGACGGCGTGTTGCACGTGCGCGTTGTGCAAAGTTGTGTTAGCGCGACGGCGTGTTAATTGTGTGTTAGCGCGACGGCGCGTTTATCTGAACGCGATGTCGCGCTAACGCAAATGGCCCTATCCGGACACCATAATATTTCTTTATTAGTTTATCAAATATCATGTTTATAGTTTGGGTCAGGAGAGACATGTATATATTTTATAGCAAAACTTTCCTTTCAGAAATACTAGTATTTCCTTACCACAGCTTTAATCAATTTGTTTACAAGTAGAATCTAGCCATTCACACCCAAGTAGAAATTACTGCTACTTACAAGTGCATGCAGTACATGTAGATATTACTGAATTTAGTTTAAAATAATTTATTCTGCTTCTGAAGTGTATGGGGACCGCAGCAATCTTCACGTCAACTCGCACCCTACGTATAACGCCATAGATGACAGCAGTTAATGGGTTTGTTTATTTAGATGTATAGACGTGTATGTGTATGGGTTTGTTTATGTACATCTATAGACGAATATAAGGTATGTGTTACATTAAAAGTTTAAATCTAAAGTTTAAACTTATCTATTACATGTATTATAATAACTAGAACTAAACTTTAGATTTAAAACTTTTAATGTAACATATGTTTGGTGTGGCTGGTGTTCGTTTCCTATTAATGGTGTTGGTCGTACTAAGTTGCATGAATAAATCTAATCAAATACATGGCTCTATCACAGTTAACTTTCACTTACATTTCATATCATTTGTAGAATTCTACGTCACCGAGAAAGTCTTTTATTTGTCTGCTGTTTTGCTAAAGACACCTTACTTCGTTTAATATAATTGTAGTAATATTTTGCTAAAACTGTACATTACTTCGAGTATTTATCATGTTTATAATTGTAGCAAAATTTTGTTTTGTTATCTGAAGAGTATATTTCAATATTTCCTGTCTTTTTTAATTTATGCGCCTGTAATCCAAAATTCGAGGGGTATATACTAAGTAGTTTTTGCCCTGTCCGTCCATCTGTCTGTTTAACTGTTAGTCCATTAAAACTTTAACCTTCAATGCTTATAAACTTTTGATTGGTCTGATTATGGATTTAATATTTCACATGTGTATTAATTATTACAAGACCTTTATCTATGTATAAGTAAATTTGACCTCTTGACCTTGGAGTTTGATCCATTTTTGAAAAAAAAAAATTAAATCAAATTTTAAATTTGGCCATAACATTTATACAGTTGCTGCTTACCATACTTCATTTGTATATTTATTCTAATAAGACCTTACTTTCCTATAAATATTCTTGATTTTTTTACCTTGACCTTAAAGTTTGACCCACATTAAAGAATTTAACCCTAGCCTTAACTCTTGAACAATTAGTACTAGGGATTTTATATTAATCATATGTATTCGTCGTGACAAATATTTATTGGACGTGTCCTTTTCCTAGGTTTCATTGATTTTTTACCTTGACTTTGACCAACTTTTTAAAAACTAAAAGCGACCATAACCTTTGAACGGTTGGTTCTTTGGCTTATATATGTCACAGATATATTACTGAGACAAGTCCTTTCTTAGGAAATGACTTGTTTTCATCCCTTGATCTTGATCCCGGAGTTTAACTTGCATTTGAGAAACTTTAACCTTTACCATAGGCTGCCATACGGGAGCATCGGTGTTCACAATCAGATCTTGTTTTTATTTTATGTTGTTTCAACTCTTTTATCTAAATGAGTTTTTACACCGTATGTATTATGACTGGTCGTTCTGTCGACTTGTTCACTTTTACAAACATCTTTAAATCTCATTGATTCAAATTGTAAAGACATGTTAACAAATCAGTATGATGATAGAACTTTTGATCAGTAGTTATGTAACATGCGAGCATTACTTTAACCACCTTCTTTCGTAATGTTGCAGTATACGGCGGGACGGAGCCACCGAGTAAGGAAAACGAGGCACCACCTCAGGCAGCTCAACCGTAACCACAAACTGTCACCACCTCCTGGGGGGAGAAAAGGGGGGGGGGGGGGTAGATCGAACATATCAACTCCGGGAAAGGACGATTCTGAAATTTATACCATGTTTGTACAATGTTGACAATGAAATCCATCATGAACTAGTATCATTTTTTTTTCTTTTGGAAAGTGATTAGTGCTTTGTTTTTATGTCACTTTTTTACGTGTTCTCTGGAGACTTTATTTAAATTTGTCTTTACAGCAGCTTCGTCAGATACCCCGGATTTCGTCTTTTGGGTACACATTTTGAGTTTAAGACAAGTTCACCCTTGGGTAACTGACGATGCTTCAGTACATATCTTTCTTTCTTCGCGCTTATCGCTGTCTTAACCGGTGTTATTGCATAGGAATTGATCACTGCTATATTACCATTGTGCTGATGATATCAGAATAAAATTTTCCTTGTTTCGTCAACAGATCAGATAATCAAAATTGTTACGTATGAAAGCTCTTTTTTATACAATGATTTTATTGTGTCATGAATATGTGTGTATTTTAATATATTATTAAGTAATTTGTGAAACAAATTGATATAATAAATTTAATATATTTTTGTCAAGAAAAGTTATTTTGATCTATCTCCTATTTGTCTTACCAATTACTCAAAGGTTACGCCTCATGAAAGACGCTGTACATAAGGGGCAAAACTCCAAACACCTTCTTTTTTAATGTTCCCATCGGCCACGGTTCGGAGTCCACTCAGAGCTATCTCCCTCCTGTGGCTGCTTGATCACATAAATGGTCGTAATCTTGAATGTTTACGGCCCGTGTGCTGTGACGTTATGTTCAGCCAATGACAATTTTTTTTATTAGCTACGTAATTTTGACCGTTGTTTGCGACGATGTAATGTCTCCTGATTCAATGTAACTTGGAGATGATGGTAATGTGCAAAAGATAAGTAAAGAGCTAGGTTCTTTTTATGCATAAAATGGCCCTGTCCTTATATCAATCATCCTCTTTCCCATCTTATATATCAAAATAAAGTAGAGACTTAGTGCATCATTTCTTATAGGAAAATTTCTTTTTGGAGAATCAGAGTGGAGAACAACCTTTGAGAAAATGCAATTTTCTTGAATATTGCAGAAAACACACGCATTTGACTACCTTCAGCAAAGGATTAAAATATGTGCACAGCCCAGGATCCAATTATTCTTCAGAAACAGATCTTTCATTATGTAATGGCATATTCTGGATCAGAGGTTGTGCTCTATATGAAATATTAGAGAGGTTTAGTTACACGTTTTACGAGGAACTTGTACGGGTGACGTCATTAATTGTTTTGTTCTTCGAAATCATGACGTCAAATCCGACGTGTAGCAACAAATTTAGAACGTGTAATACACTGTGTACACGTACGACATAAACGTGTAAAATTATCGAATAAATTCTATATTTACTGATTCAGTTGATTGATTTTATGCTATAAAACAAGAACTTAAGGCTATTTTTAAAGGAATTTACAGGATATGGGAAAATGACGCATTTTATAACGTCATAATGCATTGACTAGATTGAAAATTACGTCATGTTCAATAGATACATGGTAAAAAACAGTCCAAGTGATAAATACTGCATTTTCAATCAAGATTGGGCAGTTTTGATTTTTCAGAAATTCACAGGGCCAAAAAAGGTCTTAAGTGGCTCTTGCTCTTTGTAATATTTTTTTATCTATAAACATTTATGCAACATATTACAAGTATATTCACTAAATAAGTTTGTCAAATTAATTCCAAAATGGAATGGATGATTGACGTTTACTTTTAAGCCAATGCGGGATGGGTAGTTCTCTCCTAAAATACTTCTGTTGTTAGTTTTAAATGTATTGTGACGTTAAATTGTTTGTGACGTCACAATCAATAACTAGCATTTATCAATTTGTAGCTAAAAGATGCATTGTGACGTTAAATTGTTTGTGACGTTCACAAAACTAACATTCATCAATTTGTTGCTAAACGCCAATTTTCAAAAAGAAGGCAATCATGATTGTGGCAATGCATCTATTTTTCTTATCTGTTCAGTGGGCTTATGGATTGATGTCCGCTAAAGATAAAGGTAATTTTAAAAATTATATACTTAAAAAACAACATTTGTAAACTCCAGTCATTACACACTAAAGAAACGTTTTTGGTTTTGACAATTTTTAGTAGTGAAGGGGATACACCATTTAATTAAAAGGATTATGTTTTGGTGCAAACTTCCGAAACCGACAATTTCTCGTAACCTTTTAATCATGAAAAGTAATGCAACTGATTTGAAATTCAATAAATGTTTTATAATAAAATAATTATGTTTTCGTTTTCAAGAAACCAAGACCGATGTTAAACCAAAACCTGTAAAATATCTTATTCCTCCTGTTGCATAAAGAAGTCTTCATGAATTACCACCCGATCTGCAAATAGTGATCTCAGCACGAAATATCACTGAACAACGATTAATGATAGCCTCGAAAGGAATAACAAATCAGATTGTAACAGCAATTGCAAATAGTGCTCAGCAAGAATACTAGTAACCACTCGCATTGTACCAGTATCTACGTATTGTGCTCTCAGGAGAAATAGCCCTCAGATTGTATCAGCTACTGCGATAGTGTAATTGCTCACGTCGAATCAGCTACTGCTAAAAGTGGTATCAGTGAGAATGACAATTCACATTGGATCAACTACTGCTAAAAGTGGTATCAGTGAGAATGTCAATTCACATTGGATCAGCTACTGCTAAAAGTGGTATCAGTGAGAATGACAATTCACATTGGATCAGCTACTGCTAAAAGTGGTATCAGTGCGAATGACAATTCACATTGGATCAGCTAAACTGTTCAAGTGTTGTCAGTACGAATGACCACTCACACTTAACTACAAATGACCACTCACACTGGATCAACTGCTGTAAAAAGTGGTATCAGTAAAATGACCACTCAACTGGATCAACAACTGCTAAGTATGGTGTCAATACGAATGACCACTCACACTGAATCACCTACTACTAAAGTGGTATCAGAACTAACGGCCACTCACACTGGATAAACGTCTGCTTAAAATGATATCGGTTCGAATGTCCACTTACATTGGATCAGCTACTGCTTACAGAGGTTTCACTAAGAATGACCCTCACCTTCGATCTTCTACTGCTAAAAGTGGTTACACGGGTATCAGTAAAAATTAGTGTTGGCAAATCGGACGATTTTTAGTAACCGGTTACTCGCTCAATCTTCCGATCGAGTACCCGGTTACTCGGATGATTTATTCATATGTATCATTTATCTCATCTTTTACTCATCAGTTCTAATAAAACACAAAGGTATTGTGAATTAACTTTATTTATAAACTTAGAAAGAACACGCACGCAATATCTTGAATTTTAAATATAATTATAATAAAAAAAATTAATTAAATCAGAAGAAAAATAAATATTCAATGTTTCACGCTATTTTACATGGCGTTCATCAGTTTAACTTTTCAACCCCCGATACATGTCATGATCAAGGAGAATAATTATTTAGAAATTTGAAGTTACGATAACTCCAATTCACATTAATTACATTTTACAGGTATAGAATCAGCTGGGTTTTTTAAAATACTTCCAAGCTTTACATGTCTTTGGCGGCATGTTTTTACATTATTTAATGAGGTAATTATAACTTTGGTCTTCAAAACTTGTATAACCTGCTGGCAATCCAATTAAGCTATCAATTAAGTGTGAAAACCAATCAATCGTATTAGTGAAACCATAGACCATTAAATCTAACGGTAAAGAAAATTAGAGAAATGTTTATTTGTACGCTTATAAACAAATTAACATTTTATTTTTTAGTTATTAACCATATAAGATGCATTTTATCCGAGTAACCGAATAGCAATTTTACTAACCGATACTCGCATCGTTCGAAACCGGTTAACCGGTATCAACACTAGTAAAAATGACCATTCACATTGGATCAACCTCTGCTTAAACAGTGGTATCAGTATGAATGACATCTCACTTGTGTTGAACAACCACTTCCAATTATGGCACCGGTATGAATGGACAACCCATTGCAACATCGTACCAGCCCAGCCCAGGGTCGTACCGGTATTTTCCCCTAAAACATGATACGTTGTAAACATGTAACACCGTGTCTTATTAATACAAGGCCTCGGTCATCATGAGATATCGTTTATCATCATATATAGAGAGCTCCAGCGACAAAAAGTATGGAACGCCATGGCTGCCTTATGTTAGATGATTTTATTATATGCTGTGGTTCTATAATTAATGCTAGTTTTTTTATATGCTGTGTTATATATATGCTTTTATTATTATATGCTGTGTGATAATATTGTGGGTCTTTATTATATGCTGTGGGTTTATAATTAGAAAAAATAATTTAGTCAGCTAACATAAGGCAGCCATGGCGTTCCATAAAAAAGCATCGTGCCATTCTATGGTCATTCTGATTATTGCTAACATTAGAATGTATATATAGTTCTTATAGCATTCAAAAATATGAAGAGAAAAAATAGTTTATTTACACATACATGTATATTATGCATGAGTAATGAAAATGATTTATATACACATGCATATATATTGAAGCGATTTCTCTAGTATTTACAGATGAATACTGAATAATAAAGCAAATAAATTTATGCAGTTTTTTCGTTTTTTTAAGTGACTTTTCCGATTTTTGAGTGGTAGGTTATTTTTGTAATGAATCAACAATTTCTGTTAATTTGTATTTGGAGGGGCGGAGATAAACAATTTTCCTAAAAATATCTTTGAAAGGGAGAAACGAAAGGAAATTGCTCGAAAATCCTAATACTGGTATTTTTTTTTTTTATTTATACAAAATTTTATTCACATAAGTGAATGGGATTGGGCAGCAGGCAAAGCCTATTTTAGCCCTCTCCCTTCAAATACTTGTATTTGAATACATGAACATAGGAATCTTTGGATACCCACGGATGATCTCGTTTTTTCTTATCACAATATATTTGGTATATAGAAGGACATGACTTTTGGGCGGCACGAACCCTGAAACAGAATATATTAGACTATGTTTGTCTGAAATTTGGTGTTGGGGACTTCGGTAAGGTTTCGAATTCCTATTGGAGACTTCGGTAAGGTTTCAAGTTGGAGTCTTTGGTTAATTTGGGTTTGGGAGATCATGGTTAAGTTTGCTTTTGGAGACTATGATAAGTTAAGTGTTTGAGATTATGGTTAAGTTTAGTGTTGAAAAACCATGCTTATAAGTTTGGTGTTGGAATCTTCTCCTTTCCTGTTACAGATTTGGTGCCGTTGACCACCCCTGGTGAAATTCCTGCCAGGTAGTAATAATTATAGTGACTTGGGTAAATTGTGTCTTCGGGCGACGACCATTTTAGGAGGGAGGAATGTTATGGTTTGGGCAGTGGATATCGGCCTGGATAGCTCAGTTGCCGAGTTGGTAGAGCCCCTGACTGGGTTCGATTCCTGGTCCAGCCATACATGTCATTTTCTACTTTCCTTTTAGACCTGATTAAATCCAGTCCTCTTCTACTATTTCGACAACGATAGGCCAAGAAGGATATGTTTTAATCAGACTCACTGTAAAAGTTACATAGACCTTTAATACATGATTTCTGATTGAAGTGGCGAGTATTTTAAGAACGAGTTATTTTAAAGTCCAAAATGGCGGCGCCCATGAACCACGAGAAAAATGAAAACAAAGTCATTAAAAGTGTTTCGAAACAAAGCAACGAGAAGCGATTGATAGTTGTTCTTGAAAGAGCTTCTTTAGAGTCAGTTAAGGTATGACTTTTCCCATTTTACATGTAGTTTTAAACAGCGATTTTATCAAAATTTGCTTTATTGCGTTCAAAAAGCACAATTTTTCAAACCTATTATAATGTGTTTTAAAAGATTTTTTTAAATAGTTATAAACCCCCATTTTTCAGGTTGGAAAGCAGTTTGAATTGCTAAACTGTGACAAACACAAAGGTTTGGTTTATTTCTCTCTGCGTATAACCCATCAGGTAAAGAGCATTTTATAATACAATTTTTCAATATCTATTTTAATGTGTTTAAAAAGATCTTTTTTCTAAAAATAGTTATAAATCCCCATTTTTCAGGTTGGAAAGCATATAAAAGTTCTTTGAATTGTTTTAACTCAGAAATAAATCAACTGTCAAACACAAAGGTTTGGCAATGAACATGAAAATTCTATGTACAAAACCAATCAACAATCATGTATTTACCTTGATTATCAAAAGTATTCTAACTGGAAAATATTTTTCTAAATATTAAAATCGAGTTAACCCTTCAAATGCATTTTTTTAATAAATGAATTTAATTGTATTATTTTTAATCCTAATACATTTTTTTTAAATTCTGCATACTGCAGTTTTTTTTGTTGTAATTGTTTTAAAAATAATTTATATTCTTTTTTTTATGATGAATTGTTTTATGTTTCAAGTTACATTTACACGACTGTGAAGACACATAGAAATAGAAAATATGATAGAAGCTAGGCTTTGTAAATACCCCTGTAAATTTTGTTCTGTTATCAAAACGAAAAGGTGTTGATTTTTATTATATTGCATAAAATATAAATTGAACAGATTTGCAAAATATCAACGTACTGATATCTAATCATTTAAAAAGAAATCCATGTAATAAATTGCATTATATCTGATATTTTTTTTTTCATGTAATAAATTGCATTTAGATATTTTTTCCCTATTTCCAGTGTCTGTTGATGTTGATGGACAGTCCACTGAACAGAGCGGGACTTCTACAGGTGTATGTTCACACAGAGAAAAATGTCCTCATAGAAATAAACCCCCAGACAAGAATTCCTCGAACATTTGACAGATTCTGTGGTCTGATGGGTAAGAATGTAAAGTAAAGAAATGAATTAATCAATGACATACACACATTTGTCCATTACACTGAAATATTTTCTACAAGGTATTTGTGTAATATGTTTGCATTTGCTTTTACAGTACAGTTATTACACAAGTACAGTATACATGCAGCAGATGGGCCTCAAAAACTATTAAAAGTAAGCATTGAGTCTTCAATATTGCTCCTTTATATGTAATATATATGTGCATGTTTCTTTCAATGTACATATCTTGATGATTGAAATCTTTGCAGGCTAACATAAGTTTAAATATTTCATTCACACAGGTGATTAAAAATCCAGTAAGTGACCATTTGCCACTTGGTTGTAAGAAATATGGGACTTCATTTCATGTTGAAAAAGTCACAGACCCACGTGAAATTGTTCCTGAAAAAGAGCCTGCTGTTGTTGTTATCGGGGCTTTGTCTCATGGCAGTGTAAGTAACATTTAATTTAAAATCTTATTCTCCTTTACATAAATGCAAGTATTTGAGAGATAACCAATATTACTTCCATTGTATTCAGTAGTAAGACATACAGAAAATCATGTCATTTCTATTTAATATTTTGTACTAAGCCCTCATTCTTTGACCCACATTTTCAGCATATAATCTGGGTCACTTTCTTGTAAGACAGATCCCCCTGTTTATTTGATTTCCTTATTCTCCACCAGGTCGATGTTGATTACATTGAGGACACAGTCTCCATTAGTAGTTACCCCCTGTCAGCTGCATTAACCTGTGCCAAGATCTGCTCAGCGTTTGAAGAAAAATGGAATGTAGTATGACCTTGGCTGTCAAGGTCATCTCAGCCTGCTATCCTGGAGGGTATTTGCCTTTCTGTTATGTAACAGTCATTAATCTTAGGACTTGACCTTGGAGAAAGACGACCTTGGCCCATCAATCAGTCTGCTGATAAGCATTTTCTATACAACAAACTTATGTATATGAGGCCCTGGAATGTTAAAACTTGTTATTTATGCAAGAAACTCTTTTTGCTACACTTTGAATCAGATATTTGCCATGGGATATCATAGATATTTTAATTCAAATGTATCTGATCCCCATTTTCTAAAATGTGCAAAATTGCGAAATATTTGTTGCAGAATTAAAGTAGATTGTAAAGTATCAACAAACACATATTATGCAGCAATATACTACATAATTTTTGGATATGTGCAAAGTTTATATAAATCAAATCTGCAGCAAGAATCATAAATCTGTGCCTTGTTATCCGCAGTAGTGGTATAATATGAATATTTCGTGAAAGATTTAGAAATTTTATTTGATAGCGACAAATAGTAAGGAAAGATGTTCATGTTTGCATTCATCATAAGACCACAAGTTTTTACTCTACATTATGAACACTGTTACATGTATTTATTTTTAGCTTGTTTTGTTTCAGTTAGATTTTATTTTTGTTTCTCTGATTCCATTGGTAGATGGTTAGACATTTGTATCCGACTTAAAGAATAATCAAGTAGGACCTGTCATTAATGTAACAAACACAAGTTTCTTCTTCAAGATCCCTGCCTCAAAAAAGGAAACTAAAGTTATGTTAGATTTTTGATGCACAATGTCTTTTTCATATCTTTTCTTTTTTTTATTTTTGTTCTGTTTAAGAGTTTCTAGAACTTTGAATTCTTGGTAGTACATGTATAAGTTTGGTTTGACTTACTCCTGGACCCATGTTCTTAATATTAGAATATTGAAAATGACATCAATTGGGGTTTATGTTTTTGGAGCATTCTATATTTATCAGATGAAACATCACAGTTTGTTTATATTCACTTATGAACATTTCATGAGATGGTTGTTTTCTAATTCTTGATGATTAATATACGATTGTACATACATACAATTCATGTACATGTATGTATGTTTGAATTAAGGTAGAACAAGTTTAAATGAGTAATTTTATTGCAACAAAGAAATAAGTGTAAAAAAATAAATAAATAAGTTAACAAAATGCACATGCTTTTGAGATTCATTGCAAAACATAAGCATCATATGAAATAGCGTTCATATTATAATAAAGCATCATAGTATGTCATAGGTTCGATTCTGGCATACCACGTGACTGAAATATACGTCAGTGATGACGGTCAATATCTATGCTGTGGATGCTGGTATAATCAATTCGGAATCCTCGGAAGTTACTGTTCTGGTCCGAGGTAAAATGAAGCAGTAGTTTATTGCTGCTGAAGTAGATAATCTTCTCTCCGATATTATTCCCAGAAATCCTAAAATCAGAGATATATTGAATGTAAATCAAGATAAGCAAACTATTAAAAACTAATTCCTACTATTCAGATTCAGAAAGAAATGAGAAAAAAAACAATTCAGAACTCACATTTGCCCGACCCTTTCCGGTCCGTACACTCGAATGTCAAGGACATCGTACTCACTTTCCGAATGAAAGTCACGGATAGTAAGTTTTAAAAACTCAAATGGACCCTATCAGCAAAAAAATTGATCCTGAATTTTTTTTTCATATTGAATTATGGATCTTAGCAAAACATACCTACAGGAACATGTGTTCTGTTCATTTCTTTGAGAAAGAATAAAAAAAACAGCATGCTACTCACCTCGATCAACCAATGGCATTCGGCGTTACTATAGTAGTCGTTAGGGTAATTGGGCGAGAGAATTGTTCCGTTTTCTTTCCGAAAAGTTCCACCACAATCTGCCAAAAATATTTTTTATCAGTCTATGAAATCAAAAGTTGCAATTCCCATAGAGTTTAGCTTTGTGTAGTACTCACTTGGTGTAGATGGTGCCACCTCGTCACACGTGAACCCACTGACCCCATAGGGACAAATGCAATTACAGTTTGGTCCAATAAATCCACCGTTCTGACATACAAAGTTTGTTCTGCAGTGCCCTAAAATAGAATTTTTAGTGGCGATGTTTAGAACCGTTTAACTATACGTTACACTGTTAATATAATATTGTCATATGTAATATACTAAGTATACATTTATTTTTCTTGGATGTAAATAATGATGCTTACTATCGCACTGATACGCCTCGTTGGCCAGTTTGATATCTAGGAAGCTTGGTCCATCTCTCTGTCCCATCCAGGACTGAACGAGTGTGTCACGTGCTAAGATAGTCTTGGATTGGCCATCTCTAGAAAATGCCTACAGTGTAAGGGTGAAAGGTAAATAAAAAATAGCCATGTTTGTGTTCCCCACCTCCTCCCAATTAGAGATTTGTATTATCTTATTTACCTTATCACTATAATGCATTAAGGACCCAATGTCGTATGACAAGTCGTAGGTGTAAACTTTCTTGTTGGAATACTTCTGGAAGTTCTTTTCGGTGCCAGGAATGATGTTGTTATCGACAATGAGTATATGTTGATCCCGATCCGACCTAGACTGTTCGTGGACGAATCCAAAGGTGTGTCCGAGTTCATGTGCAATACTACCAGCCTATAGAAATAGTACAGTGCCTCATTTATAAAACCTTTGGTTTCCAAGCTTATAAAACCCAATTATTCTTTTAAATTGATGTGAAGTAGAAGTTTGATATATCGCATACCCCGCATCCGTTCGAGACATTAACAACCTGTTGTCCCCCAATGCGACCAACATTTGATTCACAGCTGAAAAAATTACACACCAGTTTGTTTATCATTGCAGGAACATTTGTTCAGTTTTTATTTTTTATTACCAAGAACCTTCATTTTTCATAGTTTATGACTATATTATACTGTACATTAAAAAGACTTACCCATCGTAAGTTTGTTGAATTATGACATAATCTCGGTATTGCTTTTGGTTTGTTCTAGTACGACCAACAAATCTTATGCATGTTAATTTCTCCCACATATTAATGGCTGTGTTCAAGTCAGAGGATACTGTGAATTCTGATCCAAAAATGTTAATATTATTAAGTACATGTAACCCTAAGTAACGTAAGTAAGGCATCAAAGATTGAAAGTATTCATCAATGAAGTAGCAATTATTAGTTGAACACCAAAAAAGGCAAAAATGATTATTTTTCAAACTATGTCACAATTTTTGTTTTCATTTTAGTGAATATTCTTCATATTTCGGTTAGCAAAACCCAAAGAAAGAATTTTGCTGAGAGAGGTTTTCGCAGAAAAGTTTGGTTAAGTTCCAGTTTTTACCTCTCAATACTAGTAATATGAATTTTTCTCAAAATACTTCATTCAGAAACTGAAAATGACTTGTATTCATTTGAAGCTACAGGCAATTTGTACAGCTTATTCGCCCATTTTCTTTGGTGTTTAGTGAAAAACCGTTCTTCATTTTATCCCTTACCCAGATTTTTGGTCTCAAAAGGTATAATGCCATTGGGCCAGTAATATCTTTCATCCGAGACAATTTTTCGCTTCCTGTTCGGAATCCCCATCCGTCGCCGGAAAATGTCTCTGTTTATTGCCATCCTCTGGGAGGGCGTTAACGTCATATCCGACTCAAAAGTCCATGGTTTGGGGTGCCGCTCGTCGTCCGGTTGCTGTCGCACTATCTGCACCTTAGGTTGGTTGGAACTGCTGTACACATAGCGAGGTGGGCTCATTCCAATGTAGACATTGAAAAAGTTATGTAGTCCAATTCCGGCACCCTGGGGTAGACAAATTTTTCCTCAACATTATGCTTGGCAAATTATTATAATTACAACAGTACATGTACTTCTTTTAAAGTCACTTTCGTTAACTTACCGCCATTGGGGCTCCAGGGGAAAGAGCTATGAATGACAACTGAACTAGAAGAAAAATTAAAACCATGTTGCAAGTCTAATCTTTTTTGGTTTAATAACGATGTCTTGGTGTGTATATATACAGAGTCCAGTAACAGTAAATTACAGTATAATGAGTAATTCCTATGAATGTGAATCCATTCAGGAAAATCTTAGAGACTCGATTACAGTTGGCGGTCTACTTTTTGGTTTCAGTCTTTAAATACCAATACTGCGCCTTATCACAGTGGCCCGGAATTGTCGTCATAATTTACGTTTACGCGCCTCTGTTTGTGTGTGGACGTTGTTTTTGGGTGGAATTAATAATTGATAACATGCTGTAAAGAAAACCTGACGAGCCCTTGGTATGTGGTCAAATAAAAGATTGACTTCCTAAATCAAATTATTTTTCAAATTATTTGTCAATTATCAAGGTTTCTCGAGGGACTTCTTGATAGCTAGGTGTTAGGCAGTGCTGCATAGTGACTGAGGAATTTGCAATGACATACGTTTTACCCTTACAAAGGGGGCACTAAACTCTGTCTGTGTGGCAAATCTCCCAAAAAAATCAGCCTTCCAGAGACAAGACGGTTAAGGCGGCCCCTACCATTATTGACGTCTATGTTGTGTCATGATATTTTCCCATATTTTTCCACACTGTATATAAATTACTTCCAGTCCACAAAGTAAATAAGTTTTACTAATCACTTCAGCACTTTCTTCTTTAAACATGGAATGTATATAACAACAATCCACAATCTCTGGACGTACGGGACAACCCTCCTTAACTGAGGTCCCTGATTCATTCATCTTTAACCTTTTAAAACAGAAGAAAATAAATGAGAAGATGATATAAATGACTTGCGTGGCAATAAAGGAAACGGAAGGGTACGTTCCTGTTGCCAGATCGAAATGAAGTATACGTTTCTTTTCCACGTTTTCAAAAAGTTTGGTACTCATTAGAATCAGAGCTTTAGTAGGATTCTTTATGCATAAATGAAAACTTTTTCGATTGTTCATAAAACTTTGTTATAAAGTTATAAATTCATGCATCGTTTTCAGAGTTTTTAAATTTTTTAATTTATTATATTTTATTTCAACATACAATAACCCATGACAAGTTGATGTATAGCTTGGCAGAAATCACCATTGCCTCATCAAATCGTAAATTTATAATTATAATTATAACTGTGTGATGGATGAATTTATCTTGGCCCTCTTTTAATGCTGGAATCAACTAAATTGTTTTTTTCTCTCAATGTCAAAAAATTCCTTTCATCAGTTTTAGCTGTTTCTTTACAATATTCTAATCCAAAAAAACAAAGAACAATTTGGATTCGTTCAAGTCTTTTTTCAATACAGAGAAGACGATTTATGTATTTTAATCAAGAAACAACGAAAGGAAAATTCCTCTTATCTGTCATGAAGAATTAAGCTTTCGAAGCATAATCAATTCAACATTAGTTTCCTTAACTTTGGACCTGTCTTGAAATACACCCAGATCTTAAATGATGTAAAGTTAGGGAGGAACGTGTTAAACTCTTGAAGAGACACATCATAGTGTTGTAAACGTGACATTGTTCAGAGGAAAACTAATGCGTCAAGATCAGACGAAATACAGTAAAACATGCTTAATGAGAACACGCATTTAGTGAATTGAAATTTACAGTTTATAAGTGATTTTCACTTCCTGTGACTTCAAATATATTGTTACCTTAAAGCGAGTTACCTTAAAGTTAACGGATCTAAAATCATACTGATATAACAAACGAGCAAAATCGTACCTCCCTGGTACTTCATTATAAGTGTGGTTGACTGTACTGTTCAGATGGATAGTCAACTTTTTTAAGCAGGCCAAAATTGCTACCTTAATGTGTGTTACCTTAAAGTTAACGGATATAACGAATTACGCTTATATTACATTAGAGCAAAATCGTACGTCCCTGGTACTTCGTTATAAGCGTGTTTAACTGTATTTGTACAGATGAATAGTTACCGGTTGTAAACAGGCCAAAAAGTTCACAGTTAATTAACACTTCAGTTGCTTGAAAGAGGACATTAAAATGATAGTTTTAGAAGCAGTCGATTCTTTTATTTTTAAACTAGACATTCAGCCAAGCATACGGTGTTTTATATGAAAGCAAAACGAAATCGGTCAATTCAGTTGAAAATTTGAAGAATTGCAAGGAAAAAATAGTTAAAGATTATTCTGTGGAAATTTGACTTTTTTTGAGGGGAAATGCATATTAAAATCGTACAGATACACGTCATATTAGATCCATGTGCCCTTGGGAAAAAACATCACATAATTACATTTACCTTTGTTACATTAAAAGTTTAAATCTTAAGTTTGAGCCAATTTTGGCATAAAATCGACACATTTTTTGTAATATCTAAAAATTTACATCACAGACCTCCACTTTGGTTTTTTTCTTTTCTGAAAATTTAAGATAACTTTGATCAATCTGATTAAATTCAGCAAAAGTTTTAGATTTTAAACTAATTTTCTTGCTTGTTTTTTTTTTTTTCAATGCCAGAAAAATCATTTTGTAAGTGTAGAAAGGTCAAATAATTGATTATGCGAAGCAATTTGAAACTTTTTCTTGCTCACAATTTTAAAGTCTTTTTTTAATGACTAATTTGTTTACTTTGTCCAATGATTTATTTGACTAGTTGGTGAAACATTGGGGGGGGGGCGGAAAAAAATTTTTTTTACTTACCTGAAAAAGTTGACAAGCAAAAAAAAAAAAAAAAAAAAAGGAAACAGTTCCCATGATCCTATTCTGATTCTTTTTTTTAGTGTCAACTATTTTCAGACACAAATTTCACATTACTAAAAGTGCAAAAAACATTTCCTATAGTATAAGTAATTAGCACCAAAACATTAAAACAAGTATTTTGACTTTTAAAAGACAAATTTCAGTGCAAAAAGATTCAGCTAAAAAAAATTTTTAATTTTTTTAAAATTAAGCTATGTGTGTAGAAACTAAAAATATACTTCACAAAAAAGTTTAAAACTTTAAAATATCAGGATATTGTGAACAATGTAATACATGTAAAATGTCCGACTTTTTTCTCGTCCGACCTACCTAACAGCGGCAAGGAGATTGCAAAATTAAAATTATTTCGAGTTCAAATTCCGGATCTTTAAGAATCACCACTGACGAGAAAAAATAAGTTTTTGTTTGGAACAATAATTACAAAAATTACATATACGAAGCAAAGTGGAGCTCTCACCTGCCCTATCGGTATTAATTTATCAAAATACAAAAAAAAAAATCAATTGCGGAATAGTTTATCTGTTTATACAGAGTGTGCGACTTCCGATGTTGATGACTAAAGTCAAGCCACCTGACAGTCACGAATTTTCTAAATGCTTATCAACTAGCTATATTTGCAGACTTATTTTTAAAAGATGAGTTCTTCACATCACAGTAAGTGTGATTTAAATTATACCAGAAGTGGTCGGGCTGTGTCGGTACATGTATTCCATTTTGAGAGGGGGTGGGGCTGATACCATCTGATCATTCATCTAGGATTTTTAAAGAATTCAGATTTCTCCTTTTCTTTGTTTGGTTTGTTTTTGGTTATTTGCTTAATGATATCTGTATATAGTTTGTCTGTAGACAAGACGTTTGTCATTTGCTTATAGCTCATTTGGTAGAGAAGCTGCAGATCTGTAGCATTATGGTTTTATATATTTGTTACGGTCAAAGACAAATATATAAAACCATAACGCTACAGATCTTGAATAATAGCACCTGTCCAAAGATTCATATTTTAAATACATATTTTAGATTTTACAGTGGTATTTGTATTCTTTTGCCAAATTTAATGAGTTTTGTATGTAACCAGCTAAAAACACTGTTTTGCTATAAAGCAGCAACAAAGAACCATTTGGTAAAGTCAGAATGAAATTTTAAATCAGATTTTTTTTTTCTTAAAATTATATGATATATAAAAATTATATATTGTTTTGTTACAAAAAAATTTGATAATGAATGAAATTTCAAATCAGATTTAGTGTGTCTATTTTCCCAATACTAAATTTATTTGGAATTCCTTTTAAAACAGAGAGCACAAGGGGTCAGGAGGAGACAGAGAAACTGAAGAGTAACTTAGAGGAACAGCTGGATCGACTTGTTCAGCAACTGGCAGATTTAGAGGAGGCCAAGTATTTACAATGTCAATTAGTGACACTCCTTGTGAAGAATATAGAGTCAAAAAATATTTTTTAAATGCTTTCAATTTTTCTTCTCTTTTACAAAAATACCAATATTAGATCAGAATCCTCTGTTTGAAGACTTTTAATATTTTGACAGAGAGGACCTGGATGCAGAGGAATATGAAGAAACAAAACAAGAAACAATGGATCAGTTGACAGAGTTTAAGGAATCGCTGGACAATATGGTGGGCGGTAACCTCAGTCTGGTGGATCAACTCAGTGGAATGCAGTTAGTAAGTCATTCATACAAGTCATTCAGAAATGTTATTTTTTCAAGTGCATCTGTTACCTGGTGTGAAATATGTGGAAAGGAGTTTTCAGAAGTCTTTTCATCCATAGCTGCAGAACTGTAGCTCTCTGCTTGAGAAAATTCAGACGAGAGAGTGACTAAAAAGTGGCAGCGTAAAATCAGAGGTTTTTACAATGCTTGGATCTGTAGATCTCTGCTTTATCTGTCTGAATTTTCTCAAACAGAGAACTACAGTACTGCAGCCATTTCAGCCATTGCCATTTTATTTTTGTGATTATTTCTCCCAAAATGGGAGAAGAATTGTCTATCTGTTTAGCAACTCTAGCTATACATTTGTTTTTGGCCTCTCTGCACAATATTAAACTCTAGTACTATTGCACTTTGTATCTTGTATATTATTGTTATTCTTACTTAAGATCAAGTCTTAAAGGGCAAGGTTATCAACTAGTGACAAGGTTATCAAGTGATGACATAGTGAAATGTGGAGGCTATAATTATGGAACACTTTATTAAAATGAGTAGCTGTACTTTATATACCTTGAATATGTTGTTGCAGGTGCCGCAAAGAGTTTTTCATTATTTTGCTTCAAGTTCGTATCTCAGTGAGCCTTACACTGACTATAAGAGGAAATGATTATCTATACACAAACTGAAAATTTAAAATGAATTGAGTTCAGACACCGAAATATTCTAAGGTTGCTGTGGATTTTCCATTTATACCTAAATTTCATTTATTCATATTATAGAATGGATAACCCCCCTTTTCATATCTGCAATATTTGTGACCTGAGCAAATGTGGATTATATTTTATAAAGCATTCATACATTGGTATTTCCTATTGACAGGCCATTCAAGCAGCCATCAGTAAAGCATTCAAAACCCCCGAGGTCATCAGAATGTTTGCCAAGAAGCAACCTGGGCAGCTGAGACAAAGACTCGCTGAGGTAGGACAAGAGAGATAACTCTCTGGAGACTCAGTAACAAGAGTTGTTCTAGTATTGATATCAATTGTACAGTTTTTAAAGAATATTTGTCTCTAATGCAGATAAGAAGAGATGAGAAGGTAGGAAAATTGTTGAGTGATGTTGCCACTCAGCAATCTGTAGAAATTTTAACTGCCCTGAAGAAGCTGGGAGAAAGTCTGACACCAGAGGAGGAGGCTTACCTACAGAACAACTCCAGTGCCAGCCTCAAACAGTTCGAACAAGTCTCAGGGGACTTAGGTCTGTCATCAGAAAACTATATATACACAATACAATTATATTGTACAGATTTTGAGTTTTGAGCTTATGCCAGGAAAGTGCATTTCAACATTTTTTCTGTTCATTTTTTAGAGACTAATAAATATTCCAGTGCCCAGAATCACCATGTAGGTTGTAAATACATTTTCGGAGACAATGTTTACTGTTACTCATTTGTAAATATTTACGAAGTGAATGGTGATACATTCTTGCCATTAATTGATATAACTTTACTTTTCTTTCAGCCTCTGGTGATAAAGTATTAGCAGTAGCTAGCTCTCAGGTGAAGCAAGCATCCAAGTAATTCCTCAGCAAAACAAATACTGCTCACTTCCATTGTGTCACATGACAGGCCACCATTATGTCATAAGAAAAGCTGCCATATTGTCACATGACACTCCATCATTGTGTCACATGACTAGCCATCCTCATCAGTCCCCATGGTATAGGACAGTCTCCTCTGTTCAGCCTTACTAGACTTTTTATGTATCAACAGGTGATTCTCTTGACATACATTTTGTGTGTAACAATGATACCCCATTATTCCCCTCCCATACCCCAAACCAATCAGAAAATAATGATTCAAATGAAAGATGATTTTTCCATATCAATAAAGCCAAAAAACATAATCAATAGTTTCTCAGGCACCGCCGCATCAGTTCAAAAGCGGCCGCATTGATCAATTTTATTGACATATTGAAAAGGGAAATAACTCAATTTTCTATTCTTCCAAGATGAAAAAGAAAATCGAGTTATTCCCCTTTTCATAAATGCTAAGAAAGACGTTTTTATTAGAAAAACAATATATTTTCTTCTAAATCTAAAGTATTTTATCAGTTGACTTTTAAATAAATGTTTGGAATAACATTATTTAATGTTGAATACATATTATAACTAAGAATTAGTAGATATCATTTTACTGCACAAATGATTTACCGGGTACATAAAAAGGTGTAAAACCTGCTTCCAAAAAAAAAAAAAAAAAAAAAAAAAAAAAACTGCCTGCCACATTAAATTTTGAATTTTTTGGCCTGAGAAACAATTAACTTTTTTTGGCCTCAGAAGTAAAATTATTGTAGAGGTTGTGAGGTATTTCATTATTTAAAATTCTTTTGTTCAATAATGTAGGACTAACTCTTACATGGATGGGTTTGTAGATAAGAAAAAAAATTCACAGGTTTGATTTTCACCAACTTTCATAAATGTAAATCAGGACTTTTCAGAATTCTGTAATGCATATTGTAGTTACATGTGTATGTAATATTTCTCAGTAATATTATTTAGTTGTGACGTTGATATTAAGTGCTAAATACATTGATACATGTGCACTGTGATCAAGTGAGCTGAAAATAACTGCTGCATTAAGTATTTGTTAGTGTTTTTATGAAGAACTGTATATAATATATTATTTCATTGTTACAAAGCTAAGTTAAGAGTAATAATCTAGCTTAATAGTACATCTCAGTGACAAATCCTGGCCTGGGGGCTATAAAAGTTAGACGAGCTCACTTTTGATCTCAGACTCACTTTTCCACTATATTCCTTATGGAAAAAGTGAGATTGAGATCAAAAGTGAGCTCATCTAACTTTTATGGCCCCCAGGCCAGAATTCTTGAAAAGGGGGTCCGGCCAGTCAATTTGGGGGCCTAGAGATGAAGCCCTCATAAGTTTATTTGAAATTTTTTTTTTACCTTGAACAAACTATATTTTAAGGTATAATTAATGCAATGTCCTACAATAACAACCAAATTATTAATTCTATGCATATTTTTGGTCAAAATGGGGTATGAGTCCCCCCTCCAACTCCACCAATGCATCTGTAACTTGCTGGGTTTAAAAATTTAGGGATGAATTACCATTTTGATCTCAATTTTTCAGACCAGCAGCTACAGGTCTTTGGGCCTATAATACAAAATAGAAAATCTTTGATCCAAGGCGGAAACACAAAATGTTCCCAGGCCAGATACTGAATGCAACCAAAGAAGATTTTTTACATAAAAATGAGCTAGACATTTATTATATGTATATTGTATTTGTAATAATATTTATTTCTGAAAATAAATATCTTATTTTTACATTTATCTTGTGTAAATCATTCAAATGAATTTCTGACAAATGAAATAGAGAGATAACAAACAATATTCAAACTCAAAAGTTCATTGAATAGAAACAATACAATTCAAGAGTAGACTGCTTCTAAGTAGAAGCCAACTTTCTCAAGGCCAACTTTCTTTCACTTCCAATTTTTTTCCTATATTGCCTTGCTATATATGTACTGTGGTAAAAAGTGGGGGGCCAACCATCTTCTCAATGGACATTTTCTATAGTAAAGCTAATGTTGGGGAAAAAAGTGGGCCCCCCCCCGGTTGCTACGTGCCTGCTGACTGTGTGCTTCTTGTCATGAATCATTGAATGGGCAAATGGAAAAATCCGTAGACAATTCAATGTATGTAAAAATAATGACCTTACATAAAGTTTGAAAAATGTCAGCATTCGACTTGAGCAAAACATGCACTATTATAATTTCTTCAATGGTTTGGACTTTCAGCACAAGTGACAATGATTATGGGAACACACCATTAAAGATTACAATATTCAAGAAATTAGGTTTACTTATTCTCTGACGTCAACAACATCCCAAACTCCAAACTTTCTGTAAAAATCTCCTTTCACACGGAAAGCCAAAGTGTTCATTTTGCCGATTACGTATCTTATTCTATACACATGTAAAGCTTTATCATATAGACTACCCAAAGTAACCTAACAGGCGTAAAATGCAAATACTAAGTTACGGTGTATAATAATTACACCATCCACACAACGTCAGGGGTCCTGAGTCTACGCGTTGCCGTTGGACTCGTGGCATTGCGAGGATGTAAGTACACTTGCAATTTGTGGATACTAGAAAGGTCAACTGAATATGGAACTCTGACTTTTCACACCATTTATCGTCAAATAAAGATAATCTAGCTAACAAGTGAAATGAAGTGATTTGATCTGTTTTCTGTGAGAGTTTTCGCTCTAAAACGATTAACCGACATTATACCGAGTTTTTGCGATGTAGGGGGTGAAGATTATATCGTAGAAAGTGTCCGACTCTTTAGACAGTAAAGTCATCCCCGCGTTTTATTCGGTATTTGAGGAGGCTTTCATTGGTGGAGGGATCTCTGTGGATTGTTATCCCATGACGGATACTGTACAGCCGAGATAGAATCCTAAAGCTCCAGCAAGTTTATCAGTTATAATTATTAAAGCATCCGGGCATTTATTCCCCGAGCGGACAGTGCACAATCTACCACAGTAGATTAGATATGTAATTGAGTTTCAGTGTTTTAGCCTCTGGTCAGTGTAACTACAAAGAAAAACCTTCGTGACGTATTAATGGACTATTAATGCCAATACACACTTCCCAACTTGATAATCTCGTGTATGTATAATGTCAGAGAACACATGCTAAGCTCTCCTCCCGGTGATGGACATGAATCTCGGGTGTTCCCGCGCTTCTTCTCCTGTCGGCTGCTGATGACTTACAAGGGAATTTGATGATGTGTTTTGCACATTGGCACTTCTTTAATGCAGACATGCCATTTTCTTTTGTGCGTTTTATCGTTTGCTGAGATGATTTCTGTATCAGGCGAGTTCCTTAGGGACATCACTATTAATCCAGTATCATACCTCTTATGGTTTATTGCACTCTTTGTTCACAGTGATTCGCGGATGTTACAAAATCAATAACTCAATGTATTTTTAATATATTCGATCAGTGCATACTATTTATGCAAGATATATTACTGTATTCAGCGGCGACTCACACAAATTGGTCCGACCAAAATAGTTCCATCATGATAAGTAGATACAACATTATTATTCATGATAAGAGTAAAGTTGTGTATGTCATACCACAGGAGTTCGCGTACCTATCAATTTTACCGAAATTTTCAGTAAATAAAAAAAAATACGTAATACCTATAATAATAACACAAGGAGTGCAACGCATTTTAGGTCAACTGGGTACCCCTCGCTTAGTATCAAGGCTGTCACACAATCAATCTTCAATCGAAAATTATAAAACACAAACCAATCTTTTTGGAAGGGACCATTCTTTACGGTTCTTAATGCATAAGATTTCAAACTCATGTTTTACAGCAGTAGCGGTGACGTTTCTCCACAACTTCGCTCAAATATCCGTTGTCCGCGACGCCATGACGTGACGTCACGGGCGCGTCCATTTACCCAAAAAGGAACAAAACTGCCTGAAATGCTAATCTAGATGATTTAGGTCATATGCGAAAATAAACCAGAGACAAGTTAGTAGACATTCAAGAAAATTTAAAACGGGGAGTTACAAGTACTTGTGCTTGTATCTAAACGTAATATGGTTATCTCTAGTTAAGTGTTTATGATTGTTTATTTTTGTTCCTTTTGGGTAAATGGACTGCCCGTGACGTCACGTCATGGCGTCGCGGACAACCGTTGCACTCCTTGTGTTATTATTATAGGTATTACGTATTTTTTTATTTACTGAAAATTTCGGTAAAATTGATAGGTACGCGAACTCCTGTGGTCATACGTTAAAGAAATCAAAAATAACGTCAAAATATTATTAGAAAGTCACTTTCCCCCCGAAATGCAAATAAAAAATATCAATATTCCTACGCTCGCTCCCTCCTCAGCCTTTTTTTTTTTTACATGTTTGATAACAGAGAATATTTAGGTCATTCTTCGATTCATATCTTTTCACCGATGAATTGATAATACTATATCAACAATTGTATTAAGTACATGTTTATAGTCCGTTAACTATCATACAATTTCTTCTTAAAGAAAAAATTAATCATTCTGTGTGTGTGTATTATTAAATGACGGAATTTTCAATCCCTGGCCGGATTCTGCTCGTGTGAACACTTTGTAAACTCTGGGGTATGTGTGGCAAAACGAGAACTGGGTTGGGGATTCGGGTTCGTGTTGAAGTTCAGCATACCATTTTATATAGAACTTGAATAATGTGAGTAATTTCTACGACGAATACATTAGTATATTTCAGTAATTTTCAAAACAAAAAAGGTTTTCAGTTTAGAATTTTCCGACCCGGTCCTGATTTTCCTAACCCGGCCATTTTAAACACAAGTTGTTGCAGATGCAAATGTTAGAACAAACTATATATAGTTCAACAGGGATTGTATAATTTTTATTAATCAGAATTCGTATTCATATGATCTAATTAAGAAAAGAAAAGCATTGTCTGCCATCGTAACTTCTCGGCAAAACAAAACGTGTTTCTCCGAGCTCGCTGGATGCGTTTGACAGCTCCATCGCACGTGTGTAGACCAAGTCTAATGTTGGTCTTGCGGACACAGGTATACATCAGGGGCGGATTTAAGGGGGGGCGCACCCGGCGCGCGCCCCCCCTAAAATTGTCAAAGTTAGCGTAAATCAAATATGACTACTTGGTAGACCTCATTTTCACCCTTTAAAATCTCTAGAATCCAGGAGCTTCCGGGGGCTTCGCCCCCTGGGCCCCCACCAGGGCTTTGGTAGACCTCATTTTAACCCTTCAAAATCTCTAGAATCCAGGAGCTTCCGGGGGCTTCGCCCCCTGGGCCCCCACCAGGGCTTTGGTAGACCTCATTTTAACCCTTCAAAATCTCTAGAATCCAGGAGCTTCCGGGGGCTTCGCCCCCTAGACCCCCACCAGGGCTTTGCCCTGGACCCACTGGGGGCCTCAAGGCGGCCCCCAGACCCCTTGCCTATTTTGGCGCCCCCCCTAACTCCAAATCCTGGATCCGCGCCTGTACATGTAGGCCTATGTGTACTGTTTGTTAGGAGACTGGGTGACCGTAATGCTATGGACTCACGAAATTTACAACAGTTCCATAATTAGACAGTGCAGTTTTTTTTTTATTAACGTACGTCATTATAAACACTGTTAAACATATTAAATCTAAAAGTCGAATATCTTTGGATATGGGGTAACCCATATCTATTCTTGTTTAAAACAATTTTAACAAGATGCAACGTTTCTGAAATTAAGCGCCTTAATTATTTAGCTAGGTAGAATGGAGTTTTAGATTTAATCCGTGAAATAAAATTTTCATTTTAAATGAACATGGTTATTTCTAGAAACCAGAGAGGTGTCTCTGTAGTATTTAAATTGTTCCTTTTCATGTTGTCTAATTTTGAAAGTACATTAATAGAAAAGTAAAAGGATTCTATAATTGTTGGCACGCAATCTTCATTAATTAGAGTTTTGAATATTGTATTAATCAGGAAAATAATGTTCCCCTGAATGCTTTTTTAAAAAGGAAAAATTTGTCGAGAATCCATCATTTTAATGGGATTATTGTCAATTTCTAAAAGAGTAGTCCAATTTTGTGGATTCTTCTAAAGATTCATCTCTAACAAATTACTTGATACACGAAAGATAAAATTGAAATGATATTCATTTTAGTGTAGTTGTAAGGCAGACCGACGCCTGTGGCTAATTTTTGAAATTACTAATGATGGCCCTTCACGTGCGAACACGCATGTCATATGTTCACGTGCAGATTATAGTAAGATAGGGCGAGAATTGTCGCCTGGTCTCTGTCATTGATGTTTACTGGCACATGCACCATATGCATTACTTTAGGGTACATCTCTAGTGCAGACAGGGTTCCAAGCCGATGTTTCTCAGTCAAGTATTAACCTAAAGTGGATCTCAGGGTTATTATACTACTTAAGCCTGTGTGCAGAATCACTAATTGGTCGTGGTTTTAAGATTCATAGCACGTAACATAGATTTGGCATATCAAATTTGTTTAATGTTGTTTGTGCTCTGCATTTACCGTACCCTCTCTTCAATTGTTTATAAGTTAGGCGATTTAAATAAAGAAAAATAGAATAATTATGACAGTCCTATTCAACCGACTGTATACAGCTGTACATGTATAATATCAGAACAGTGAACTGTTACTTATACTACATACTAGTATTGATCTAAAGTGTCTAATGTTTTAGTTTAAAATGAACATTCACTATGTTTCTAGGACCAGATAAAAATCGTCCGTTTAATATCTATTCATTTTTTTTAATATTCGCATTTTAAAGTAATTTAATTTGCATTGCTTTTTATTTTCCAATTACCCAGTCATAATTTTTTCATTATAAAGGTATCAAAAGGATGTTTCCTCTACAATAGAAGTAATTCCCATGTAAACTGAGTTTTCCCGTTGTACAATATTGTGTGTGGTAATCTCCCCGGATCTACACGGAGACGGGACGTGGAATGCCATTATTTCCCTCATTATAGTTTCATTTTGATCTACGGTGAGGTACTGGCTGTTTTAGGAAATCAAAGCTAACACAAGCCTCTGTCATTTGAAAGATAATATGCTAAATACTCGTTTATCAATCCGACATAAACTGTACATTTAGTAGGATAGTTCATTAGTGATTGCACACATAATAGCACGTGAAGTGTGGGAACTGCCGTCTGCACCATGGCCCTAGGGCTGAAGCATGCTGGTCGTGAAAAATGGACCACTGGGACCCCGCACGCGTCCAGTTGATGAAGGAGACACACGATTAATGACCCTCATCAATCGGAATGATCGGGCGTCAGGGAAAGGAAGCAAACCCATCCGAAAATTTTACGCCATTTGGAAATAAGTCGGCAATAATTCGTACAGTTTCCATCTTGCATCCAAAGTTCTGCGTATTTATAAACGGGCAAAGTACCATGCAAAGATTATTAACGAAACAGTAGAAAGCAATGTTGTAATAATTAAAAATGTGCATTGTAACATTCCTTGGCGATAGTTTTATAAATTGAATTGCTATTTTTCTATACAAACCAGAAATCTTGGCAAAACAGAAGGAAAATGGAAGATCGTGACATTTTGTTTAATTAGCTTCGCTCTGTAATTGTAATTAGATATATTTAATGGACATTCTTTGGGCTCGTGTAAATTT
Organism: Saccostrea cuccullata; assembly: GCF_032062105.1. Classification (NCBI taxonomy): domain Eukaryota; kingdom Metazoa; phylum Mollusca; class Bivalvia; order Ostreida; family Ostreidae; genus Saccostrea; species Saccostrea cuccullata. The sequence goes on along the minus strand of NW_026939570.1, from coordinate 273,604 downwards.
TGATGTCACAGAGAGAGAATCTGCGAATTTCTATTATTGAAATCTGCGAATCTCTGTTATTGAATTCTTAAAGTCTCTGAGTCATAGTTGAAATATTCCTACAACAAGATTTCATTCAGAGACTTCTCTATTTTCAAAGTTCTTAATGTCATGTTACGTTCCGTTTCCATTGATAAGATAGGGAAGTTATCACCAGCAGAAATTTATTTGGTTTTAACTTTTCCACATTTAGCCTTTCCCTCACACATATTCCCCACAGTGAGGTTTATGGTACATTTAGAGTATCGTCACCTGCTAAACGATCAAAAGATTGCTGCTTGTAAACATATTACTAGTATTTATATGTGGACTCTACAAGCTCGAGTGATGTATACCACTGCCACTGTAATAGATAATTTCGACCAAAAGGGACAGCCCTGTTATCTACTTCATATCTATACTGTTAATGGACTTTATAATCGAATTTGTTTGCAATTCAGCAAATACTTGGTAGAGCGCGAGTAAAGTAGATTTATACTCCTTCGTTGCAGAATCTTGACGTGCAGTGATTATACAGATCAGAACAAATGGCGGATGACATTTACTTTGGATCCCTTCGTATAGAAAGCAATACCGTCTTCTGATTTGATGCGCTTGGATCGCACAAAGCGAACAATTCTGTTTGAAGGTGCCATTAAAGCTTGTTTACGTTTCATCAGGACCCCCTCCTCTACCCTATTGATAAATCCAAGAAATGGAGATGCAAAAGCGACATGCTCTGCTGCCGACCTTATCGAGTCAAGAGAGGAGACTCTGTTAATTTCGTCTTCATTTCCGGTGGAGGGAGGCGGTATGGCGCGTCCGACTGCACCTGAGGTAGTCAGGTCTTATCAGACACGTTTTTACTGTGAGGACTTGTGACTATACACTCACACGGCAGATTAATAAAAGTTTGGTCGAGCTCTGTGCCATCAGGTGTCCTGGTATCTAATACTTTGGGCTAAACGTTAATTGGAAAATACAATTAAGACCCGTGTGTCCGCATGACATACCAAGACGTCGATCACTTCCCGAGTCCGACGTCTGTTTAGTGTGAGCCAAGGATACCCTTGGCGAACTGTACGATACCAGGGGGCGCCTTTCACTTTAATCCTGTACACCGGCCAGTTGAAATTCAACAGGCACCTGTGCCTCACCGCGGTAATGATTGACACCAGTTTTGTAACACGCGCAGATCCGATCAGTTTAAAAGAGAAATTCGGAGCATCAGATGTACAGTGCTGATAGGACGCAAGCACAGATTACAAGTAATTAGCAGAGGGGAAAAAATTGCTGGCGAAATTTACTTTTCTTGATTTATTGGGAAAAAAGCTACATATTTTGTGCAATAGAGTTCGTGACAATTGTGATTGGCAGGGTGGTGAAAATTTTTACATTCAGTTAGTAATATTAATTACCCAAACTATGCGAAACACTTTATTTGCTGTTTTGTTGGAATCTGGAAAAACATCATCTGTGATGTGTGCTTCCAGTGAGTTTCATACAATTCAGTAAGCAGCAGTTGATAATAAAAATGTGGATTAATTTTATTTTATTAATAGTGCAATTGTTCCATTTCGGTTTTGGCGTTAAACTTGGCACGTGTTATCAGGATGGAAACTGTCACTTGCCTTCTTGTTTTTGTGGAGGAAAAAGCGCACCAGGAAATCTGGAACCAGCGGAAATTCCACAAATGATAATGTTTTCCTTTGATGATGCTGTAACAGGAGAAATTCATGAAATGTATGAAAAGTTGTTTTCTCGAGGGCGACTGAACCCTAACGGTTGTCCGATCACTATGACAATGTTTGTGTCTCATAATTTCACGGACTATAACCTTGTGCGGTCTTTATTCCGAAGAGGACACGAAGTGGCTGTCCATAGTGTCACTCACAGGACCCCGACCACGTTCTGGAAAGAGGCCACTTACAATCAGCTTCAGTACGAAATCACAGAACAACGGAGCATTATTGCCGAGAATGCCGGGATACCTGTTCGGAATATTACGGGATGGCGGAGTCCGTTTTTACAGCCGTCCGGTGACGCTCAGTTCGCGTTATTACAAGAAAAGGGGTTTGAGTACGATTCCACTTTAACAATTGCAACTGAAAATGGCTTTAGTGCAAAACGATGGCCTAACACCATGGATTATGGATGGCAGTTGGATTGCAATGTCCGACCGTGTCCGTTCGGAAAATACCCCGGACTATGGGAGGTTCCGGTTCAGATGCTTGAAGTAGGGGATTCCGGAAGCGGATGTCTGTACGCAGATTCCTGTCGTCCGACAACGATGGAGGAGGCATTCCAGTTGTTTTGGGTCAATTTCCATAACCATTACACGGGGTCGCGTTCCCCCTTATTTTTTACTATGCACCCTTCGTGGTTACGAGAGGAACATAACATGAAGGCTTTGAATTACTTTCTTTTGACAATTTTACATTATTATCATGATGTTTATTTTGTGACTTATCAACAACATTTAGCTTGGATGAGAAATCCCACACCTTTATCGGACATTTTAAGGTTTGCGCCCTGGAAGTGTGACCATTTGCGGGTTATTTCTGATAAAGATGGCCAGGGCAGCGGACGAAACAACGCAAATCCTTCCTACATTTCCTTTTATCTTTTCCTCGTCTTTTCTGCAATTCCATTGTTATATAGAAAAATATTTTTTGATATATATTTTTGTTTATATTAAACTTTATAATTTCCCATGTTTTTTTTTTCATTCAAATAATTTTAAGACCGAAATTACTAATATACTTAAGCCAAATAACGTGAACAATTCTTGATGTCAAAATACATGAACTTCTAGTATATAAACTTGTTTATTAAAATAAATTGTTTTATAATTAAGATCAGATGATAAAAGTAAACAATTAACTTTTATCAAAATCTTAAATATAATAATTATTGTTATATAAGTAAAAGAAAAAAATCTAAGATTTTCATTTTAAATTCAAAGTTTCACAATAACAGGAATTAAAGTGACAAAAAATTGTATGGATTTAGTTAAATGTCGTTGTTGAGTGGTTGAACATCAGAAAGTTTACAATGTCTAATTAATATTTTAGAATCTTATTATTCGCATCATTTATAATCGGAATAGATTTGAAAAAAAATATTTTTATACATTTATTCATTTTTTTAACTAATTTTTTTTTTAAGTATCGTATTCCTTGGTCATCAAATTTTACTGTATGCAGTATTTCATGACTCAATTCAGGTATAATTCTAATTCTAAACTAATTAAGGTGTAAATGTTCAACCCTGTCAAACTGTTTTAAGTTTTTAAAAAGAGAAATACAATAAAGTACGTACAAAGATCTAATTTAAAAAAAAAATACAAGTACATACTTTTAAACTTAGCAGTAATACAGCGCTTATCATTAAACAGGTCGGGGGGAAAATACGGCATATACATATTATATTATAGTTCATGTATTTTCACATCGTTGAGCTAGTATGGGAGCATTTCAAACAAATTTTGAGAGAGGAAGAATTTTAGGAAATCTTTAGATAATGGAGAAATATTTCATCAGCATTCTTATAAACAGTAAATATATTCTTTTAAGTTATTTGTCATTAAAATAAATTAATAAGGCCCATTGAAGTAAAAGAAATCGGGAAAAGCGTGCAAAATATATTTTGACAGTTTTCTGCAGTTGTTATTAAATTTGTCGAAATAAACCATGGAATGTGTTTTTCACGCGCATGGATTCCCGGACACTCTGCGCCCGAGGGGTGCCGATGGTGAAAGCTAACATAATCTTATCGTCAATCTTTGACTGTACACCTGTGCAGGGGTCTTGGTTGTCTCTGGGGGCCCTCTTGCGATATAACGGGCGAAAAAAATTACACCATGCATCCCACGTCGCTGCTCCCGCCATATCGCACGCTATATTATGGCAAATGTTGTGTTTTAAGTTTATCTAATTAAGTGCAGGAATTAGCGATTACAGGTCCTGACATTTTTTACGATAATTTTTCAGGGCCGATTTTTTATTATCGGACTCGGCAGGAACAATCTGGCAATCTCTGCAAAAACTCTTAAATTGTTTGTCGAAGAAAAAGGGATTTAAGTAATGAAAAAAATAGGTTCCATTTCAAATCAATACAAAAATCTTTGTTCTTGCATTGATTGTAAGATTTCTATCATTTTGGGAAGATCGGTTTTCCAATCAATTGTGAAAATCCTAACCCGTTTCCTTCCTTGAAGAAGTGATAAAAAAATGTAGAAGCAATTGAATCTAATGCTCAAAAACGCGATTTTCCTAGGTTTAGATTTTAAATTGTGGAAATAAAAGTTTTTTCGTGTCCCTATGCTTAGCCTTCTTAATCCTCCTGTCTGTTTTCGTAACAATTACATCGAAATGATCGCCAAGTTTTGTTCTGCTACTTGACGATAGTGTAGTCACGGTACGAATTACCATTTTTTAAAATGCACGTGCCGGTTCTGTTTAATTCGCAGACATGCCTTCCCCCTCATTAAGATTTCTCTCTCTCCATGGTGCATATTCTCCGAATTAATCAGGATTGGTTTATTCGCTCCGTGTAATAATGGACTGGCTTTCATGTTATTTCGTTAATTTTAGCTTCAAATGACACAAGCAGCGCTTTCGCTGCTGGCGCGGAGTCTGGGGTGCGTTCGACTCCCTATTTTCGGAGACGGAGCAGACCGTTATCATTCCTGAGTATGACGAGTTTTCCTGAAGGTGCGTTTGTATCGTATATAAATCCTTATCAGGCCGTGATTGTGGGGCCTTGGGGACACCGTACCGATAAGTTACACCCCCGGGATATAGGTGGTAAATTTTGGCATACTTGTGGGCTCTATCGGGGTCATCTTATCATAAGGATCAACAAATTTATAGGCAAGCTGCCTTCTCCTTAAATAAGTGTATAAATAACAGCTGTATTTGTGTACAAGAAACACATTGAAATCTATCTGTAAGTGTTTTAGTGATTATATTTACTGACAAGACAATAATTTACGGCTCAGTTTACCTATCATAGGGAGCAAAGATCATTTTTCATCTCTCCTGGGGTTTTGATTTTCTCTAGTTTCGATCAATCGTCCAAGGCAAAAGTTGACCAAAATTTCTTTCTTGGACGAATCTTGACGTGGAATGATTACTCGTGATCCATCATAGTACGGCCCTGGCGACTCCGGAATCATCAATTAATATCCTCTGTTTATAGATCCCCTAACAAGCAGCCTAATTTGTATCGCCACACTAACAACTTGTCTGAACAACTCAAATCAAAATCTCGTTAGAGCCACTTAATCACTGTAATGGGTGATTTATGGAATGTTGGCCGGTTATAGGGAAGATGCGAAATACAAAATAATAAACAAAAGAAAACTCATTTCCCCCGGCCCCCAGAAAATCCCCCTACCGGATATCGATGTACGGACATTACCGCATTTCACTCAATCTCGGCAGTATTTTTGTAAATATACGACTCACTTTAAACTTAAATATTTATATTTATACATCATCGGTTAGCGGCAAAAAAAAAAAAAAAAATATTCCGACCTTCTTTCCTGAAATCTTAGAATTTGTGTCGTATCTATATCAGACGCCTATTTACTAGTCTGGGTGTTTATGGTGAAAATTTGAATTTTTCACAGTGAGGTATATTAATAATGAGGTTTTGTACAATCCAAACTTTAATGACGTTGTCTCGGAGGTAAGGGCGCCATGTAGCATGCCCTGACCCCGCTGACCCTAGCTGTGTTGGGTGGGCCCCTGTCGTGTGACACGTTCTCTCGCTCTGTCGTCTAAGTTTCCTACCGTCATTTTATATCTCAGTGCCTCTGTGTCCATGTTTAGCAAACTCTGCCGTCTTATTGACAAAATAGAATTAACTCTGTCACTAGATGAGAAGTGCTTCCGTTTCATATCTACAGGGTCGCGTCCTGCAGTTTGCCAGACATCGGTCACTTTGATTGGAATTTTCTATTTATTCATTATGGCTATAAACCGTTGATATCCCACTTAATCAGTGTAATATATGTAGTCCTTGTTTATCGCTCGGTGGCACGACAGATCACGACCTGGTTAAGGTCATTGTCATCATTAATAATACTAATATCTATTTATTTTTATTAATTCATGTTTATTTATTTATTTATTTATTTACAGTATTTATTTATTCATGTTTATTTATTTATGTTTATTTAGTTGTTGTGAATTTAAATCAGATCGACATTTATCGATTAACAGTTTGCTTTTTTCATTCAGTTTTGTTTTGATCTAAGAAATTAAAATTTTGCGAGTTAAAATTTAGGAACTAAAAGATTAAATGGGGCGGGTGTTTAAACAAGGTATATTCTGATTAGAGTATGCAGCAGACAAATTAAAAGTGTAAATTTCTGTCATGTAATCATTTTAACTTTAGATTGAAAATTAATAAAAGACAGACGTATGATTAGGAAATGCTTATATTAAAAAGAGGTATAGGAAAATTACTTTTCCAAAACCAAACAACCAAACATCAAGGCTATTATATCATGGTTATTACAAATTATGATTATTATCAAAGTTTAGTCATCGCTGCATAGTACCTTAGTTTAACTCGGGTAAAAATTAGATCACCGGGTGGTATTTGATCCGACATGTTTGCTACATTTTGTTGGGTCTTAGCTTTTATACTTATGGCTATGGAGACCTCGGTCTCCCTGATCAATAGGGCTCACGGTGGGTGCGACCGGTCGACAGGGGATGCTTACTCCTCAGGGGCAACTGAACCTACCACTGGGACTATAATATGAGCCCATACTAATAGATTATTTCACAGGAAGGTCACGTGTATCATATGTCGAATGATACAACCAAATAATAGATTGAAAATAAAGCAGACCTACATATGTATAGATTAAATGATGTGGAACTCAGTACAGATCTTCACTAACTTAGAACAAGAAAGTTCTATGGAATGAAATATTAATTGTGGTACTGTATGCTGTGTTGATTGATGTTATTTGACTTGATGTAAATGAGATGTGGATCCTTAGAATATTTAAAGAACTTTAAGAAACTTTAGAAACTATAAAATCACATTAATTTGTTTACGCCAGAAGATGCTTACTTCTCTGAGGCCTCTGATCCCATCCCCGGAATTTCCAGGGATCCGCCTTCACAGATTTGTGTTGTTAATAGATTTTTTTAGATCGATCAAAATTCGTTATCTACACATTATCAATTTATTATAAACTTTTTCTGTGTTAACACTATGATTGATTTTTGGTTGTGCATGCATATCAACATGGTAGTTCAATAAATAAAGGAATTGAATTAGATTAAATGATGATAAGCTATATGAAAAGAAATTTAATATCATTATAGCAAACATATTTAAGATGGGGATGGCTTAGAATTTTCTAACTTTGTCAGGTTAACAATATATATAAATGAATGTTGGGATGTTTTAACGTGTCAAGCTGCACGCACACCTTTGATTCCTTATTCAAATTCACAAAATGAGACGGTGTTTATTCTTTTTACCCTCCTTGCATGTCCGTAGAATTTTAACTTGAATCTCCGGGGTAGCAAATTTCGTAACTTTTGATTTATGTTTTCTTTCCATTTTGATAACTGGATTATATTTCCATTGTTCGGAGCAAAATTGATCACGTGGTGCAAACCGCAATTCTGCAGTTAGAATTGTGTTATACAAGGACTCGAAAATCGGATACCTAATGCAGTAACCCTCTATTATTTTAATTTTTTTTTTACCATGGAATTGTATGCGCAGGTGAAACGCGTATTTAAAGAGTTTTGCTAAAGCATTTCATATCCCATGTCCTGTTGTAAATTTTGAATTCCCGGTGGCAGTATATACAAAATTTACAATGAACTGGTATACTCTTCTATCGGCCACAAAAAAGTCCTTACAAAAATAATGGGGCTGATCCTTGGTAGAATTCTATTCATTTACAATGTAATCACTCCATTGAAACTAGTTTAAGAACACCCTCCCCATTTCGGTCCCTCATACCAAATTCCATGAAAATTTAATGGAATACATGTACCTGAAAAAGTAAGTCTAAAAGTCCATCATTCTCAACAAAAAAAGGTCGAAGCCGTGAGAAAATTCAAACTGCCAAATTAAAAATCAACAATTTGAGAATTAAATAATGACAATTACTACCGAAAACTATTCCAATAAAGATTGTATCTTTAAACCGATCATATATTTGATGTAGAAGACGAACTTCATTTTATTTTGAAATCCCTTTTACATAATGACCTAAGAGAGAACATTTTGGGTAAAAAGGATTATCATACAAAGCCTAGTGTCCCTAAATTAATTAATCTTAAAATATTTGATCTATTGTAGTGCTTAACTATATTGCTCAATCGCCTGGTCCAAATACACAATTTGTAAATAACATTTGCGGAATATCTTTACAACATCTCAGTAATAAATGCTAAGTAATTTCATATACAACCTTGCACTTGATATTTGAATAACACATAGAAAATCAATAGATATTGAATTTGTACTCAATTTACATAAAAAAATGGAAAAATAACATAAAAATTCTATATTAATTATCATACAAAGCCTAGTGTCTCTAACTTAATTAATCTTAAAATATCGTCTCTGGGGAAAAGTGGGACCCCCTTGCTGTATAAAACGCATCCTTTATAATTCAAGGAATATTACTTTTCAATGAATACTACAGAGAAAAAATCTAAAAAGTACGCTAGTTTTGTTTTATCCTGTTGATTTGTATGTTTATAAAATTCTGCATTAGTTTGCGTTGAAACTTTTACTGGCAGATTCATTTTTCTATGGCATCTATGAGATTTTTTTCTTGTTTTGTTTTGTTTCAATTCTATTTTTGTGTTCTAGTTGTTTTATTTTTTAAGTTCTATATGGTAAATGATAAGGAAAAATGATAATATCCACCGCAGTTTATTTTTTAAATCAAAGTTTAGTTTTCTCGATAGTAATCCAGATATGAACACAGCATCTGAAACGTAAGAAACCACTATCAACCCGATATTGCTGAAATATATCGCACGCAAATAAGTTAGAAGAGAAAAAAAAATTATCAAATATCTCAAATTTTTACTGCGATAGATACCGTATACTACAGAGATATGGTTAATTATGTGTCTATATCTAACCCTTTTCTCTATGCTTAGCGTCGAGTGGTGTCGTTAAATCGTACTGATCCAAGATGTTTTTAATCATTTCATAATTTATATTTCTAATTTCTCCCAGGAGTCTTTTGATAATAGAATTCATGTTGCTCATAAACTCGGTATCGTAATTTGCATGACGTTTTTACGATTGCGTTCCTGCACGGACGACGGCGCTACCCCACACACAGTACGGCACACGTGCATTATAATTGGGAGGTATTGTATCTTTCCTATTGTCGATAAGACGGCCTTTTCCCTTGTGTACATGGCCAGATTATGATCAATGCAAGTAAAAAAAGGAATGAGTAATTTTGGTTACTCATAGGAGAGAAAGGGAGAAAGAGAGAGATTCCAATGAATAAAAGAAATTAATATTGAGAGAATTAACCCAAAGATGACTTTGAACCAGTATTTTCTGCAGTGACCCTTGACCCGGTCTTTTCCGAACAAGCGTTGACTGACGGAACGATTTTGCTACAGGAGATGAAAGCTATGAGTAGTGATGAATATCATATCCATTTCCCTGATTACAGATATTAATTCCTGATTTTCTGTATTCTGAAGAAAATGAATGACGTTTCTTATCGTTCAGTGAACATAACCACACGTGAAAAGGCGCCTAAGACGCGGCTCTTTACCAGAGTCTCCGAGCTTCCAAGAACCATGCTAGTCAGTCTTTGAATGCCACAATGTTGAACTGAAAAGAAAGTGATGGAAGTGAAATATTATTGGCAAGAAACGGTTCGTGAAAACGGTGTCCGGTGGGATAAGATGTAATCTTGCTTTTTTTGCTGGGGTAACTAACCTAAAAAAGTCATTATCTATGTAATTAAAACGTTACAGAACGACTTTACAGTGAAAGGTCTATGACTTCAGGTTTATGTTCATTTAAAAACAAAATTGACAATTGTTTCGTTTTTTCTCGAGTGTGAGAAAGTACACATGCTATAAAGTTCATCTCTCTTAATCAGCGAAACCAGGTGCAAATCAACCAAAAATGAAATCTAAATCTCTAATGTGACGCTTCGCTTGGTCCGTCCTTAGTCAAATATCCCTTAGTTTGTTTTCAAAAAAGATAATTCTTTCTGCAGAAACCTTTGTGGCTGATGGAGGCGATGTCAAACATAGCGTTAAAGCTGTTAGAACGTGTAGCTGCTGGTGAATTGGATTGCTTCTACAGTTTCCGATGTCCGCATCACTCGCCAGGTGTCACTCACGTCTCGTGACAAGCCCCGCGCTCTGTCAGGTCGCTAATCTGCCGAGTAATTTGTTTCATCCTCTCTCTCCACGCTTGTCGGGTCACTGCAAATTAACCGAAAGTGTTCAAGAACTTTAGTTTTCCAAAGATCTCTACTTTTAGTAACTACTTTACCACATTTTCTCGAAACTGCTGACTCTATGTAGATAAAAAAAAATATCATGTGGTATGAAGAATTCTTGTTCAGTCAAAACTTTGTAAGATACCAAGCTCAAAACTTTGTAGCTCAAGGGTTTCATAGTAGGGCCCGTGGCTTTGAGTTTAGGGAGTCAAACTTAGATCACTCTTGAGTGGTTAAATTAAATTTAACTTTACAATAGCAGTGTATAACCAAATATCTTCCTACCGCAATTTTTTTGAATCGCTAAATGGATATGATAGTGTCTATTTGTAAAAAGCTCTACGCTTATCGTGTGTTCTGTGTAGCCTTAAAATTAACCTCAGAATTAAATGATGTTTTCACATTCATTAGTAAATTGTCCTTCGCCGTCTGTCAAATTATCTGCCAGTCTTACACTGTAAAAAAAAAAAAAAAAAAAAAAAAAAAAAAAAAAAATCAGAATACTACTTACACAATATTGGTACTAATATAAACCGGATTATGATTCTTGATTTATTGAGCTAGGTGGCTTGCCAGGCACGGTAAAAATAAATAAAAACTCAGCAACATTCCTGTTAAATAATAATAAGTTTATTCAGGATACAACTTTGGGCAATACAGCCCATCAGTTTACAAAATGACAAATATGACAAACAACATATAATACAATCGACTCTCAATGAGTCTAAACTGGGGGGTGAAACCCCAGGTCAAGTGTTCCTCAGTCCCACAGTTCCACTCATCATTGTAGAATACAATTATAATGATTTTTAAATAAGCAGTACAGAATTATTCAAAGTTATAATAAATATACAACAATGCTGTTTTGATATACAGACAAAAAGATAGAGAAATTACATGTAAGTCAACCTGATAAATATTCGTTACGTAATATTAGAGCATGTTGAATGTATTTTCCTAGACCAACCGAAGTAGATATGCGGTTTGTACCTAATAATTGGATTAATTTAAATGTACTTGGCGATTTGTAATAATGTTCATTAATATATTTCTTTCTTAGATTTAGATATCTAGTGGGGCATTGGAGAATGAAATGAAATTCGTCTTCTATTTGATGACCATCGCAAACATCGCATATTCTCTATCATTTCTGCTCTTACCTTGGTACCTTCCGCATTCTATGTTTAGATATAGTGCGATGAAAGTCTAATGCGGGAAGTATGCTTTTTTAAATTACTTTGAAATGGTTTTGTTAAATACGGTTGCATTTTACAGAAATCAGATTGGACAATGTGCTTACATAAAAAAACAATCTGACGAATTATCCATAAATACATGTACGTTGCAATAGTCCTATTAGAAATGTACACTAAAAAAGTTTGAGAAAAAGTTTGAAACCCAAGTGCATTTTTTTTTTACACTAACATAAGTTATTATCAGAAGAGATACAGATTTACCAGAGATAACTAGTTGTACTTGTGTCATTGACTGAATACCATTATTTATTTAATTAAACAAGCTTTTCTATAATGATTTATCAACAGAATGGTAAAATAAATTAAAAAAGGATAACTAGATAAGAAAAAATACAAATAAATAAATAAACAAAATAAATTAAAAAAAAAGGATAAATAAATAAATAAATAAATAAAATTAGGAAAAGCAAACAATATAGCATAAAATAGAATACAAAACCCCTGACATATATGATGTGTGTTTGGTGTGGTGTACGTGGACTTGATGTGGGTTGGAGGTGAAGCTTAACAGATTTCCTTTTTCTAGAGACTTGAAAGTGTTACACCTTTTCCAACCCGCTGTTTTGTCATGTTCAAAAATTTTGTATTTACTTCCACTCGGCCGGTAAATTCAAAATTTTGAACACGACAAATCCACTGTACTAAAATAAATGTCATCATGTGACAAAAATATTGAGTATTTGACATGCATTCTTATTAAATTTAACTATTATACTAAACAGAAAGAGAAAAGATAAAACATACATTTTCAAATGCATGCATGCAAAAAGGACCTTCAAAAAGTTGGGTTTTTTTCCCAACAACATTACGCCTGAAATTCATTTTGTTAAAAAATGTTGATTTGAAAGAAAAGTTCATCATTGATATTATTATCTTATTTTAATCGATCTTATATGGCCAGTAATTAATTTTTTTTAGTGGGGGGGGTGGGGGGGGGGGGGTAATACGGATTTTTTTTTCACGGGTTTGGTTCTAAATGATACAATTTTTAAAATAATCTTTTGTGCGTTTTTCTCCACAGAACTGCATAACAGCCATTACAAAACGTGGTCCAACAATGAACTGTATATTCACAGCAAAAATGAGTGTGAAAATATGTGATAATTGCCTAGACAAAGAAGGTAGGCTTGTATTTTTATTTTTACATGTAAGAGGATCGATGACATATTTCTTGAAGGTATTTAACTGTATGCATTCACGTATTTGTTTGTCATAAAACATTGTTCATGGTTGATAAAGGTGGGCGTGTCCAGTCCTCACTAAGTCAGCTGGACAGGGGTCCTGTGTCAAACAAGCCAGATAGGGGTATGTGGTACTTGTTGTGAGCGAAGGGAACAATTCCTTTTTGTCCTATGCACTGTTGTGAACTTGTCTAATACCTATGCTTTGCTGTATCAGTTCGGTTTTCATGATAATTTACCTTGAAACAGTGTTAAACATGTATATTTATTTCAATAGGAATTAGATTTTGGGACAAAAAATAGCTTAACTACAATGAATTTAATATATTTTTTTAATCAAAAAACGTCTTCAGAATACTCCAATGTCATGCTTAGAGATATCAGAAACAAGACACTTATTCTTTAAATCACCACAAAAGGTGCTTTAATCTACCGTTATCATTTTCTTTTCTTGTAGAGAATGGTTATCCAGAGTCCATTCCTTCATGTGGCAGCTATTATCCTACTTTACTGGATTGTGTCAATTTCTATGGTGTTTGTCAACAAACACATCCTCAGTGGAGCTTATGTGGATACAGACTTATCAATCTTTATTGCCTGGTACCAGAGTTTAGCTGCAGTGACCATTATACAGGTCATAGGATGCATGAGGAAATTTTTTAGAAATTGTTATAAAGTGCCAGAAGTTGATTTCCAAACTCTCTTACACTGTGACATACTGAAACTATCCCTGTCTTTCATCATGAGTATAGCCCTCAACAACTTAATGTTGAAGCACATTGGAGTGGCTTTCTATCAAGTTGCTCGGTCTTTCACATTAATTTTTACCATCATATTGTCTTCCAGGATGTTAAAGCAACCCCTCACTTGGAAGGCCTTATTAGCTTGCCTGTGTATTATCACTGGGTTTGTGATTGGTATTGATCAAGAAAATGATACAGGGACACTAAGTGTTTGGGGCATCATTTATGGGTTGCTGGCCAGTTTTAGTGCCGCTATATGTGGAGTGTACTTTAAAAGAGCTGAGAGTATACATAATGGTGATAGTTTGAAGCAAGCTTATTACAACAACATAAACTGTCTGCTTCTGTTGTCTCCTCTTGTCTACAGCACGGGGCAGGCCCGGCAGGTCCTCCAGTCACAGACGTCCTCAGCCCTGGATTTCTGGATTCTCTTGACTTTGTCTGGAGTTCTCTCCCTTGCCATTGGATGGGTCAGTGCTCTACAGATAAAGGTTACCTCCCCTGTTACCCATCATATCAGCATTAATGCCAAGTCTGTAACTCAGACAATTATTGCTATCTTATATTACGAGGAACAGAAAACAGTGTTGTGGTGGTGTGGAAATATGCTCGTCATTTGTGGAGTTTTGTTATATGCATTGATCAAAACAACCAAACAAGTCGCACAAAAATCAAATTCCTCCTCTTCGAGTTTATTGATTTCAGCATGATTTTATTTATTTGTTGGATTAATGATGTATAATTTATAAATTATCCACCAGAGTTGTAACTGAAAATCATGTATTTTTGATACTATTTATTTATGTAAATGTTTTGATTTTTAGGTATTGTATTATATCATAATGAGCTATTTTTACCCATTTGTATTTTTGTACCGACAACTTCAGATTTCACTTTCATTTTGTATATTTTTATATTATACACTTAAACTTAATTAAACCATGTTCAATGTTGAATTTAGTAATCTGTGAATTGCAGCAATCCATTACAATGTACATCCACTGTACATCCAACTTATTTGTTGGGTTATTACATGATAAATTGATAAATATAACACAACCATCTTCATTACCATGAAAAATTCTTAAAAAAGAAACTATTGTAGTTAAACTTTTACATTTTGTATGATACTTATTTTGTTTATGTGCAATACAGTGTTGCAATGGTGCTGTGACAGTTTCTACATGCTTTACATAGATTTTATGAAAATAGGTTTTGAATCAATGGGCAGCTTTTTTCACACATTTATCAATTGTTACAGTAATCTTGAATGAAAAAAATGACATGATACATGTCATATAAATGTAATGGAAACAGAGTAATGTCCTAATATACATGTAAATGAAAAAAATGTAATAATTGTATAACTGTTAATGATGTGAAGAGCTGTTACAGTAAAATTGTTAATGATCTAAATTGTTACACTGTTAAGGATTCTGTTTTGTTTGTTTGTAATAAAGAGTGTTGTATAAATGTTTATGATACAGAGTGTTGTATCAATTTTTATGATACAGAGTATTGTATAAATATTTATACAATACAGAGTGTTGTATAATTGTTTATGATACAGAGTGTTGTATAAATGTTTATGATACAGAGTGTTTTATAATTGTTTATGATACAGAATGTTGTATAAATGTTTATGATACAGAGTGTTGTATAAATATTTATGATGCAGAGTGTTGTATAAATGTTTATGATACAGAGTGATGTATAAATGTTTATGATAGAGAGTGTTGTATAAATGTTTATGATGTAGAGTGTTGTATAAATGTTTATGATGCAGAGTGTTGTATAAATGTTTATGATACAGAGTTTTGTATAAATGTTTATGATACAGAGTGTTGTATAAATTTTTATGATGCAGAGTGTTGTATAAATGTTTATGATACAGAGTGTTGTATTAATGTTTATGACAGAGAGTGTTATATAAATGTTTATGATGCAGAGTGTTGTATAAATGTTTATGATACAGAGTTTTGTATAAATGTTTATGATACAGAGTGTTGTATAAATGTTAATGATACAGAGTGTTGTATAAATGCTTAATGGTGTTTCAGAGAATTGTCAAATGTTTTTGCTAATGATTTTCCAGAAGTACAAATCACAGGACCTTGAATTGCTTTGACACTCACTAGGGTGTTAAGAAAAAAATGACATTCATGTAAAACAATTAAACTTAAGGCCTGTGGTACAAGTAATAATGGTACAAAGAGATGTTTGAATGTTACATTACAATAGTGAAGACGGTAAAAAATACAAAGTGTTTATCTGATGTAAATGATAGAGAAATGTTCACAAATGTTAATCATTAAAAGTGTTCACTAAATATAATGATGCAATGTTATTCAAATGTTTATGATTAAAAAGTTATGCATGTAATATATACATTATGAAAGAAAGGGTTGTGCAAATATAATGATACAAAATATTATAATTTAAAGTACATGTATTATGCTTTTGTCAATAATTGAAGTGAATGATGGAGCCTTTTAAAATGCAAATGGTACAATGTGATGCACGAATCTTGCAATTAGTATAAATTAAGCAATAAAACTGTATGTATCCTTTGCCTGTTCTGTTCAATAATGCAGAAGAACAAATAACACACATGAACATCCACCATTTGTTAGTTTTTGTTATTTGTTTATTGTTTTTATAGAATTCGTAATGGTTGTGAGAAATAAGTCTTTAGGCATTGTACACTGTTGTTATTTTGGAAATAAATGGGGTTTTTTTATTTCTTGTTTGATTTTTCTTAAAATGTCTTTCAAATCGTTAACTTAAATATGACTTCTTGAAAAAAACAAGTAATCCAGGGTGCAATGAAATAGGATTTACTTTGAGATTTTATTCATTTTCTAGATACCAACCAAATAGACAATTTACATAATTATACCAGTTAATTTAAAAAAAATACGGAAATGTTATTCAATAATTTTAATACTTTCATGATTTCAAACATTCTTCTTCTCAAGGACCTCTGGGTCAGAAAAGCTGAAACTCAAATGGAAGAATCCTGGGGGTAGTGTAGATTCCACATTATTCAAATTTTAACTAGGGGGTAGGGGGGCACAAACATTACAAAGGGATGGGGGAATCTGGTGTCATCCAAAAATAGTATTATAAAATATTTGCAAAATATGAATTAGAATCTATATTTAAGATGTAGATTTGCACATGATAACATGACAAATGAAAAATCAATCACCTTCTTGTTCATTATTCTTAAAAAACTTTCATGATTTAATTATATTATTTATTTCTATTTATGATGCTATTTGTGCGTATTGTTCTACATTCAAGATCACATGTGATGAAAACAATCCCTTCTTTTCACAGTACCATATGCCAAGGGATTATGAGCTAATAGAGTAGCGTATCAGAAACCCTTGGCTAGCAAAGATGTCAAATTGGAGAAAATAACAGCATGGCCAAAGTTACTCAGGTGAGTGGTGTGGCCCATGGGCCTCTTGTCTTGGAAAATTTTTTGCTCATCTAAGCTAAAAGCTTAATTGACATTTTCTGATCACCGGTTGTCCGCTGTAAACATGATTAAACTGAAGGGCCAATCCCCTTATAAAGGGGAATCATGATCTAGAAAAATACAATATTGAACTTTTAGCAATTACGTATATGATTTTTTTTTAAAGTTACATTGGCGTCGGAAGCAAATTGAAAGTGGGGGGCTAAGTGTAAAAAATTTTTTTTGTATATATACCTCCAAAAAAACCTGACAAGCAAAAAAAAAAAAGGCGAAACGCGACGCGAAAATCCTATTTCGTAGGGGGGGGGGGGGGGGGTAGGTTCGAACTTTAGTACCTAAGTTTTTCTCCAAACACCAACACTTTACCCATTTTTAGCCTATGCTGCGAGGTGTCTGTGGAAAGTGGGGGGGCTAAACCTACGAAACAAGGTTCTATGTCTATAGTATGTATATATTTGGGGAAAAAAAAGTGGGGGGGGCTAAGCCCCCCCCCCCCCCCCCCGTTCCGACGCCTATGAGTTAGAAATATTACAAGCATGGGTGTAACCCTCTACCAAGAGTTTAACTTGTACGGTGGAAGGAGAACAAGAAATAGCGGGAGCAAGCCCCCGTTACTGGCCACTGTGGGCCACATGACTTTATAATTATTCCGGAACGATGGTTCCCTATACCGAAGACATTTTGCCTTTTAGTCTCCAGGCACTTGTTTCCGCTTTTTTCCCATTTGGACTCAACTTATTCAAAAGATTTCAGCCCTTTTAATTCTTTAATTTTAAACATCAGACACATGAACTTTACGGTAAGATTAAGCAAAACGTATAAATTGTTGATTTCTTTTCAAATAACCGAAAATTGTATTTGTAACAAGCCCTGTGTTCAGCAAGTTTAACAACGTGCCCGAACCCGCGAATTTAGATTTTGGCGCAAGGTACGTAGATCCAGAGACATATAATGGTTTTATATGTCTCTGGTAGATCTTATAAAAAATTGTAACATTTGTGAGAGTCGGCACTTTTTAGGGAGAGGGCTAAAATAGGCTTTGCCTGCTGCCCAATCCCATTCACTTTTGTGAATAAAATTTTGTATAAATAAAAAAAAATAAAAAAAAAGAGTCGGCACTTTAAGCATAATTCAATAAAAATCATAAGCTAAATAGGAAATTGAGCCCTTAAACCGACGACTTAGCATTATGAGTTATGTATAATTTGCATTATTTTTGTCTTGGAGTTGGATCTATTTTTAGTCGTTCAAAAGCATCAAAATCTATGATAGGTCATCTTAAGTGAATTACTAAGCAATAAGCATTGAATTATTAATTTTGGGTATGTTTCATCACATAAAAGCACCTGTACTTATTAAACGTTGCCATCAAATTGAAAACAGCACATTACTTTGTTAGTGCTGCATAATATTTAGTCAACACGGCCAGGTGCTTTTACACGACAGGTGACGTTGAGGAAATAATAATACTGTAAACGTATTACATTTGGCTTTGTATTCTTCTTAGCGCCTTTTGCAGAAAGCAGCCTCCACTAAATCAAGTACTTCGCTAAATGCTTTGTGTATAAAGGTTTATGAAACGCACATTCAAAAAGCGCTAAATCAAATCTACGCCAACTTGTTGAAAATTCAATTTCCACCATATATCGTACACACCAAATAAAATACATTTACAGTAATTCAGTGCTATTTTTACATTCCCTATTTTTAGGGAAAACAGATAAAGTCAGGCACCATCTAATATCAGGCTTTTTTCTCCAATTTGACATCTTTGCTAGCCAAGGGTTTCTGATACGCTATTCTATTAGCTCATAATCCCTTGGCATATGGTACTGTGAAAAGATGGGATTGTTTTCATCACATGATCTCGAATGTAGAACAGATTCGCACAAATTGCATCATCAACAGAAATAAATAATATAATTAAATCATGAAAGTTTTCGCTAGCCAAGGGTTTCTGATAAACTACTCTCCTTATGAACCCTTTGCATACGGTGTTGATAGAAATTGGGATTTTCTTCTCGAGTTCTGATTGGGATTCAGGACACCCGGTCGACCAATCAGCAATTGTTTTTTGTAAATGACGATATTTGCGTTCGGGATACTTCTTGACTCTTTAATCTCGGGAATGAAAAATGCAAGTAAACAACGATCCGTAAGATGCCATGCAATTCTATGAATAGCTATGGTGTCATCCAGTATCATCTGAATATGTGATTATGAATCTATATTGAAGCTTCAGATTTGTACAATAAAAATAAAATAAATTCAATTATTGCTTCTTAATTATTCTTGAAAAAAACTTTGATTTATTTTTTTTTAAACACGTCTCTTTATTTCTGTCGATGACACAATCTGTGTGTACCTGATAGATTCGAGATCACGTGACGGAAAACAATCCGGTCTTTTGACTTCACCGTATGCCAAGGGTTCATGAGGAGAGGAACGTATCAGAAACCCTTGGCTAGCGAAGATGGAAAGTTTTTTAAGAATAATGAACAAGAAGGTAATTATTGATTTTTCATTTGTTATCATGTGCAAATCTACATCTTAAATATAAATTCTAATTCATATTTTGCACATATTTTATAATACTATTTTTGGATGACACCAGATCTATTCATAGAATAGCATGTGATGTGATTATTGAATACTCACATGTAAAGAGTCAAAATATGCCCCGCACACAGATATTGTCATTTACAAAAAAAACAATTGCTGATTGGTCGACCAATGTCGATCCACTTCACAACCTGAGAAAAAAAATTCCAACTTTATAAACATTGTATGACAATGGCTTATGAGGAGAGTAGAGTATCAGAAACCTTTGGCTAGTAAAGATGCAATTGACTGCTTTTAGAATAAGAACATTGCTATAATACCGGGTATTAATTTGTGTATTGTTCCATGTACAAACTATGTAAACATCTTTTTTTGGTCATTTCTCAAGTGCACAAGTCATGAAAACACTTGAAATAACCTCAACAGTTCTGAAGAAACATAACTTCCATTGATCCTGTTAAAAATTGTTGATCTATCATTAAAATGATTTTGTCATTTGGAATGGTTTAAGGATGTAATTTGTTCTATGTTTTATCAATGTAGCAATATAAAGAGAAGCAGTTAATTCTTATGTACACAGGTTGTACATGCTTCTTGTTATTTTCCAGTGATGAGACAGCTCCTGTTGTGGATTTAAGTGATGGACAAGGCCAAGAAGGAGATCCTCCTAAAGAATCGAGTGGAGCTGGTGGAGAATATCAACATTGAAGATGGGCTCCTGACAGAACTGTTGTCCAGGAAAGTTCTGACACCCAGAAATGTCAAAACTATACAGGTAACTCCTAGAGCGACTATGACATCATAATCAAGTCCTGACACCCAGGAATGTCAAAAAGATACAGGTAAATCATCAGGTCCTGACACCCAGGAATATCAAAACTATACAGGTAAATCATCAAACCCTGACCCTCAGAAATGTCAAAACTATACAGGCAAATCCTAGAACGACATCATAAATAGGTCCAGACACAGAGAAATGTCAAAACTAATTAGGTAAGTCTGTAAAGGGCTATGTCATCATAAATAGGTCCAGACACAGAGAAATGTCAAAACTATTTAGGTAAGTCTGTAAAGGGCTATGTCATCATAAATAGGTCCAGACACAGAGAAATGTCAAAACTATTTAGGTAAGTCTGTAAAGGGCTATGTCATCATAAATAGGTCCAGACACAGAGAAATGTCAAAACTATTTAGGGAAGTCTGTAAAGGACTATGACATCATAAATAGGTCCAGACACAGAGAAATGTCAAAACTATTTAGGTAAGTCTGTAAAGGACTATGACATCATAAATAGGTCCAGACACAGAGAAATGTCAAAACTATTTAGGTAAGTCTGTAAAGGGCTATGTCATCATAAATAGGTCCAGACACAGAGAAATGTCAAAACTATTTAGGTAAGTCTGTAAAGGACTATGACATCATAAATAGGTCCAGACACAGAGAAATGTCAAAACTATTTAGGTAAATCTTAAAAGGGCTATGTCATCATAAATAGGTCCAGACACAGAGAAATGTCAAAACTAATTAGGTAAATCTTAAAAGGGCTATGTCATCATAAATAGGTCCAGACACAGAGAAATGTCAAAACCAGTAGGTAAATCTGTAAAGGACTATGACATCATAAATAGGTCCAGACACAGAGGAATGTCAAAACTATTTAGGTAAATCTTAAAAGGGCTATGTCATCATAAATAGGTCCAGACACAGAGAAATGTCAAAACTATTTAGGTAAATCTTAAAAGGGCTATGACATCATAAATAGGTCCAGACACAGAGAAATGTCAAAACTATTTAGGTAAATCTTTAAAGGGCTATGACATCATAAATACCTTATAAGTAGAATTTTTAGCGAGGATTTAATTTTGGCATTATTAGCTAGGGTGCTGACATCGCTAAAATTGAATATCGCTAAAAATTAATTGCTTATTATTTGTAATAGCTTCTTTAGTTAGCATTTTAAAATTGCTAAAATTACTTCTAGCTAAAAATAAAATACCAGATTTTGGGTAGAAATAGCTAAATTTGCGTCTCGGTAAAATTTCCACTTATACGGTAGGTCCAGACACAGAGAAATGTTAAAACTATACAGATTATTCCTGAGGCTCTTAAAGACTGGGGATTCTGACATCATAGATAGGTAAAAAAATATAAAGATTAATCCTTGAAGCAGGGATGGGGTCAATTACTTTAAAAAGTAATTAATTAAATTACAATTACTTTGACTTTTTCTTCAATTAAATTACAATTAAATTACAGGCTTTCTAAGACATGTAATTAATTAAATTACAATTACTTTACAAAAGTAATTAATTAAATTACAAATTACATTTCAATTTTTTTGGAAAATCCTATAATCCTTGTCAATGAATAATATTATACAGAAGAGGGATCATTCATAAAGCAGATCGCTGCACAAAAATACAAGAAATAGTATGGTAAAGCCATTTGTATACTTGTGATTTAAATTTTAACTTTTATTAACAAAACACTGAAGAACTACTTGGGATCAGTTTGATGCAGTTTCCTCCACACAAACCCTACATGTACACAAACTGCATGTGATATGATATTTGATTAAACGGGGGTATTTCAATAGAGTGTAATATGTCACAACTGTAACCCCTCAAATTAAATATTTCTTTTGAAGTTAATCTAAAACTCCTGATATTGCTATTTCTGCAGAATATTTTTACTTCATAAATAATATTTGTACAGAACAAAACTTTTTCAGATACAAAATTCATTCATAAAATTCTGTTTAGACATTAAAATAATTATCAAATTGAAGGTGTTTCTTTTCTCAAACTAGCAAAGCATTTGAAATTGAAATAATTATCCCCATGCGTTGGCTTTGTCTTATTAATCATGGAATGAATACTTCTTTAGAGGAGTTGATTTGTTTTCATTGCAATTTACACCTGTGATCTGCAGGGCAATTATCTCTTATCAACAAGAGAGAACTTAATTAATGACACACATTCCTTTTCTATTTTTCTTGACACACATATTCTGCAGTGACCAAGCAACAAACTTAAGATTGAAATATAATAAATGTGTATTTCATAGCTGAATAGACCTAGGAAGGGTGGTGCAAAATTCAGATAAACATGAAAAAAAAATTTTTTTTTATAAAATTGTATATTAAATAGAAAGAAACTAGATTAACTTCAATCTGTAAAATTGAAGGATTGAGGATATGTTTTGCAATAAAAAAAATGTAGTAAAATGGGGAGGTAGTGGTGACAGTATATCATTTGAATTCATGTACATGTGTATCATATAAAGTAATTGAATGTAATAATGTAATTGAAAAAGTAATTGAAATTACATGGTATTTATTCAGTGTAATTAATTAAATTACAATTACATGTAATTGAAAAAATGTTCAATTACAAATTACTTGCAATTACTTCAAAAAATGTAATTAATTACAGCCAATTACAATTACTTTTTTCAATTACCCCATCCCTGCCTTGAAGCTTGTACAGTAAATTTTCTTTATAACAAAGTACCAGGAATTATGATTTTCTTTGTCATAGATATTGTTATTTGTTATATTGTTCAGTTTACAATATATTTCAAAGCCAGAGGAAATGAAAGCCACTTTGCTGTAAATATCAGTTCATTATAATTGTGTTGGGTAAATATATGTTATCCTGTATACACAAAAGACATCGGCAGGTCCTGACAAAGAGAAAAGAATTCACATGAGTCGTAGAAGGCCCTTGCACAGTTTGTGAAACATATGCAGATAGTAATAAAAGGCAGGCGGCCAAGTATACAATAAATAGGGGAAGACCCAGGATATTTGACCCAAGAAAAATTAATGAATCTTACATAATTTTTCAGAGTATCAATTCAGTAGTATTAAAAACAAATAATCAGCACTTAAGCTTTTCAACTAAGAAAAAAGGGGAGATATTGTCTAGATGCCTCCTTATTTATGTCATTTGGTAAGACCTAGAAAGTTGTTCCAAAGAAAATAGAGGGCAACCTAAGTATGAATGACATTCACTTGTCCTAGGTAGAGGGCCTATCTAAATATGGATGTCAGTCACTGGTCTTAAGATAGAGGACCATTCTAAAGTACACTGTTTAACAAAGAAATTTAATTTTTTTTTTCAGTCTAAATCAACAACATTTGCACAGACAGAGGAACTCCTTGACAAGATTTCGGTTAAAAAGAATGGATTTGAAGTTCTTAGTGAGGCTTTGATAGCAAATGGCCAAGAAGACATTGTGGATTTGTATTTAAAACCACCAGAAAAAGATGCTGGACCATCAAAAAGCGAAGTTAAATCAGAAGAAACAGAAAAATCTGAGGCAGTTCAGGAATCGTCCCGTCCTCATTCCTCCCCACCCCGGATCTCCGCCCCAGGGTCACTGGCGTCTCACCCCTCTACACAGGGAGTGCAACTTGTACGATTAAACGTTGCTTTATGTAGTTCAGAAAATTCTCAAGGTGTCCAATGCTCTGAGGGCGTTCAGCTTATACCATCAGAACGTGTCTTCCATCCAATTGACAAACCAAGTGTTCAACCCATCCCACCGTCATCATCACACAATACATTTCCCATCAGTTTTATGACAGGAAATCCCATGCAGCATTTTGATTTCTCCAATGCTGAATTCTTAGATAGGATCAATCCAAACAAAAATATATTCAAAGAAAATGAAAAACGATTTCAATCACACCACCACATCGATGATCCGAATTACGAGCCACTTCCAGGCTGTCCAAGGACGGTGGAGTCACGCATACCTCTCAACAATAACCTTCACCCAACACACAAAGAAATCATCTATGTTCCCAGTCAAAAACCCCCATCTCTGCAAAGGGAAGATACTCTTGGTAATCAAAATATAGACACATTGTACTTTTTTATCTGAAAATTTATTTGTTCTAGCTTTATTCAGCAGTAATTTGGAAAAAAAAAACCCTGATGTTATTTCAATAAGATTGTAGGTCAGAAAAATTTTTTTTCTTTTTCTTTTAGATGCAATGACAAAGCCTTCGGAAAACCATGAAGAAAACTTTGAATCTCCTGGTAATATATTACATATCAATTAAATTTATTATACCCCCCGCAAATGAAGTTTGGGGGGGTATATAGGAATCACCTTGTCCGTCTGTCCGTCCGTCCGTCTGTCTAGCTGTCCGTCTGTCTGTGCAAACGTGTCTGGTCCATATCTTTCTTACGGAGGAACATTAGAATCTACTACTCCACACAAAGAATGCCCATGACCTAAGGGTGTGTCATGACCTTGACCCAAGGTCATTTGATGAAGTTCAAGGTCACTGGAAGAAAAATTTCATAATTCATGTCCGGTCCGTATCTTTCTTATCGATAAACTTGGTAGGTTCTAATTTCACACAAAGATTCCTCCTGACCTAAGGGTGTTTCCTGACTTTGACCCAAGGTCATTTGGGGAAGTTCAAGGTCACTGGAAGAAAAATTTCATAATTTGTGTCCGGTCCATATCTTTCTTATGGATAAACTTGGTAGGTTCTAATTTCACACAAAGATTGCTCATAACCTAAGGGTGTGTCATGACCTTGACCCAAGGTCATTTGGGGAAGTTCAAGGTCACTGGAAGAAAAATTTCATAATTTGTGTCCGGTCCATATCTTTCTTATGGATAAACTTGGTAGGCTCTCATTTCACACAAAGATTCCTCCTAACCTAAGGATGTGTCATGACCTCAGGCTCAGGTCAAGGTCATTTGGGGAAGTTCAAGGTCACTGGAAGAAAAATTTCATAATTCTTGTCTGGACCATATCTTTCTTATGGATAAACTTGGTAAGTTCTCATTTCACACAAAGATTTCTCATGACTTAAGGATGTGTCATAACCTTTGGTCAAGGTCATTAAGGGAAGTTCAAGGTCACTGGAAGAAAAATTTTATAATTTGTGTCCGGTCCATATCTTTCTTTATTATGGAAAAACTTGAATCTACTACTTCACACAAACATTGCTTATGACCGGAGGTTGTGTCATGACTTTGAAAGCAGGGTTTGAAATTAACAGTCACCTACTCGCAATTTGCGACCAATATTCCTTGTGGGCGACTTAAAATTAAGTTCAAGTAACCCAGATGGCGATTAGAAAATTTACGATAATAAATGTTTGTTTTTCAATCTTGTCTGAATGTTCCATATTTTTCTATTCAAAAATTTCGTAATCAGTAAAGTGCTTTATATTTACCAGTGAGATATACTTATACATAAAGCGTCTGAGTGATTGTGACAGACACAATGTGGCATCGACACATCAATGAGCCCAACAAACCAAAAAGTATCTTGGATGTATCTGTGAAAAAAACTTGCCATGTGCTTGAATTAGGGCTAGGACGATACAACTTTTTCTATATCGATAGGTATTACGATATCTGTGCCACGATACGATATGTATCACGATATGTTTAATTGCTTATAAAATCTTTTTTTGCATTGAAATAAACAAATTATTTCTTTGCAAATGAGAATAATTCATTCAAAGTAGTTGTTCACATGTTGTAAAACAAAAATATTTTACTCAAGTGGTGTTAATTATTATTTTTTTCATATCTATATTTATATTTAACTTATTTATTTTTTGTTAAACCCCAAATGTGAAATAAAAAAAGAAAAACAGAAGTCAGATTTTTAGGGGCGATATTTCGATATTTTTCAAATGTATTGATACGTATATTGTCCTCACATATATCACGATATCTCGATATATCGTCCCAGGCCTAGCTTGAATATATGATGTTTAATAACCATATCAATCTTTTTAAACAAAAGAGTTCCAATTTCAAATCTGGATAAGTCGTGCATAATGTTTCTACGGATAGAAAAGAAACACGAAGCATATGATAAAAAAAAAAACGAAAAATGGAATTGTTGTATTTTTCTTCAATAGAAAGTGTGATAATTTGTGGGCGAATAAATTTTGATGTGGGCCCCAGAATTGCAAGGTTTAGTAGCCCACATGGCGATCAAGGATTACAAGTTAGTTTAAAACCCTGAACTTTGAACCAAGGTCATTTATGCAAGTTCAAGGTCACTGACAGAAAAAGTTCATAATTCGTGTCTGGTCCGTATATTTAGTCTGTTTCATTTATTAGGCTGCACCTTCGTTTCATTTATAAAAAATATAATGAGCAATTACATTTGCACTAAAAATGTTTTAGCATTTCTCTCTTCTCTTAGATTCATAAAATATTCATGATTTAGCACTTCTGAAAAACCCAGCGGGGGGTATTTTGTCCCGTTTGGACAGTTCTAGTTTGATCAAAATCTTTGTAATTGATAGAAAAAAAAAAACACAGTTTATAAAGTATGTTATAAATTTCAGCCAAAAGACAACGAAAAGAAGACAAAATTGTTGTATCCTATTTTGAATCTGATTCACAAAGTCGTAATGAAATGATGGTGAACCGAGCTGTCCCTCAGCCTGTCCGACTGCGAGGCGAGTTAGACGACCCCGAGATTGACCTCACTGACGGACCTGTCACCGTGAGAGTAGATCAGGCGACTCGACAGTTCTACCTTAATAACTGCCAAAATGTAAGATACATGAATTACAGTGCGTCAATATCTTATTCTTACTATACATACGCTAAGTATACTTTTTCTTTTGTTCTTTTTTGGGAAAGATGGATTTGTGTATCATATTAGTATTCTCAGAGAATTTGTCAAATTCTCAACTCCATAGAATGTTCTGTGATCTTGAAGACATTGCCACCTGTTATTTTAACAATACAATGTTTTCTCCAGTCTTATGCAATGAGGAGGCTGCCTCGAGGAAAGGCTCTGATAATTAACGTGAACGAAGTCGAGGGAAAACCGCCGCGGAGAGGGACAGATATAGACCGGGATAATCTACACAATCTGCTCAATCAGCTCCACTTTGATGTCAAGGTCTATAATGACTGTAATGGACTCGCAGCTAAGGTATACAAATCAAATCGTAGGTGAAGAAAATCAGAATAGAAGAACACCAAAATGTTGTGCTTGACAAATTGATATATCTTCTCGTATTGTTTAAAGTAGGGATTGCATAAAATATTATATAATTTTAAAAATTCCCATTCTAATCACCTGTTTGTATTTTTTTATTTATAGGAGATGGCCCAGAAGTTGGAGGATTTTGCTGCTGATGCCGCCCATTTCCATGCAGACGCTGCATTTGTCTGTCTGCTAAGTCACGGAGAGGAAGGCTATATTTTTGGAACCGATGGTCGTAAACTTCAGTTAGACAGTGTGTTTAAGCTGTTTGACAATAGCAACTGTCCAAGTTTATTGGGCAAACCAAAGATCTTTGTTATTCAGGCTTGCAGAGGAGGTATGCCGTGCATTTTCGATTTACATTTTAGATTAATTTGTTTGTTTTTCTTATTTCACCATAAGAAAAAAAATTCTCTTAAAGTGAATATACCTAGAAATTTGGACTTTGGATAGGCTATGATCAATTCATTTGCAATCTTTTTTTATTTCAAGGAAAATATACCTTAAAAGTGGAAACATAAATAATTTTGAATTCAAAGAGTATAACATGTAAATCAGTCAATAAACTTTTTTAGGGGCTTTAGACAGTGGTGTTCCATTTAATGATGAACATGATGGATCGACCCCTGGATTAAAAAAACAACTACCCACCCAGTCCGACATGATTATTTGCTTCCCGACTCAGACAGGTGAGACATAAATACAGGGGCTTAATTAATTTTAATGTGGACAATGATACAGTCATACAGTCATGGTACAATGTAGATTCATCTTTGATGATACTGGTCCCTCTTTGTAAATACTGTTCTATACTGATCAATCCGTCTGTCCAGTATTACTTGTTTGGAGCATATTTTCTCTTTCTTTGGTCCAGTGTGGCTCATGCCTTATTGACACAGAGTGCATTGGGTAGAAAATGTGCTGTGACCATGATTAAAGTTTCTAGGTAAAAGTAAAAATATGTCTCTTTGTAATATCTTTGTCTGGCGATAACATATTTTCTATTCCTTTGGTTCAGTTGTACTTACCATATATACTCGCCTATAGGTTGGAATTTTGGGAGTTGAACTTTGGTCTAAAACTCTATGTCTAACTTAAAGGGGAGTTAAAAGGTCAATCCTTCTTATATAAACTTCAAAAATAAATTGTACAACTGACTTATAGGCGGACAGATTTATAGGCCAGTATATATGGTACATTTTACTCTAATTCGCCGTTCAAACTGTTTGCAATGACTTGGAACCAAATTTTTAGATCACTAGCTAAGGTCAAAGCTTATCATTTTGTAAAATACTTTTGGGGTAATTAATTTTTGGGGGAATATGGTTTTAAAAATTAACATTCATGTAATATTGATAAATTTTAGCTCATCTGAGCTGAAAGCTCAAGTGAGCTTTTCTGGTATCATTTTGTACAACATGTGTGTTTGAAATTGAAAAACTGAAATATCTACAAAGTGATTATATTTTTTTTATGTACTGTAAATTAGAATGTTAGTGAATTCGACCACTTATTGTTGTTGCTGTATTTGCCTGTTTAGGTTACTATGCCTGGAGGAATCGTGAACGAGGGAGCTGGTACATCGAGGCCCTGGTACAGATTTTTATGAAGTACGCTAAGAGTGAGGACATCTGTACAATGCTACACAGGGTAGGTCTGTCAGGAGAACATCACAATGAGAATCAGGGGAAATAAATCATTTCAAGAAATGAAAAAATGTAATAGGATCAAATTAAAGTGAAATGAAAAACAGTATTCAAAAGACAATGTAGTTTACCACAGAAACTTTAGGTTTCTTCATTTCCAATAATATAAGCCATGTAATTCAAAAATAAGAAATCCTTTGTTAGTGAGCTTGAATATCCCTGCCCTCTGTGACTAGATTCTGTATGACCTTTCTGTACTGGCTTTGTAGGTGAACCTGCTGGTCTCTAGGAAAGTGTCCCGGTGCCCCCAGCTAGAGATGGACTCCATGTCTCAAATGTCCGAGTACAAGAGCACTCTACGCATGCCACATCTCTACTTCTACCCGGGAATCGCCAGTGTTTAGAGATAGATCCATGTCTCTTCAACCAAAATCAAGATGCCTTTGTTTAAGACTATAAGATTTTCTCTTTTATAGTTCATTTGAGCTGTAAGGTTGTTTTAATCAAAATTTGTCTGTACATAATGTGGATCACCTCCAAAATTGGCAATTTTACCTTGTTAAGTTTGTAATGTTAATGGCTTTAAATTTAGCAGATGAAACTGGGTTAAATTATCATAGCAAGATATCTGGCATTTATGTGAAATATGTTTGTAAGCTGATTCATTGAGTGAATACACCTTAACTACAGTATTTATTATTATAGAGAGTTATTTTGATAAGGAGTATTTTGCATAATGCTGTTGCAATGGAACAAAATACAGTATAGCGGGTAATTTTAGCGGGGTGCTAATTTTGGCTTATTTTGGCGTTTTGATGATAGTCCGCCAAAATTTTAACCGTTAAAATAGTCAGTACTTAAAATAGTCAGTACTCTTCTTAGTGTTCATCTGCAAAGAGCTAAAACCCTGCGTCCGCTAAAATAAATTACCCCAAAATTATTGGCATACCTTTGAGTGGGCAAAATGCCAA
Organism: Saccostrea cuccullata; assembly: GCF_032062105.1. Classification (NCBI taxonomy): domain Eukaryota; kingdom Metazoa; phylum Mollusca; class Bivalvia; order Ostreida; family Ostreidae; genus Saccostrea; species Saccostrea cuccullata. Next base: position 243,266 of record NW_026939570.1, on the reverse strand, counting down.
ATTTTACACCCGCCAAAAAAACCCACTATACGGTATTATTTGAAAGTTGATTTTTTAAAATTGATTGTTTTGATAAATATGTGATAAAAATCATTCCAGTGTATATTCATAAGTACACATATTGCCAAAATCATCACATGTATGTCATTTCTTGTTTGTAAAATCCATTCAGTTTTAAAGCTGTTGTTTATGATCAAATGTTGAGAGAGATATTTTTATGTGTCACAGTGTTCTCGAAAGTGTTTTATGCAAAATCTTAATATGATAAATTAATTTTTATTTGATGATCATGATGATAGGTACAATGTATGTCAGACCTTTTTTACTCTTCCACAAAAATGTGTTCCTATATCTAACAGATATATCATGTTTGACAATAATTAATGATAATTATTATGAATATAAAATTAATTTAAATAATTGTGAGAACATTTTCCATATCCTCCTTTAATTTCAGAGCTAACCACCGATAATCTTGTTTACAATTACTTATCATACCAAGTAAGAAAAAATAATGATCGATTAGATACTTGTACCATCAAGGAAAGAAATATTGACTGGATTAAAATTTAATTAAATATTCCATACCTGTATCATGAAGAAAAGAATAGTGTATATCAGATTTTGATAATCTATTCATGCACCACCACGTTAAGTAATACTAATTAGATACCTGTGCCACCATGTAAAAAAAATACTGATTAGATATTCCATACCTGTACAACCCGGTAAATAAATGTATACTGTATTGAAAAGTGTATATCTGTACCACTAACTAAAGAAATATTGACAAGCGAAAAAGGTTATTATGAAGCATATTTCCATGGATGCTATCGTTATTTAAAAAAATTCAGTAAATGAAGTAAGGCGGCTTTGTGAGAAATCTGTTTGCATCGAAAGCAGTGTTCTTAAGGTTTGAATTCACTGAGATATGACCAAATACCAGGAAACATTCTTTGCAGCTATAAGTGTTAAAATAGAGTACAGTGTACATGTATTTTACAAATGGGGATTTTCAGTGGTGTAGATTCTAGTGCTGTTTAATGATTTAAATCTAGTTACTGTTACCTCAAATTTGCCCTGAAAGCCATAAAAAAGTTTATTTACCAGTGAAAAATTAAAGGATGCATGTCCAGCTTCTTAAACAAATATTAGTACATGTACCTTCATTGTATCAAAACCTTTGTTCATTTTTTCAATTTCAAATTAATGAAATGTGTTTTGGAATAAGCATCCTCTGATCGGGGTAATTTGTGGTAACAGAAGCTGTTTGTAGTGTAGAGATTATTTAATTAGAAATTTTGTATGATTTATTTTTTATCAAAACTAGTTAAGTTTATTATTATACCTTGTGTGTTCAGTGACTACACTTTAAATCAGTATACATGTATTGTTCTAAGTCACAATTTGAAATCATTATTTTTCAAACCTCCGTCCAAGTTTTATATTTTAGCTTAAAAACTTTGTATAATTACATTATTACATTTTGAAGATATAAGACATGATAAACAACTTTTGAACAATGTCCTTCAGTGGAACTCTTCGTAAATGAAAACAAAGGAAGGCTTTAGTCCCATTTTCTAAACCTGTCAATTCATTCGACAGCCTAGTTTTTTTCTTCATTGTGTATATTATTTTTGTTCTTCAATTTTTCTCATCAAATACAATTAAAATACATCTGTAAGAGTTATTTTTCTTGTTCCATACATCTATTACTAGAAAGCTGAATAAGGGAAGGAATTTAAATTTAATTTTTATATGGACAAAAAGCAGACAAGATATTTACTTTGCACCCATCTCTTTCATATCAATTTACAATGTAATATCTAAATAAATTAAAGCAATACATTTTTGATTCTGATTCAAATACATTTCTATATACAATACCTAGGCACATGTATATTGTTGTATGCAAAGACAAAATAACAGTTAGGTTAAAACTTTAAAAACAGAAATTTAGAGGTTACTTTATTCTTTCACAAATGCTAAATCATAACTGAAGATGTTCTCTACAATCAATGCCCTGATGAGAAATAAGGAAAACTTGGTGAAGGCTCAGGCAAAAAAAAAATTAATTAATAGTTTCTCAGGCCAAAAAATTCAAAATTCAATGCGGCAGGCAGGCTTTTTAGCTTACCTGAGCGGAAGGCTCAAGTGAGCTTTTCTGATCAAAATTTGTCCGTCGTCTGTCGTTGGCGTTGGCGTTGTCGTCGTCGTAAACTTTTTACATTTTCATCTTCTTCTCAAGAACCACTGGGCCAATTTCAACTAAACTTGCCACAAAGTATCCTTAGGTGAAGGGGATTCAAATTTGTTCAAATGAAGGGCCATGCCCTTTTCCAAGGGGAGATAATTATGAATTAGAGAAAAATTAATGGCGTTTTAAAAAAATCTTCCTCTCAAGAACCACTGGGCCAGGAAAGATGAAACTCATGTGGAATCATCCTCAGGTAGTGTAGATTCAAGTTTGTTCAAATCATGACCCCCGGGGGTAATGGTGGGGCCAAAATGGCCGATCAAAGTTTTACATAGGAATATATAGGAAAAATCTTTAAAAATCTTCTTCTCAAGAACCACTGGGCCAGGAAAGATGAAACTCATGTGGAATCATCCTCAGGTAGTGTAGATTTAAGTTTGTTCAAATCATGACCCACGGGGGTAGAGTGGGGCCAAAATGGCTGATCAAAGTTTTACATAGGAATATACAGGAAAAATCTTTAAAAATCTTCTTCTCAAGAACCACTGGGCCAGAAAAGATGAAACTCTTGTGGAATCATCCTCAGGTAGTGTAAATTCAAGTTTGTTCAAATCATGACCCCCGGGGGTAGGGTGGGGCCAAATGGCTGATAAAAGTTTTACATAGGAAAAATCTTTAAAAATCTTCTTCTTGAGAACCACTGGGCCAGGAAAGATGAAACTCATGTGGAATCATCCTCAGGTAGTGTAAATTCAAGTTTGTTCAAATAATGACCCCCGGGGGTAGGGTGGGGCAAAATGGCTGATAAAAGTTTTACATAGGAATATATAGGGAATCCTTTTAAAATATTCTTTTCAAGTACTTCAAAGCCATGCTTATAGTGATATTTATAGGGAATCATCCTCAGGTAGTGTATATTAGTTTGTTCAAATATATGACCCCCTGATAGACAACTTTTGAGTCCCCCCCCCCCCCCCCCCCCCCCCTCAGTAAACTTTCACTTCTAATCTGATATGTGCTTTTTCCTAGCCAATTGCTCAGGTGAGCGATGTGGCCCCTGGGCCTCTTGTTTTTTCTTTGGGAAGCATGTCCTTTTTTTTGTAAGTCATTTGTGCAGTAAAATGATAGTATCTACTAATTCTTAAGATTTGTTCTCTGAAATTAGTTATAATATGCATTCAACGTTAAATAATATTATTCCAAACATTTATTTTAAGAGTTAAATGATAAAATACTTTAGATTTAGAAGAAATATATTGTTTTTCTAATAGAAATGTCTTTCTTAGCATTTATGAAAAGGGAAAAACTCGATTTTCTTTTTCAACTTGGAAAAATAAAAAATTTAGTTATTTCCCTTTTCGTTATGTTAATAAAATTGATCAATGCGGCCGTTTTTTAACAGATGTGCCTGAGAAACTTTTGATTAATTTTTTTGGCCTCCTACATGCTCTTGTGTGACTAATAAATTCTTGGATTATTTTTTAAAATGCGTACTACCCACATACATGTATTTTCTTGATTCTCTTTACTCTTTACATCTAAAGTTCTTGATATTATCAAATTGCATTTTTTAAAATCAGAATAATGTATATGTGGAATTTGTGATTTGTCTAAAAATATCAATATTTAATTATATTTTGAGAGGTAATTTTTGTGCTGGTGTATAGAAAGATAACAGGTAATGTATAATGCAGAATAAATTGCTAGCAAGTTTAATTTTAGCAATCTCAACACCCTTGCTAAAAATGAAATTACTGTAAACACACAAATATTCGTGGGGGATTAAATTTTGTATCTTTTGTTGTTAACAATTATCAATGAAATTAAATCCCACGTGAAATTTTATATGACTATATATTGAATAGGATTACTTTAAAAACAACAAAATTAAGTGCCCACAAAACTATTTTTGAAGACAAATCAAGGAAATTTTATCCCACGAAAATGTGTGCTTCTACAGTATTCAATCCCTGCCAATTTTTATTTATACATGTAGTAAGTGAAGAAGGGCCTATAACACCTTTATAAGACACCCATGTCAAAAGCTCTGGTCAGCTTTTCGGCCTGAATGTTGTTGTAGAGCTGTAAACATTCTACCGTATAAGTGGAAATTTTAGCAAGACGCAAATTTAGCAATTTATCCTTAAAAATTGGTGTTTATTTTCAGCAAGATGCAAATTTAGCGATTTTAAAATGTTCACTAAAGAAGCTATTACAAATAAAACACAATTAATTTTTAGAGATATAAAATTTTAGCGATCTCAGCACCCTTGCTATTAATGCCAAAATTAAATCCTGGCTAAAAATTCTACTTATATGGTACCGGTATATTAAAGTAACCAAAAAATCACTTCACACCCCACACCCCCTTCTTTAGGAATCATGAAAGCCTCTTAAAATGCTAAGACAATTGGCAGAAACTGTTCTGGCATAAGGGCCTCTACTTGTTTTGTTGCCAAAACAATATAAAATACCATATGGGGAAAAAGCATACAATTCTTTTGATTTTAAGTTAGTTTAATTGTATTTTTATCTGTTAATTTTGCATGGGAGGTTTTCATCAAAAGGTTGGTTTCTTTTTTTTCTAATGGTAGGTCAGAATTCCTACAGAATAGTTTTTCATAGACCAGCTTTTGTTAAATTCAGTTATTCATTTTTATTTATGCATCATATACAGTTCCTATGCTATCATTATTTTCAATATAAAGTCACAAAAATAAACATAAATTCTGTATTTCTACATGTTTTTGTTGCATGTAAAAGGGCAATAAACTCAGCTTCTAATAAGTTGATTGATCTATAATTTTCTTGAAAATGTTATTTACCCTGGTATGTCATACTTAATTTTATATAAAAGCTTATGAAGCATAGGAATTAAAACATTTGAAATACAGTTTGTTGGCTGAATTCTTCAACTTGTAAGAGATCTTCACTCTTGAAGTTCACTGGGCAACTGATAGTGCACATAAATCATTCATGCATGTTTGGTCTACAGAAAAAGCTGACTTGGAAATGGATTTGTTTCCATAACTTTTACCAGAACCTACCAGGGATAAAGTTTGCCCACATGACCAAGTGGTTAGAGCATCTGCTTGAGATTCGCAGAGTAAGGAGTTGATCCTTATGTTGCGGGTTCGAATCTCACTGGGGGACATGTAGACCAGTCCTTCAGACAAGATCCTATAAGCCAAGGTCCCATGTCGCAGTGGGTGCTGGCATGAAAAAGATCCCTCACTGCTCAAAGGTTCTGAGCACTAAGTATAGGTCAAAACTTGAAGCCCTCCATGGGCAAGTGGTGGCATCTCCTTATGAGTGAAAAATTCCTGAGAGGGAAATTGTACAACAAACAAACAAGAGATGGGCAAAAGCTTATCTTGACTTTGGTAAGGTGTGCACAATAAAATGAATTCTGGAAGTTACTGTAGTGTATGGATGTACTTGTATAGAATCCAACTCATTTTTTTCCAGACTTTGCCAATGCAATTTTGAAGGTCAAAAATGATCATCTTTCCTTTTTGGGGGGGGGGGGGGGGGGGGGGGGGGGGGGAAAACCGATATGTAGCTGTTTCCCCATACAAAAGTTTAGGATTTAGGCCCTCATTATATATCTGCTTAGCTTTTCCAAAATTCAAATGCAAGACGTGGAAAGCTGTCAATATAACAGCAAACTGAGCTTTCATTGTGTGAACAGAACTGTTTTTTTTCCAAGTAAATTACTGACCTGTTATGTAAATATTACACTTTTTATGACCTTATTCATGAAACTTGTGTTCAAATGATCTGAACAAGGTCTTGATATATGTACACCTTCAGTTCATACACAATTTCTGTACCAAGTATGAGCTTCCAATGATTCTCCACTACAATTTACAAAGTTCAAGCTGAACAATTTTTCTTTCTACCAATGACCTTGAACTTGCCAGAATGACCTCGGGTCAAGCTCTTGACAAACAAGGACACTGACAATCTTTGTACCAAGTTTGAGCTTCCAGTGATTCTCCATAACAATCCCAGACAAGAGTTTAACACTTTATCTACCAATGACTTTAAACTTGCCAGAATGACCTTTGGTTAGGTCAAGACCTAACCCTTGTGTCAAAAGCAATCTCTTTATCAAGTACAGGCTTCTAATAATTCTTTAAAACATGGTTGTTTAATACATATCTAGACAAGAATTTAAAATTTTGGCTAGTGACCTTGGACCCAACAGAATGACCTTGTTTCAAGGTCAAGACCCAACCTTGCACTCTAAGTAATCTTGTACACTGTAATAGTACTTAGAATGAGCATTGCAGCAATTCTCCATTAAAATTTCAGCATGTCAAATTGTACACCTTTTCAGCAACTGACCTTTAACTTGTCAGAGAGACTTTGGGTCAAGGTCAAGACATACCATCTGGTGATAGGCAATCTCTTTACTAAGTATGAGCTTACAGTGCTACTCAAAACAAAGTTATCAGCCTGACAGACAAGGTGATTCCTATATACTCCACCAAACGTTTGCTGTGGGCATAATAGGGATGGGCAAAAATATCGATATTTCAATATATTGCAATACAAGGACAAAAAATATCGTATTGCAATACGTTTTTGAAATATCAATATACCGGCAAAATGATTAGACTAAGAAATTTTATCATTAAATATATAAAATTGAGTTATGAAAGGTTTGTTATTAAGCCAAACAGTAAGACAGAAGTTGTTTTGTGGGAGTATTTCAGAGCATACACTGTAACTGAAATGAAATCAACAAGATTTTTTTCTGTGTTGGTTACTTATCATAGTTATTTACATTCTGCATGTAAATTAAAGTAAATATAGTAAGAAAATGCCATATTAATTACATTTAAAATATTGCAATACATATTGCAATACAGTTAAAAATATCACAATTTGAAATCTCGGGCAAATACCCAGCCCTAGGGCATAAAGTTTTGGTAAGGAGGAAGTCATCCAAACAAACACAGTACCCTATACACAATACTTTGTTAAATAAGGTGTATTTTCTCATAAATACAAATTTGATTAATATGCCCATCTCTGATAATTAATCTAGAAGTCTGACTTCAATATGAGATTCAAAAACTGGATGCTCAGGTGAAACTGGGCCAGTGATTGTCAGAGTTCAAATCATGTCCTTTGACTGATGGCATTAAAATCTATTAACCTTGATATTTTTTCTTTAAGGTAAACCCATCCTCACAGTTTACCATGTTTACCTTTGTACACCCTTTTTTACTTCCTTAACATGTACATAACATGTACATGTAAGTACATAAACTTAAAAGAAGGGACACAATTGAGAAAGCTCACTTATTGCATATTTGCAAATCTGGTCATACTATTTATCCAATAAAGAACACAGCATGACAAAAAAGCTTTATTGACAATCGAGAAGTACATTACAATATAGGTGAAGGACTAGTTAATACACCCCCTGATTAATGGAGCAAGCAACCTACACTAACCAACGAGGAGGTTCTCCCCGGGGGACATACAGTTCCATCATCAGAGAAATCCAAACACATAAAAGCACTTTCTGGATTATGCCTAATTTCCCAAAAGTTGTTCGGTCATTTTTTAAAAATATTATATTGAACTAATTAGACATGCATAATCTTTAAAACTTTCAATATAATGCCTTCCTGACTTTAACTTTAATATATGGACTACAAATGACAAATCACTAACACAGTTTGGACCTTGTACACAATCACTCCCATACTGTTACATTGCTTTCTCACTTAGTGGTACTTACGGATATAATAAATATCTGACAGCAATAACAAGACCACAATTTACTGTTGAAACACATTTTTAGTTACAATATTTTGAATTTTCCTCATGATTTGATCAAGACAGATATAAAACACAATTTTTTTTTGTTAGAGAGGGAAATATCCCATAGATATAAATTAAAACTCCTAGTCATGAAAATATGCTACAAATACATTCATAAGTAAAAATTTGATACAAATTGTGAAAGAGAATGCAAAATCAATTGCTCCTCTTCCACAGAAAATAAAGAAATATACAGGTATTCATTGCACTAATTAAATATATGATACAAAACAACACTTAGCGCTCCGGTTTGAGGGGGGGATGGTGTGGACACATAAGCCTACATTTAGAAGGGCTACCATACTTATCAGTTCATCTCAATCTGACAACATGGAAAACATCTGTCACTTAAGCTCACTTATAAAAACCAAGTTAAAACAACTGTTGCATGATCTGTTCCTGCAACAATGAAAAAATTGTATACATATAAAAATTCCCATGTTTGATCAACATGCAAGGTCTGATGTGTTACTCTTCTCCTTACATATTTGATCGTAACTGTTTCTATCCACATGTCAGAAATAACATCTTTTGTGTACAGGCAGACAAAGCAGTGTTTTCAATTAACAGTCATACACATATAATTACTCTGAAAGAAATATAAAGGACACATCACATGGCACACATGTGAAACGTCTATATCCATACACACAAACTTTTAAAATTATCAAGATCTGATTTCCACAATGAAGGATTTATCATAGATGGGTACCATGTCATCATGGCGGCCCAGTATACCAGATGCCTGGCTGTTCTACCAACAGATCTCCAATTACCACAGACAGTCTGACAGGCACTCACAGCCTTCTTATCAAACCCCCTAAAGTGTGATTACTTGATGAATAATAACTAACATCCACATTAAATCACTGTTTTTTTTATCATTCACATGAGAAATGAATGAAGAAGAAAATTCGCAGTCGAGAGTTACTGTAGCACAGTTTGTTCCCTCTAGTTCCAGATCTTGAGAAAACTATCCCAGGATCCAGTGGCCACAGCCATTCCATCCTCAGTTACCCCAAGGCAGCTCACCCTGTTGTCATGTCCTGCTAGTACTCCTGAAATTCACAAGTTATAAAGAATTGTATACACCATATCTAAATTATGTTAAGCTATGTCCTTTCTTCACAGAATCACGTCTTTGTACACTCTATAAACAAATGTTTGACTTACCAGCTCTGTCTTGTTTTAGCACATCCCATACATTGCAGTTAAAGTCATCATATCCACCCAGCAACAGACGACCAGACTTGGAAAAGGCCACGGATGTTATTCCACAAATGATGTTGTCATGAGAGTACATTCCTATCTCTTGGTCAGCACGAATATCAAACAATCGGCATGTAGCATCATCAGATCCTGTAGCAAAGGCATACCCATTGGGAAAATACTGAAAAACAGCAAACATTCATTAGAGAAAATCAAACATTTATCAATTAAACAACAATCAAGTAAGGTCCAAATGGTTTTCAATTAATATTTGTTTATGTTCATGCAAATCTGTCTTTTTACAAGTTTTTAACTTACAGTGATAGCATTAATATCAGATTCATGTCCAGAAAATGTCTGTTTGCACATTCCGTCTCTTATATCCCAGAGCTGTGTGAAAGAAAAAAAGAGAAAGCATTAGACTGAAGTTAAGTCCAATTTATAGTTAAGTCAAATTAATACATAAATAAAGAGTCATATAGAAACCCAACGAACCTTAGCTGAAGCATCACATGCTCCTGAAACAAATGTCCTCATGTCTGGAGACAGGGATAAACTCATGACATCCCCGGTGTGGCCAGTGAAGGCTGTGGTCTGTTGACCAGTCTCAATGTCCCACAAAGCACTGAAATATAAATATTAATGCTTAGGAGAATTGAATTTCACTTTTTGCTGAAGAACTTAATTTTTCATGTATATGGATGCATGTCAAAATAGTGCATTGAGCAGAGGCAAATACCCAAGATATCTGTTATCTTGTAGTATAAAAACAGATTAAACACTTTCTACTATTGAGCACCAAATGGGAAGCAATAAAAAATTTTGAAGAAAAAAAATTCCCTCAGCATAACTTTAATCAATGTTGATTACAAAATAAGAACATTTTGTGTTGTTTTTTTCCTAAGCTGTTTGTAAAAATCAATGTACCTTACAAGCATGGGAAACACATCATCTAAAAACAAGACTTCGTTTACAATTTAACATCTGACAATTTTATAGCAATTTTATTTTGAAAAATTTCTCTTTGATAAATAAACTATGAAAATAATTTATTTTACAATGTACATTATAAATTATATGGTCTTGAAATTAAATTTGCATCACATTCATAAAGTTGAACTGTGAGGAAGGGGAACTCTAGATGGAAATTAAGAAAATTAAGGATTGTTAACATTGAACTTATGCTCTTGATCCTAGACAAAGTTATTTCAAAATCAAATTAAAGCTGACAAAGCAGCCTAAGATTGTTGTTTTCTTATATTTAACTCCTCACTGCATTTTGTACTTGCAAATTTAGCAATTATATTCTTTATTACATTGGAATGTATGCTGCAGGGATGGGGTAATTGAATAAAGTAATTGTAATTGAGTGTAATTAATTACATTTTTCAAAGTAATTGGAAGTAATTTGTATTTGCTTCAATTACAAGTAATTGAATGTATTTAAATACATTTCAGAAAAGGTCATGTATTTTCAATTACTTTTCAATTACATTTCAATTACTTTTTTTTCAAAATGAAAGTTTATATTTACATGTAACATGTTTAAAAAGGTGTCATACTGATACATAGATTTATACTGGTGGGTTTATTTTACTTATTCCCAATAAATCTCAGCAAATAACAATGATTGTTTAGATAGTTAATTTGTTTTACAAACTAGACTTATTTTTGTATTCTATTCATTTTAAGATAGAAAATAATGAATGGAATTGTGATAGATATTATTCATTTCCTTCAAAAACATGGATTTGAGAAAGTAACAAAAAAGATCTTGCCATACACCATACTGGTGTAGCATGGGCTTGTGTTTGTACAATAATTAATTGCCTCATAATGTTTAATTTGTTTATACAGTGTGTCACACTCATTATATTAAGGTAAAGGTCTAATTTTGACCAGGTGTGAACCCCTATCATATCCAAGAACAAAAACACTGAATGAAGGTTCGAATTCGATCGCGATAGAAAAAGATCTTATTTAAAAAAATCTTTAATTTTCTTTTATAAAAATAAAACTCGAAGTAATTGAAATGTATTTAATTACATTTGTCAAAGTAATTGAAAGTAATTAATTACATTTGAAAAAATCAATGTAATTGTAATTGCAAGTAATTGACAAAATTATCAATGTATTTGAAAGTAATTAATTACATTTCAAAGTAATTGACCCCAAGCCTGGTATGCTGATGCTTGCACATCAATTTAACTAATTAAAGCAATGGGTTTCTTGAAAAGCTGATTATAAATTATTTTTGAATTTTCTCCATAATCTTTGAACAATGTTGAACTGCTGTTGGGCCTAAACTTAGCCCTAGGGGTCATAATAAAAAAATCAACACATTACAAATGCTTTTCTATTTCATTTTTTCCCCTGTCCCAGTGGTTCTTAAAAAGATCATATTATAATGACCCCACCCTGATTTATAATGTAAATGACCCCACCCTATTTTCCTTACATCCAAATGATATGGACTTCCCTTTGAACAAACTCCGATCTTAAAGAACACCTGACAGAAAATTTGGTTAAAATTGACCTTGTCAGTCCAGAGATGGCTATATTAAAAACTTCCTGTAAATACTTCTGTTGTTATTGTTACAAAAAAAGATATCCTTTCAATCTTCTTATCTCCTTTTAAGAAATTTATATCCAAATATAAGTTTAATTTCAAGGAAATTAAACAAAAGAGAGTTCAATGGTTTTTCTATTTTTCACATTTTCTATAATAGCACAAAACCTCGGTTTCCTCAGTTTAGAATACTCAATTTTTATTTTACTCAAATTTGATTATTTTAATTCATCAAAACCTAATCAGGACTTTACACATTATATTCTAAATAAAACATTTGATTTACTTAACATCTGTGGATTTAAAATACCAAGGGAGGGTTACTTGTAAGGGTATTAGGAATTACATATAAGCTGATTTTCGTAAGTCCATATAATAACAATATATATGATCCAGAAAATATGAACCTGTCTTAACCGTCTACAATGGATGATCATATCTACTGCTTACAGAGGCAGAAAATGTGTACCAGTCACTTAAAGAACTCCAACATTTTATTGACCAACAAATATCAAATTTCCATTTCTGATCCTGAAAGGGTAATCTGAAATGTGTTTACAACTTACAACCTTGTGAGAGTTTTTGGTGTGTGCTCATATCTAATAGCAACAGAAAATCAATACTGGAGCATAATTCTCCAGTGAAGAACAGTAGCAGACATAATCAATACTTATTTTTATACACATCAATCTGCAGAACATGAAAATCAATTGGTCCCATTAAATCCGCTTCATTCCACGCACTGCCCGGCTTCTCAGTGTAGCCATATTGTGTGTAACACATCATATACTACAGCCGGTTATTTTTGGGAATTTGTGAATGGCTTTTACATGCTAACTCTGGTGCACACTCACATAAAATGACTCATACACTCTAACAGGAAACCAGCAATAGAGTGCTCTTCACTGTGATGCCACATAACTTCATTTCACCTTCTTCATACAAAGGCATAATGAAATAAATTCTTATGTAGTGGTTCAGGAAAAGTCATGACTATCTCAAGAGGTTCATATTTCACAAAATCTACTACAAAGCGTACCTCAATACACCTGTGTATAGTTGAAGACTTTATTTTATAGAATATATAACTAGGCACTAGACCTAAATGTCTATTAACATGATTTACGTAGGGGAGTCATGAGCAAATCATGTTACAGGTTCAAATGTACTTCCTTTTGCATCTCTTCTCACTTTTCTCTAATGATAAAAGATGCTTTCATATGTTTTAAAGTTAGCTTAATCTGACATTTATAAAAACATTTTACTGAAAGAAATATTATACATGCTTTGTTGGATTTTTTTAAATTATACATATTTCAGTCTACTTTCCTTTCCCACTCGGTAGTAACTACCTTTGTGTATATATTAAGTATCAGGAAGTCGGCCTTGCTAACACCTTACATTTGAGTGCAAATATCATCAAGGTGAGGCCTAGAAAAAAAATATGTTTGTTTCCGCTTTCCCGACCGTCCCTAATTTATAGTGCCGACCCTAAAATTTTTTTTAATGCTTTTGTCCCAGGAAGTGCAAGATTTCACCCAGGGAATTAGAGTCTCCAACTTTGCAAGCTTTTAACCTTTCTATTATAAGTTTAAGTCACAGAAATGCTTGAAAACACCATTTCTTTTGTCATTAATATTTCTTCTATACTTGTTTTGATTAAAGAAGCAAAAAAAAAATTTTTCAAAAAAAAAAAAAAAAAAAAATTGCCTACCTACCTACCCTATATTTTTTCAGCCTGAAAGCGGAAACAAACATATTTTTTTTCTAGGCCTGATTTTAAAGTGATACATTTAGCAGATTGACTCAAGAGTCTAGGAGACCAAGCACAAATTACTCATTTATATATACCATTCCATTAGTTAAATGGATACTTTAAAAGTAGCCAAAATAAATGTATTCAAGGAGTGAATCCTCAAACTTAATCCAATCTTTACCGATTCCCAGTGCAGTCTTCTTTTCTTAAGCATTTTAAACTTGATCAGAAACATTATCATTACAGGAGCCAAGGATCTATCTACTATTCTATTTGACTACCTTTTTTTACATTAATTAAGGATGAATATGAAGGAAATGGTTGGAAGTACTTTAATAACAATGGAGGTGTGGATATACAATGGGAGTCCAAAGGTATGTTCCTCTTAAAGATTTCAGATAAATGTCGCAAAAAAAACTGCAACCTAAGATGCCATCTGGGTGTTATTTCTATGACTTTCATAAATTTATATATTTCAAATGTTACAGGTATGTTGATCAGGATATTTTATATAAAACAAAAAAGGGAATTCTTTAATATTTTTCAAAGGGGAAAGGTATGTTTATTGAAAGATCATCATTAAATCCTTGGGAGCTGTTTCATACTTATGCAAATAGATTTAAGTTCAAATTCTGTAAAATTATGAACTACACCTGTGTATGCAAGTAATGCAAAATAAACACACACCACAACAATGATCTGGTGAATTATTTGGACAATTAAAACAAACTCACCAAGTCATATCTCCTGAACTAGTAACAATTTGGTTGTCATCCAGAAATCGGCAGCATGACAAGTACCCAGTGTGTCCAGGCAATTCTCTGCTGACTCTCACATTGCCTTCTCGTGTTTTCAAACTGTAGATTGAACATATGTTGTCTAGACCACCACATGCTACATAACTCCCTGATGGAGCATAGGCACAGGTCATCACCCAACTAGACCGTAATGGGATAGCATGAACCTGATGAAGAATAAATTAAATAACATTTCTGTACAATTTTTCATGTCATAAAATTTGTTATACAGAAACATTGATGGTCTATTTTTAGAACACATATTGCCAAACACTGAAATAATTTTTTCAGATAAAGACCGTATTTTTACATACACTTCAGTTCATGTGGGAATATAACAACATTATCAACTACAGTCATGTTAATGTGACCAATTCAGGACACAAATGTAGACTAGTGAACAAGGAATGTGGGGCAATCAGGAAGAGTTTTGTTGGAACACCTCTACCACTGGTAAATAAATGCAAACATTTTCACCAAACCAGGAAACTATCAAATATCTACTAGTCTTAACATAACATCAAACTAGGAGGTTACTATCTTTTAAAAAAAATAATGAGAGCTATCAAGGGTCATAAAATCATGTGATCTTCCATATAAAAAATTTTCCCTTTCAACTTTCTCAATAATTTTCAGAAATCAAGGCTGAACCATAATATTGACCCATGCTTTTTTTTATATACAGAAGCTACTTACTTTGTTTGTTGTGTATCCATCCCATACAATTAATTTTCCATCTTGTGAAGCTGATACTAAGTTCCTGTTAAAAAAAAAAATCAACTTTATTTTATAGCCTACCTTTAGCATGAATACTCATAAAATTCACATTGATCAATCTACAATAAGTATTTTTAAATAAAATGTTACCTTGAATCAGATGCCCAATGCATGGCATATATTTTGGCTAAGTGTCCCCTAAGGGTGCGCCTTGTGCGCATTTGTATCCTCCCGATTGGTTCGACATTTGCTGTGGCACTAGCTAGGGTGGTATCAGCTGCTGCTTTTCTGGCTTCCTGATAAAACAAAGCTTGGCAATGTCATTTTCAGTATATTCACAATTAACTCCAATTATTCATAAAATTCCTAAAAATATTTGCTTTTCCTGTAATTGATTTTTGAGAAGAATAAAAAAAAAAAAAAGAAAACATGCAAATCCTGTACTTTATTTAAATTAATTTTGTACCCATTACATTATTGATTGGTTTTCAACTAATGTCTCACACGAGGCATAATCAGTTGTCTTCAACGCAACAAGTTCTAAAGATAGGTAAAATAATGTGTAATGGGGCACATAAACGAGAGAGTGGAGACATTGTAAAACTGTTTTAAATCTGTTGGGTTTGATTAAAAGAGTTACTCTTTAAGACAAGCTTAATATTACGCATCCGACAACACCAAGACAAAAGCTTTATTTTAGAATATCCACTCTATTAGGTTTCAATTAAACAATTTTTCAAAGTACAAAATTACAGAACTATTTTGCAGCCAATGAATTATTCATTTGTTATTCTACAAGAAAGGGTATCGTGTGTCAGAGCTGAAGCAGTGTCACATATTGATTTTTCATCTCTTTAACCTTACTGGCAAGCATGGTATTTCTAAATCAATTCATCCACCTAGCCAAGTGCTCTTTTTCTTCAATTTAACTACATATCCACTGTTTTTCTTAAAATGCATAATGTTACTTCTTTTGAAAGTCAATTTTGACCCAGCTCATCCCCCTATATATAATTCAGGTTATATTTACATGCTTGTTGGAGTATTCAGAATATACCTAATGTGCCTTTTTTTTTTCTTTAAGCTGTGTTTCTTTATATGGTACCTCTCTCAGTTTTAACAAAAACTTGAAAATATTTTTAAAGGTAAACCACTGATTCTCACATTAATGCATAATACTCAACCACTACTAACAACACCTTATTTATCTTCCTTACAAAAGAAAGAAAAAAAACACCACTTACTCTAATTTGGTTTTTCAACTGTTCTGTTTCTTGGCGAAGGGCTTCTAGTTCACTGCTCATGATGACAATTTATCTACAGGTGCACAATCTTGAATAAAAAGGAAAGTAAATTAGTGCTGGTTAGAGTTGGGTATTGCGAAGGAAATCCATATTGCGATATATTGCAATATTTTACTTTGAATATTGCAATATATTGCAATATATTGTAGATTAATTATCATTAATAAATTTGAGCAGAATGTTTGAAATGCTGTCAAGTTCAAAGACTATTTGAATTTATCTTTAAGTTTAAAAGCGGGAGGAGGGATAAGACATTGATTGCACACCAAATTAAAACTTTACTTTTAATCAAATTCCAGGTAAAATAGTAAAACAAGATGAACTCTCTTGGAGAATTTTCACATTGAAATAAAAAAAATTTACAGATTATATAATCTTTTTTCATTGAATTCTTTTTTTTTTTTTGGGGGGGGGGGGGTTAATGAAGTAGCATAAAATGTTATTAAAGATTAAAACAATATACATATTAGGCCTATATGAAAATAATTTTATTGTGGTTACAAAATAAAATTTAAACAAGAGGCCCACGGGCCTTATAGGTCACCTGAGTATCATGTAACAACTTTCCAGTGATCGTATTTGGTTCGTGTTTTAATCCAAAAGCCATGAAATTCACAAAATTTTGAAAGAGGCACCATTGCTTATCAAAGGGCAGATTTCAAAGCATTAATTTATTTCTAGTCAAAGTACCCCCATGGTACCCCTGACCCAGTGGCCCTGACTTTATCTATTTAGAAAGAGGCCCCTCTCTTCATTATAAGGCCAGCATTTTTTTTATGTTTAGGTTTAGTTATGAACATGAGAATAAAAAAGTCCCGAAGGAAAAGGAAATAAAAAAAAAAATTTTTGATAAATCAATTGTACATTCTTTTTTTATGCTATTCTAATAGGCCCCTTACCACTGGACACATAATGCTTACAAATAGGAAAGTAGAACATTTAATTGCTTATTTCATCATCTGCCAGTTTGGGCCAGTTATATAAATTTTGTGATGTTGGTCAAAATATATTTTAAAAAATCAATTCTTTAAAAGTCTTTCAATATATCTTCATTTTTTTAATATGTGTTAGATGAATGTGTAGACATTGTTCTAAAATTTACTTGACGCCTAAAATTATAATTCCTATCATAAAACAGACAGGGAGTATTGGGGAGTACGGTGAACATTTTTTCAATTAAGTGTAAAATAATTTCTCTGGCCGATACAAATGATACTACATGCCTGTATATATTTGTATATTCTTGCCTTTTAATAGTTGAATTTTTTTTTATGTCTTCAGGTTATTGTTCATTTCTTCTGACCTCAAATGGACTTAACTTCTCCCATAGTTTTATTCATTACATCTGATGCATAAGCAACCCTTATCTGAAGAATGATGCTTAGACTGTAAGCTATAACAGAGACCTAAACAAAGTCGCTGGCAATATGCAATAGCTACCACGGGCAGTTTAAAACCTGGGGGAGGAAAATAATTTACAGACAGAAACTTTTGAAACGAATACATAATTATCTCACCAGCATGTCATTGTGCAACAAAGTCGTCAGCATTTTATTTGTCCTTTGAACGGGTGAAACGTTTTGAATGGCACTCGTATCGATGAATTTTACACTAAACCAACCTAGCTTTATTTACTCGCCGTTTCATCTTAAAACCGGAAGTGCGAGTTCGCAAATTTGAAATCTCGATCCCGACTCATATTTGACATCGGAAAGAAAAAAATTGTTTTATTTTTTCTGAAAATTCAAAACCTTGAGCGGAGGCTTTGTACAACTGAAAATAAAATAAATCCTGGCCCTAAATATGTAATTAGATCATTAGCATATTAACCAGGAGCAAAGGATAAGATGTTCAAAGAATTCATGCAATTCACTATATAATCATTAGAGCCCCACCCTAAAACAAGAACCCCTGACCCTGGGGCCATAAAATTCACAAGTTTGGTGGAGGCACACTTGCTAATCAAAACTATGTAATTAGTTAGTTAATTTAATACCCAGGAGCAGAGAAGAAGATTTTCAAAGAAATAATGTATTTTCACTATATAATTAATAGAGCCCTGCCCTAACACCAGAACCCCTGACCCTGGGGCCATAAAATTCACAATTTTGGTAGAGGCACTCTTGTTCATCATAACTATGTACTTTGTTGGTTTATTTAATACCCAGGAGCAGAGAAGAAGATTTTCAAAGAAATAATGCATTTTCACTACCTACTTATTTAGCCCCACCCTAGCACTAGAACCCCTGACCCCAGGGCCATGAATTTCACAATTTTGGTAGAGGACTCATTGCTGATTACAATCATGCAAACAGTTTGATTGCTTGATGTCCAGGAGTAAAGAAGAAGATTTTTAAAGATTGCATTAATTTTAGTGGTTTTGGCCCCACCCCTCAGGCCCCAGGGGGGCAGGGATCATGAAATTCACAAATTTTGTTCCCCTTCACCCATAGATGCTTTGTGCCAAATTTGGTTGAAATTGGTTCAGTGGTTGCAGAGAAGAAGCTGAAAATGTTCAAATGTTAACGCACGACGCACGACGAACGACGACAGACGAAAACGGATAGCAATAGGTCACCTGAGTTTACTCAGGTGACCTAAAAACCAGAAAGCAATTGTGACCTGTTTTCGTGCGTTTTGGTAATTTAGTCTAACCCGACCTAATTTCACATCAAGACGTACAATCAGGAAATGGCCTGTTTTACTATATACATGCTCCTGCTATAGCATAAGGTGTTTAAAATGGCATGAAAGTTATTAAAAATAATTAAAACAACACTGCTACAAGTGAAAACATGGATGACCATTTACTTTTAATATGTACATGTATATTGAACTTGACATTTCACCGCGATGTCGATCATGTAGATTCAATGTGAGATTTTGAGAACCGCAATGCATATGGTATACACCCTGTAAAGATATTTTATATATTTTCTTCCTTATAAATTTTATTTTAAAGTCTTATTAATTAGTAATTTTATTCCGAAGTAAGATATTCAAAACTGCAACAGTGAATTAAAAGCTTCCACCCCCTCTCTCTCCTCTCTCTTTCTCTCTCCCGAACGAAACTGATGAAGAATTCTTTCAACGAGAAAGAAAAAGACTTAGAAGTTTCCAGTTTTATTTTAACAGTTTCTACAATAAAGGAGGTTTTTATATATTTTTATAAATATCGTGAAATACCGGTATCTGATTTTCATATCGCGATATATTATCGTGGTGGATAATACCGCAATATACCGATATACCGGTAATATTGCACACCCCTAGTGCTGGTGCATGACCGTGAAAAAAGGGGGGTATTGTTACAGTAACACTTACTGGTGCCTATCAAGCATCCCTTGGTTATCAAATTCATTCCTAGTGTCTTACAAGTTTAAAGTAATGCAAATAAAAATCCTGTGTGTACTCAGGTAATCATGATAATTTTGACCTCATAATGGCTTCTTAAAGGCTTTATAAACTTTTTTCAAAGCAACATTTCCCAATACTGTACGAGGTTCATCAAACTATGTCTTCTGTATATCTCAATTATATTTCGCAAATTCAATGACAATTCCATAACTCATTGTCTTCAAGTACTATGAATTCTACTTCTAACATCAGTACCCCACCCAATACCATTCAATATATTACAAGTAACAACTACAAGTAAACAAAGACAGATACAATATAGACGGGGGAAAAATTATAGAATCCTTTCTTATGACAAGTTTCCATGAGATTGCTTGATTGAGAAGCCTGTCAATTTGATGAAAAAGCTTGTGCAACTTGGATGTGAAACCATCCCTGCATAAAATTATCGACATTCAAGATGGAGGCTACATCATCTACATCAGCATCAGTTTCTACGATGTTCGGACTCTATAAACACGTCATTAAACTTTAAAACAATCAAGAACTATTAATGCTCACCATCTCTGTATCAATGATACATCATATACACCTTAAAATGTTGACATTTGACATGTAAACACAAAATACATACAGCGGAAATGGACCGAGATCTCATCATGCAACTCACTCCTGATTTTCTCCTAAAAATTTCACATTCACGCAACAAACAATGGTTCGTGCATAAATACTTACATTAAATAGAGAAAGAGGAGATCGAAACCTCCCTTAAATTGTCATAAAGACCCGTTAAATCGTTTATTTTAGTCCGGCATTCATCAGTTTGATATCTGTCTTCCTGTAATGGGGTGCGGTCCTCCCTGTAATTGCAACGCAAAACCCCATAGATAATGAAAATCAATAAAGTGCGCATGCGTAAGGCAAATTGAACACGACTTGTCGTTCTTGTATGCGGATCAAAGGTATTTTTTCTTCAAATATACTTTTATGCGTGGATAAAAATACAATACCTGCAGATAAAAGAGGTGGCAGATTTTTTTTTAATTAAACTCAATGATTACCCTTTAAAAAAAAAAGGAAGAGGGTATCAGATGTTCATAACTTTATGATTAATATTTGTCCCCCCCCTTCCTAAAAAACGGGAGAGAAAAAGATTTAATTACTTACTATCTCGTCTGACCGGCTTTTGTGACAAGAACAGCGATTTTTTAAAATGCTAAACGACGAGGTTGTGATGTTATAATAAAATTTAAAGATGAATCCAGCACTTTAATGATCGTTTTAATACTTTACAGCAAATCAATATATTTTTGTTAAAAAGGGGGGGGTGGGCTCCCCCTCCTACCCCGGATACTTCTTGACGTTTTCTCTTGAGGCAGTCCATGAACATCCCTTCTTCAATAAATAGGATTAAATTAGATAAACGTTATGGCTTGTACGATTTCAATCGACAATGTCTCTTGCAAACTCATCCTTCTCATCTGCATAGTTTTATATCATGCTATATATATTTTACTCAAATTTATATCTTTTTAAATACGCTTAAGTTATTCAAGTTTTTTCTTATTTGTATGAAAGAAGAATACAATCATGATGATGTATTATGTTGGAACAGTAATCCAGTTCAAAAGTCCATTGACACAAGCAGAACAAAGACGGACCTTTAAAAACATCAGAGGTGGAATCAGGTGTCATGAAGGAGTAAGCATCTCTTGTCGACCGGTCACTACCACGGGTAAACGAAAACTGTTTGTCTGACGTCACGGCGTCAGACAGTACTAGATTTAACCAGGGCTTATTAATTTATGCAGTCGTTCCATAAAATTGTTTAGATAGTTCAAGGGTGGAAATTTCGATACATGCATAATCTCCAAAGACGCATGTAGTTTGTCCCAGGAGAAATGAGCTTTAATTTACAATACTGAATGATCTTGTTTTTAGTATAATCCGTGCTTTCATCTTTCATGTCCGCTTTAGTTCTTTATAAAAATGCCTTATTAAAATAAATCTCACTGTTTTGTGTTGTGTATCAAAGATTAATCATTTCACATGTTATGGTAAATAATTAATTGCTTATTTTCAGTAAAATTTATACATTGACATTGAATTACTAGTACCTAAACATCAGGCACGTGGTCAAATATTTTCTCTTACTTGCCCTGCTCCAAGTATTATAAAAACTGATAATACAGTGCCTGAGAAAAATGCAGTGAAAACAGAAAAAATATCTTATTCAAGTTCGCTTTTAATTCTCTATTGTGTAAAATAGATTTGTATGTTGCTAAAGTGTTATACTTCATTCCTATTCAACGATTATAATTTGGACGGTATTACATTGTAAATTAGTTTGCATCTTCTTATTTCTTTTCTCAGATGCTTCAGTTCAGAATTTTATCAATCAATTACGTAACAGTGTTAAGTAAAGAATCATTGTACATCAAATGGTTTGAGAAGCAATGAAAGCTTTCAAAAACAGCAGGGGAATGGTCAGCATGTGTAACGCTCTGCCAAGATTGTTATCGCCAGGGTTAGGGTTAGGGTTATACGCGCCCATTAAGTGATCAAAAATCTTCCCATTGATTTCATCATTTACAACCTTCATTTTATTCTGTTTGCTGAATAAAATGTCAGTTAAGTCATTTAACATTAAAACATTACTTGAAAAATGCTGACCCGGGTTGTAAAAGTCAAGCAGACTAGAAGGGTAAGGGTTAGTGTTAGGGGTATTTTTAATATTGCTTCACAGAAATGTTATGCGATTAAAAATTTCACTTAAGGTAGGATTTTTCTCATATTTTTAATATTCAAAAATTAATGAAAATTTCACAGAATCAAGAAGACTATACCAGTAAGTGATAGTATCAGTGAAATTAAATTTGACCGTTTTATATTAGAGGCAAGGTCAGGTCAAGGTCACTGTCTTTTTCCTTGACATTAAGAATAAAAAATTACTGTTGCCAATCATGTGATACCTACTTCTATTTCAAAAGTTAAATGATTGTTCTTTTTGCATAAAAACATATTACTATATTGGGTCTGTAGCATGATATTACCAAATTTACATAAATAATTTAACTTAACTGGATATGGCTAATCCGAATTTTCTTTGTTTTTCTTAATTTTTTAGGATATATTAGTTATTTTCATATGCTTCCTATATTTAACTTTTTCTTATTTTCACATATGTTAAATAAAGTAGTCTTATAAATGTACAAAATGATACAAAAACAAAAAGTTTTGATCGTTTACTAAGAGAGAAAAAATACTTTTTATGGAATTTTGGCTCAAATCTGCACTTTGATAGGAAGCGTTTAAAAGCAATAAAGTTCTAGTTTGTTTGAAAAATCATATTAATTTGATATATTTTAAAAGTTTAGTCCCTCATTATTAATCTAACTTACATTTGAAAATTTCTCCAAGACTTCGATTGTGTAAAAATTATAACTAAATTCATTGTTCTATTATAATTTTGAGAATCAGAAAAGAAGATATTTTCATACGCCACCATTCCGCCAAAAATATAGTCCCTGCTAGTTTTCAAACGCAGTTTACCATTTCTATTTATAGTTGTACCATTGTGATGAGGAAAGAAAAATATGGTCTTTTAAATTCCTTACACCTCAATATATAAGACATATAAGCAAATATGCTTTGAATGTTTCATCTAGTCAGAAACCAGAGAAGAATCCTACCTTAAGTCTTAGTTTGTTTCATGATCCTGGAGCCAGGAGCTCCAATTTAAAGTTCTTTGTACATTATTGTATAAATATTGATTACGCATGGTCTCTTGAAGATATATTATCGAACGAAATAAATCATATAACATAATATATGATTTCTTTCCGCTTTTTAAATTTAAGCAAACCACGTCAGACGAGCTTTTTAGGAAAGCTACTTGTAATTAATTAATTTTAATTTTCTACAGCACTTTAACTAAGTTAGTACTTATACTATAACCAGCGATATAACTGCACTAAACATGCTAAACCAAGTCTTTGTATCACTCTCGCAAATACCCCTTTTCTGATTTTTATCGGAGATTTGAGATATAACTGGTCTCCATTATTTGGACAAAAGATGCTATCTCACAAAACAGAAAAGAACGAAAAGGCAAAAAATTGCTCTAGAATTAGTTGTAGTACAAGTTAATCATCATATGCTATCCAATCAAAATTGAGTTGACAAATTTGTTCGGGCACTCAAAATAAATACTTACGCTACACCACATGGCAAATGGCTTGGGTTGGGACAGAGAACACAGGATAGAGTCCTTAAATGGTTATTTTTGTGAACTGAAAAGAATAATGATATGAGGTTTTGACGAAAAATAAGGAGAAGATTCTGAAGACTACGGAAATGGTGGAAAAAGATAGGGGTAAGAATATTTAAGTGCATGAACATCAAATGAAGAGGCTGTGTCTTGTAAGTTGTAGTGTATAATGAATTAAAAAACACACACACGCTTTTTATAGAGAGGGATCTACACATAGATGTATTGAGGCCAAACTTTCTTCCTTGGAGAAGAAGTTGTCGTTGTTTGACTTCAATCTGACAGTCATTCAATATTTGTAGTAAAAGGTGCATGTGCCCAGATTTGAAGACCACATTTTCTAAAATTTTCAATTTAGTAATGGTTTGGGCCATGGATATCACCTTGGGTAGCCCAGTAAGTAGAGCACCTGACTCAAGATAGAATGTTCTGTTAAAATTATGTTGTCGTATGGACTTGGTTTACCGATTATGTTGAGGGTTTGTTCCGAGACACGGTTAGATTATTCTAACTATATAACCTGACTAGTGAGGTTCTGGTAAATATCCTGGTCGATGGTCATGGTCCAGCTATACATTTTACCTTTCCTGTTACAATATGGTGAATTATTGCTTTTCACACCGAAATATAATTAAAACATGTTTAATAGAAACTTCGTTTTTTATCTGGAAATTATTAAATCTAAAAATTTCAGCCAAAATTCAGGAGACTTTATATTTGTATCCTTGTTGTTTTTTCTGTTTCTCTTATGCCTTAATTATTCTTAATTATTCTTTCATCAAAGGAGATAGGCTGGAATGCGTTCCAGTCCATAGACACTTGGGCTTATTATTGTCACAGAATCTTAGTTGGTCTGCATATATTGACAGTATTGTAAACAATGCTTATACAAAACTCGGGCTTTTGAAAAAATTAAAGTTTAAAGTGAGTAGGGTTATGGGTTTGTCTGATTAGCATAACCTTCATAACCTTCATGATCTTAGTCCTGTTGTTGTGAAATAATTGTCCCCTGCTGAAAGTAGGGGATATTAATTTCAGTCTGTCCATCTGTCTGTTGTTCTGTCTGTAACACTTTCGTTTCTACTCGATTGATTTTGAGATCGAAGGTCAAGGTCAAGGTAGCTTGCTGGTCTGAAAAAGTTGGAATGAACGACCAGAGAGCTACAGTGCCACCCACTGAAAAAAGTATATATTTATTGCGCATAAAAAAGTGTGCTGTTTCTTGATTTTTTTTAATTGTATATTCCAAAATATTACTTACCAAGTGTTTTCAACATATTATTTTACTACTTCCACAACATTATAACTTTTATTTCTGTGCAATATCACCAAAAGCTTGTTTTTTTTTTTCAATTAAATTTTATTCCATAACTCCGTATGCCCCTCCTGCCCTTCTTAAAGTGCCCCCCCCCCTCCCCCCGGGTCAGCACACTCTCGGGGACACAGATTTTCTGAATTAGTTTGTTTTGTTTTACAACAGATATATACAACTACAGTTAATTCTCGATAAACCGCCACCTTTTGTAATTTAGAAATCATGGCGGTATAACGAATTTGGCGATGAATTGAATTTCCCATCTTTTAGGAAACAAGAAGTAGAGTTACCGTTCTTAGAAATACCATAAAGTGTTTCTTTTCTTATAAGTACATGTACATGTATATAAAAGATATTTCTAAATTTTAAAATACTTTAAATAATTTTTATGTACAATTCCTTTAAAACAAAATGTGCAGTTATGAAAAAGACAAGTACATGTGCATCTATGTACATGTAAATCGGCACGTCTGATATTGAAAAAAAAAACATGCTGGGTCGATCGTCGTGATATATTGCTGACAGTACGTAAAATGGTTTCTTGAATAAATTTATTGTTTATTGTTTATGACATCATAATTAGTGAAACGTTCACAATTTATACCGTATAATTATTTTTAAGCAAACTTTGCATTGTATAAAGCAGATATCATCAAAATAATATCGTATTCGGCGTACTTTCACAACTACCCTTTCGTGGCGAAGACTAAATGATTTTTTAAACAAAACAACAGAACGACATCATTGTAACAGTTCATATTAAAAATTTTTGTTCATTTAATTCTAATTTAATTATTTAATTGCGTGTACCTTGACTGGCTTTGCATGCTTTACAAAGCGTCAACCAATTAGCCGTGCTTCACTGACCGCATGCACCTGTGGCGGTATATCGAGATATTTGACACTTAAAAATGGACGTTTGTTTTGAAAACAGGGTGGCGGATGGCGGTATGCGAATTTGGCGTTATAAAGAGAATTTTATATAGCAGGAAAAACGTTCTTAGGAAATCATGGCGGTATTGCGAAAATGGCGATGAATCGAATGGCGATAATTCGAGAATTGACTGTACTCTGAATAAATTATTCTTAACTGCAATGAAATTTTGTTCATTTTAATGCAAAAAAAAAAAATTATAACCAATTAATCATATGTTCTTAATATGAGTTCTTGTTGAAGGAAGTCTGTATTAAAACTTCTCTGAGTTCATTTCATTATTGATTTAATAGAAATGGTTAATCCAGACAGGAAGCCTTCCATCCAAAATATTTCTAATTCTAATAAGAAAAGATGAACAAAAATAAGAATTTTTTAATAAATACATGGAAGACGTGACTTTCAGCACATTAATATTGTCACATGAGCTATTTTGGTTAATCTCCCAAAAGTAATCATTTAATTTACATGCATGTGATTATGTCAGTACTATATGAAGACTATGCACAGTTATTTTAAGCCTGAACTTTCATACAAGATACATGAGACTTGTATCTACAGTGTAAATGTAATTCAATATAACATGTTTACAAGTTTGGTCCATTGACCTTTAGCACAGGTAAGCCACACAATATAAGATTTTAAAAACTGGAACAAACCTGCTACAAGTTTGAGAATTCTTACCAACTGTTAAAATTGATAGGTTGGAGATAAGATGATATGACCAATAATAACAAGTTACCTCTATATAGAATTCCTAGTGTGAAACAAAATATTAAACCTAAGAATGAAGATGTGGCTGATATACCCATGTCTGTCTGTCTGTTTGTGGAGCTGTCCTCTGTGGATATAGTTGTTTGTAGACACTAGGGTAAGCTCTATTCTTAATTTATCAGATGGTATATGATACTTGCTTTAGATGTTGCATCTGACATTCATATTATATGCTTCAATAACTATTGATGTATAACAAAACCAAACAATTGGGCCTGCAATTTGTTGGATGTATTGAAGATTGTTTGTCAGATGTATCTGTCCAAAATTATGAACAAGATCACAGTGTTTGTGAAACACTGTTGCCCCATATATGACAGCTTATTGCTAAAATGCAAGTCATACTGCAAGGTCAAGGTCAAAAGGTCAAAATTGTTGATATCCAAAGGAAGATTTGTCACAAGAAATATATTTGCGAAATTTGAAAGCCTTTCTTCAAAAGTAATGGTCAAGGTTATTGATTTAAAAAAGTTGTTTCAAACTCAAAGTTCAATGTCAAGAGGTCAAAAATATTTTCACTCTTGGAATGGTCTTGTCAAGATAAATACTCATGTGAACTGTGAAAGTCCTAGCACCAATTGTATAGTTATGGCCTAGGTTAAAATTGGGTAAAATTTTTGCAACATTGGGTCAAATGTCAAGGTCAAAAGGTCAAGATATATTGGTTCCCAAAGGAAAATCCTGTCACAGGGAATACACATATGAAATATGAAAGCCACAATATTCCAACCAATTGAAAGTTATGAACAAGGTTAAGGTTTTGCAGACAAGTATACAGGGCAAAAACTATTTATCCCTGAATTTTTTTTATGGGGGCGTAAACACTCAAATGATGTTCCATTGAAACCTTACTGTTAATCATGTTACTAATCCAAAAAGATTAAATACATCAATAGATTATTAAGCCAGTTTTCAGTCACTTCCAGATTGATAAATTTTACTAGAGTGTGACTTTTCTTGGTATTTTCATCTCAGAATATCAGTTACAATATCACTACGTTGTATCTATCATAACATCCCTGAGGTGTAATAAAAGATACCGAAGGAAGAATGGAATGGTTTTATTCACAACCATGTATTATGTCTGAGGTATACAGTGTTAACTTCTGACTTTTTGTCCCTTCATCCTTCCCACCTTATGTCTGCCTGTCAATTTGTCAAATTTTGGTCAATTTAATTTTTTTTTTTTCAAATATTGTAAAAATGTTGTTGTTTTTTTTTTTTCAAATATTATAAGAAAATTTTTTCAAATATTTTGAATATGTTTTTTTTTTCATTTGAATCCATACAACTGGTATATTTTTAAATTCATTAAATATTAGGCTGTAATTTAAATTGTACATATTTTAGCGACATTTGTCTGGAGATGACTTCTACTAAAACTATTAAGTGTCTTTTTTAAAACCTTTTAGAGTTAATTATTACATGTAAATAAGTGCATTAGCCTAAGGAATGTCACTTCTGACTTATTAAAATTAAGGCTGTTTTAAATATTTCATTATAAAGTAATTTAGTAGTCTTCTGTAATAAATGGGAGATTTCATGCTTATTTTGATGTTTTACAGTCATAAAATTTTGTATGGTGCCAGTTGGGGGGGGGGGGGGTTCTTCAGTACAGTTACAGAGAATCAGAAGTAGAATATTGATCTTTCTTATACATTATTAAGGAAAAGTCAGAATTCAAACAAATGTAGCTTATATATATTCTGTTTTTACTATAAGTGAATTAAGATGATCCTGTATTGTAATATGGATAATGACTATAAGTTTTTCAATAAGTTGAAGGTGCATATGGCACATTGTTCAGGGCTCTTACACCACTTATTGGGACTGGGGCCAGGGCAGATCAAATTGGGAAAATAACTGGTGTTGGGATGGGGCTCCACTGATTATAAGTTAAAGTGCATTAATTTCTTGAAAATCTCTTCTGCTACTGGTACATGTAATTAAGTCAATGAAATAAGTGCATAGTTATGATGAGCAAGGGTGCCTCTTCCAAAATTGTGAAAGCTAAGCCCATGGATAAGGCTTCCATGGGAAAGGGGGGGGGGGTATCTGTTATGTACTGAAAATGAATTAATGCTTCTTTTCCCCTTTCACTTTCTTATTTGTCTAATCATAGGCATTTTTCTCTGTTTATTCACCTGCACTGTAGGTGAATACTGTAAATTATGTGTTCTACTATCAATTCTATTTATTATTTACTGATCACTATGTTTTATATGACTACTTTTCTAAATTTTGTATTATACATGTATTATAGGAGAATACCACCAGGTGAAGACAGGGATGGATACAGCTGTAAACAGTGGGGTGACCTATCTCAACAAGGGCACAGACGACCAAATGGTAAGGCATGCCTGATTGACCTGATTAAATCATGTTCATTTACATGGTCAAATGTAAAAAAAATTGTGAATTTTGATTTTATATGAGATTTTTAAGAATATTTTACCAGAAAGATCTCTTGCAGTTTTGCATGTTAGGGAGCAAGTTGCTTAAATCTGATAAGGTTTAAAGAGATTTTACAAACTGTAAAATGTATGTGATACAAGTCTACAAAGCCAGTGTCAGGTGAGCCCCAAGTGGTGACTGGTCCTCGTCTGAAAAAAAAACTTGTAATATGCAGGTGACCAGTAAGACCCATGGGCCTCTAGATTTTTTTCTCTCTTTAAATCATTCTCAATGAAGATAGGCTCTACAAGGCATTTTGTAGAAAGAAGTGGGGAGGCTACCCGGTACACTAAATCATGTCAACCAAAGTTGTGTGTATTTGTAGGAAATCTCTGGCTACAAGGTAAACAAGATGAAGAGGTCACTTGTATACCTGGGTTACCTGCTGAGTGGTGGAATTTTACCCCTGGTTTTGTACTGGTGCCCACAATGGTACATCAAATGTACCCACACTGAGACTCAGCTGTCAGAAGCCACTAAAGTATTACTCAAGGTAAAACTCATAATTTTGTTTGCTCACTTCACACACATATTCAGCTCTTTGGGCCTATTGAATGATAGAGTTAAAAACAACTTCACCATGGAAAAGTAAGATGGTTTTTTTCTTGAACATTAGAAATGTCAGCTTCCTATGATTAATTATTTTTTGGAGCATATCTGTGTCCAAGAAGCTATGAATCCTACAAAGACTAAAATACCAATACAGGGTACACATGATTCAATGCAGGGTACACATGATTCAATGCAGGGTACACATAAATCAATGTAGGGTACACATGATTCAAGGCAGGGTACACTTGATTCAATGCGAAGCCTGTTATGCATATATTATCCCATGTTTCCCACTGCCATAGATGTCCCTGGCATACTATACTAACAAGACAGTGATTCCTTATATTTCCATTTCATTGTGAAATAAAGTTGAAAATTTAGACTTTAAAAATGTAGACAGAGATTTAAATTACACGAGGACTCCCATGCCAATTTCAATAGTTCTGGCCCACTGACTTCAAACATAAAGGCAGCTGCACGAGATTTACATGCATATTTGGCCTAATTTACATTCTGATAGTATTATCAAGAAATCAACTCCGCTAACTTTCAAAGAGTTATCACAGAGAAAAAAATCAGAAATGTAAATATATAGTTATTAATACGTACTGTTTTTGTACAGGATCAGTACGAGCGATGGTTTGTAGCTGAGGTGGTGCTAATCACTAGAGATGGTACAAGGTGAGTTAACTTCTATCATCTTACTTCTGGTCACTCTGAACTCCTACAGCTTCCTGCAAATTTGAAAATATTGTTAATAATATTTTAACTTTAAGCATATGGTAGCCAAGGTTTTTGATAGGCCAATTTTTATGCCTCTCTTCAAAGAAGGGAGGGCATATTGCTTTGCTGCTGTCTGTTGATCTGTCGGTCCACTTAGTTTCCGTTCATTTTCTTCACAACTGTTGCACATAATGAAATGAAATTTGGTATACAGATAGATCAGATATATATCTAGGGCAAGTTCTGTTTTGGGTACGATCGCACCATTTTTGACAGAGTTATGCCCCTTAGACTTAGAAATATCCCACTTATTTCCAATTTCCGTTCATTTTCTTTGCGTTTGTTGCACATACTGAAATGAAATTTGGTATACAGATATATCAGATAAATATCTAGGCCAATTTCTGTTTTGGGTACGATCGCACCATTTTTGACAGAGTTATGCCCCTTAGACTTAGAAAAATTCCAATTATTTGCAGTTTCCGTTCATTTTCTTTGCAACTGTTGCACATACTGAAATGAAATTTGGTACACAGATATATCAGATGAATATGTATGTCAAGTTCTGTTTTGGGTACGATCGCACCATTTTTGACAGAGTTATGCCCCTTAGACTTAGAAAATTCCAATTATTTGCAATTTCTGTTCATTTTCTTGGCAACAGTTGCACATACTGAAATGAAATTTAATGTACAGATTTATGAGATGAATATCTAGGTCAAGTTTTGTTTTGGGTACAATTGCACCATTTTTGCCCTTTTGGACTTGGAAAAATTCTAATTTTGGGGGAGGCTTGGAAAAATTCTAATTTTGGGGGAGGGGAGCATAAGTGTTTTACAAACATCTCTTGTAATTTATGCCATTTATAGGGAAAGAGAAACAAAATTATGAATGTCTTGGTCTCTTTCCACTTGGACCTGGGAGTTAGCAAGAAACTTTAAAAATCTTGGTCTTCACTCCTGTTCATAAAGCAATTAAACTGATGGCACGATTGTAGTAAGCATTGGCTTCTCTATCAAAATGTGAAATTCAATGCCCCGTGGACAGGGGGCAGGGGTTCTGGAGTTATGGTGCGGCTCCAATGATCAATATGATCATACAGTGAACATTTTTCTGCCCCTTCCCATTTATTAAGCAGAAAAAAGTGCATGGATATGATGAGCAAGGCTGTCAAGGTATTACACAGGGGTGTCAGTAAGATTTTTTTGTGACCTGAAAATGTTAATTTGTCAACAAGGCATTTTTTAAAATCAAAATCACAATCTTACATATTGTTTTATAAGTAATGTGCATTTTGCTCATGTACAACAGCTGTACCAAACTCAACCTAAAATTCTAATAAAGTACATTTAATATTAAAAGTTTAGGAAATATAATATAGTGGGAAAGAATGAGTCAATACTTATTTATATAGTGGGAAGATGAAATAATATTTAGCAAACATTTAACCATATAATAATATAAGAAAACACTTTAAATTTTGAAGTAGTGATAATAAATGATACAAGGTTGGTATTTAAAAGAAAACCTACAAATAGTTATTTTTCACGACAAAACGCCGCGAATTAGGAACTTGGAAAAATGTCGTTACGCGCAATCTCCCCCAAGAAAATTTTGAAAAGTTGGCATGTATGATATATGCTTCAGAAAATAAATTATATTTCATCAGCTATTTAACTCACCATTTGTGTGTACTGATGACCTCAGAGAATAATAGTATCAACATGTATACAGTGATGATCTCATAGAATGAATAGTATCAGTGAGATAAAAAAAACCATGTTTATTAAAATAAAGTATGTTCTTCCCTTTAATGATTTCCTGCTTATGATAAGATAAATAAATCAGTGACATTTATAAATCTACAGCTTACTTTCATTTCTAGCTTCAGTGATTGTTTGTCCTCATTTGATCATTTTATACCAGTTTCTGTACATTTTTATCTAAAAACAAATGTAAACTTTTATTTTATTATACCAGTAATCAAACAATCATAAAATTGGCATGTTAAAAAACAATGTACAATTTACTCAAGAGAAACTGAAGACATTTACCAGTAATAAAAAAGAAAAAAGTCAACAGAATACATTTGAAGTATTTTTTTTTTTCAGGTAAAACGTGTATATCTGTTAAATGTATAAACCAGTAGCTGTGTTAAATAATAGAATGTACCTGTAATTCCTAGGAAGTGTCAGACATACCAACTGTAGCCAGTATACATGTATAAAACATGATAGCTTCACACTTCAGTTTGTTTAAAACAGTCTGAATCTCTTAGCAATTTTGATACAAGGTTTGTAAAATTAGGTCCATAGAATTATTAGTCAGAACAGAGGTACAGTAAAACCTGGTTGAAATGAACATGCTTATGATGAAGTCATGCTTACAGTGCAGTCAGTGACTTTCATTCCACGTGGTTTTAAAGCTTACTGTAAACTGAATGGGTGTAACAAATAATGTAAACCTTACAAATCCCAATTCTTGCTATAAGAGTGTTTTGCTGTACATGAGGCAGTGACTGTAGAACCAGTACAGACTTTGTGTTTACTTTGTCAGATGAGGATGTTTAGGTAGAAAATAAAGATTTGGAGTCATCAAAAATGAAAGACCTATAGATTTCAGGTCAATAGGTTAAAGGTTGATATACATATATGACACTATCAATTCATCAGTTCTATAGTTTTAACTCAATGAAATTAACTTCTGTTTTAGAGTCAAAATTATTCGTCCATCCCCAGCATTTTTTTTCACCAAGAAACGAAGGAATGCATCTGCAGATCTGTTACCAAGAGGGGTAGGTGTGCTTTGTCAGTTAAATAACCAATATATATACTGCGAATAAGTATTACATTTATTTGCAGTTATGCAATAAAAAATTCACATTATTAAAATATTATGATTACCGAATAAGTGGAAATTTTAGCAAGACGCAAATTTCGCGATTTCTACCTTAGAACTGGTATTTTATTTTTAGCAACAAGCAATTTTAGCGATATTAAAATGCTAAGTAAATAAGGTTTTACCGGTACAAATAATACTCAATTAATTTTTAGCAATATTCAGTTTTAGCGATGTCAGCACCCTCGCCAATAATACCAAAATTTAAAAACATCCTCGCTAAAAATTCTGCTTATACAGTAATTATTTAAATACTTAAATGGAAGATGGCATGTATTTTTTACACAGAAGGATCAAGTTGGCTAGATCACTGTTTGGTGTCTGTCTGTCCATTGACTTTTTCTCAAGAACCACTGGGCCAAATTAAACTAAACTTGTCACAAAGTATTCTTTGGTGAAGAGGATTCAAGTTTGTTCAAATGAAGGGTCAAATTTTCCCCCAAGGGGGATAATAATGAATAAATGAAAAATTGAATGCATCTTTTCTTAGTTTTAAAATTCTTGTCAAGAGCAACACAATTAGAAAATATAAAAAATAATGTGGAAGCATCCTCAGATAGTCTGCATTCAATTTTTAAGCTCACCTGAGCCGAAGGCTCAAGTGAGCTTTTCTGATCACATTTTGTCCGTCGTCCGTCCGTCCGTCTGTCTGTCTAGCTGTCTGTCTGTCTGTCCGTCTTTTTACATTTTTGACTTCTTCTCAAGAACCACTGGGCCAATTTTGACCAAACTTGGTACAAAGCATCCTTGGGTAAAGGGGAATTTAAATTGTGAAAATGAAGGGCCAAGTCCCCTCACAAGGGGAGATAAGACATAAATAGGGTGGGGTCATTAAAAAAACTTCTCAAGAACCATTGGGCCAGAAAAGCTGAAACTTGTGTGGAAGCATCCTGGGGTAGTGTAGATTCTAAATTGTTAAAATCATGACCCCCGGGGATAGGACGGGGCCACAATGGGGAATCAAAGTTTTACATAGCAATATATAGGAAAAATCTTTAAAAATCTTCTTCTCAAGAACCACTGTTCCAGAAAAGCTGAAACTTATATGGAAGCATCCTTAGGTAGTGCAGATTCTAAATTGTTAAAATCATGACCCCCGGGGATAGGGCGGGGCCACAATTCGGAATCAAAGTTTTACATAGAAATATATGGGAAAAATCTTTAAAAATCTTCTTCTCAAGAACCACTGTTCCAGAAAAGCTGAAACTTATATGGAAGCATCCTTAGGTAGTGGAGATTCTAAATTGTTAAAATCATGACCCCCGGGGATAGGGCTGGGCCCCAATGGGGAATCAAAGTTTAAAATAGAAATATATAGGAAAAATCTTTAAACATTTTCTTCTCAAGAACCACTGGGCCAGAAAAACTGAAACTTATATGGAAGCATCCTTAGGTAGTGTAGATGATAAATTGTAAAAATCATGACCCCCAGGGGTTGGGCGGAGCCACAATGGGGAATCAAAGTTTTACAAGAAAATATATAGGAAAAATCTTTAAAAATCTTCTTCTCAAGAACCATTGGGCCAGAAAAGCTGAAACTTATGTGGAGGCATCCCTTGGTAGTGCAGATTCTAAATTATTCAAATCATGACCCCCGGGGGTAGGGTGGGGCCACAATGGGGAATCAAAAGTTTTACATAAAGATATATAGGGTAAATTTTTGAAAATCTTTTACTCAAGAACTACTGGGCCAGAAAAGCTGAAACTTATGTGGAAGCATCCTGGGGTAGTGTAGATTCTAAATTGCTAAAGTCATGACCCCCGGGGGATGGGCGGGGCCATAATGGGGGATCAAAGTTTAACATTGCAATATATAGGAAAAATCTTTGAAAATCTTCTACTCAAGAACCAGTGAGCCAGAAAAGCTGAATCATATGTGGAAGCATCCCGGGGAAGTGTAGATTCTAAATTGTTCAAATCATGATCCCCGGGGGTTGGCCACAATGGGGAATCAAAGTTTTACATACCGTATATACTCGCCTATAAGTCGGTATTTTGGGAGTTAAATATTGATTTAAAACTCTATGTCCGACTTATAGGCAAGTCATAAAGAGATTGTATTTTTTCCTGGGGCTAAAATGATGTATCCTATTTGCATTTCCGACGATTATCAAAGAAATTGTCAGGATATATAAGATAATTTATGTATTCTTAGATTATATATATAAAGTACAAGTATATACATATTTCAATGATTTTATTTGCATTTTAAGTGACATTGCCTTTAAGTTTGATAATTTTAAGATTAAATATCAGTGTCATATCGAAAAATATTAATTAAAACCAGGTTAAAATATCAATGGATTTACTTGCAATTATCACCAGATTTTGGCAAAAAAGTTGTACCGACTTATAAGCGGGTCAATAGTTAATTCCACGAAAATAACGTCAAAAAATACAACCGACTTATACGTGGACCGACTTATAGGCGAGTATATGCGGTAGAAATATATAGGAAAAATCTTCTTCTCAAGAACCATTGGGCCAGAAAAGCAGAAAATTATGTGGAAGCATCCTGGGATAGTGTAGATTCTAAATTGTTCTAATCATGACCCCCGGGGGTAGGACGGGCCACAATGGGGAATCACTTTTTACAATGTTGAATCAAAGCATCCTATGGTAGTGTAGATTTCAAATTGTTTAAATTATGATCAGTTGGGTAGGGTGGGGTCACAATATGTATTACAAGGGGGAAATCTGGTAAAGAACAGAATGTTCAAAGTTTCTCAGATGAGCGATGTGGCCCATGGGCCTCTTGTTTCAAACCATGACAATCATGTAACTGGGGGTTGGGTAAAGTCTCAGTAGAAGGTCAAACTTATAGGAAAACATGAAAAAATATACTAAAACTGTGTTAAGTTTAAGAAATATGAAAGCATCCCCAGGTAGTGCAGATTCAAGCTGGATCAAATCATGTCCCTTTCCCCAGCCTCAACCACTCTAATAATTAACTTTTTAATACTGTAAATCACTTTTTATTCGCAAGAACTTTATTTTCGCCTAATTACGCGAGACAGGATGCTCACGAAAATTTCATTCTCGCGTATAATAGAATTCCTTAAGATTATATCAAACAACGACCACAATTCGTGAAAATTTTGTCTCGCTAATAAATAGTCAATGACTATCTCGCGAAAATAAGGTGTCGCGAAAATTAATTGATCTACAGTACTTGTTTGATTTCTTATTTTTTCCTAACCAAAGTGCTCAGGTGAACAATGTGGTTTATAGGCCTTTTGGTAAACAAGAAATATAAACGTTACTACCATGCACATGTTAAAAGAGAATATATTTTTGGGCCAAATTGTCTTTAGTAGAACAAACAAAGATCAACATTTGTCATGAACAGAATTTTAATGTGACAGACTGTGTCAGAAATTGAGCCAGAGTGTCCAATAATGGAATAAATAAGAGTACCAATGTATAGACTTTCTTCAACAAACCTAGAATTAGATAAGCCTCAGTGAATGCACTCACATTTTAGATTGTGTAGATTTCAAACTTTGACATTTCCATGTGTAAGGGACACAAATGGGATGTGGTTGAGCATTGAATCCCTGTTTGTCTCTTGTAATGTATTTTTTATTTTCACAATATTATAGACTGATGAAAACCTGTTGAGGTATTTTATGGTGAAGAAAGTAAAGTATTGCTGGAATTATGAATCTCAGGAATTCCAAAAACTCAAGTAAGTATTAGTGCAACAAATAATATTTTTTTGATTTTTAGGTTGGAGAAGTGTTGAGTAGTAATGTTTATGAATTCAAGGGTCTCTTCATACCTGGAAAACAACAAAAAATAACCCCCAGGAAAATTAGTGATTTCACTGAGTAGCGCTAACCTCAGAGACCAAATCCAAGATTTATTTTCTCTTAAAAATTGATTTTGCATCTTAAATATTTCTTTTTAAAAGTTCTGGAATGTCAAACAAAATGAAATGTTTACCATTAAGTTTGTTGTATTGAAGTCTTCATGATGGATTTTATGAAATAAGAACTGCTATTGTGATTTGCCTGTATTACTTTACAGAGGTCTGGAGGATATTATGACCTGTTCTCAGCTTCATGCTTCACAGGGTCTGTCTGTCGCCGAGGAGAGTCGCAGGTACGCAAAGTCAAGACAATCAGAATATCTGGATATATATATATATATATATATATATATATATATATATATATATATATAAATATATATCAAACTCTTAATTAGTGTTAGTACTTGACGATCATCTGTATCACACAAATATAATCTCAATCAGCACACTTGTAAATGTGTATCATTAGTAGGTTTCTATAATAGTGTAGACTTTATTCACGTTTAATAGATTACTTGTTTCTTTTTCCCCCTGCTAGACGGGTCACATATGGTGCTAACTCCATTGCTGTTCATGTCAAACCAGTTTTATACCTGTTGTTTAAAGAGGTATTATTTATGTATTATTATATCATTACTTTTATTATATCATTAGTTGTTTTTATCTTCCTTTGCCTAGCACACCTGACCTGCTACATGCCTCACAAACCCTTCGCCTGAAGTCCCAGTTAGAAGTTGACATGTTTTTTGTCCAGTGATCTAGAATCCTATATCTCTACTCATGACAGTCCATTCTGTTGAGAAACATCTCAGTCTTGATAGTATGATAAGACAAGGCTTTATGATGCATGTAGCAGATCATAACTCTATGGCAGACAAAAGTTAATTCATGGATTTTTGAAATATAAAGAGGTATTAAAGTTATTTTCTTTGGTAGAAACATGAAGAATATAAACAAAGTGGGCATTATTAATTTTAAAACAAATTCCATGCTCTTTATAAGTTCACCTGAGCCAAAGACTCAAGTGAGCTTTTCTGATCAAAATTTGTCTGTTGTCATTGTTGTCGGTGTAAACTTTTCACATTTTCATCTTCTTCTCAAGAACCACTGGACCAATTTCAACCAAACTTGGCACAAAGTGTGAAGGGTGATTCAAGTTTGTTCAAATGAAGTGCCGCACACTCTTCCAAGGGGAGATAATTAGGAGTTAGTGAAAAATTAATGGCATCTTTTAAAAATCTTCTTCTCAAGAACCAGCGGGCTAGGAAAGATGAAACTCATGTGGAAGCATCCTCAGGTTGTGCAGAACAAATTTGTCCAATTCATGACAACCAGGGTTAGGGCAGATCCACAATAAACAAAGTGTTTTTTAGGAATATATAGGAAAAATCCTCTTCTATAGAAAGGAAAAACCATGTTAGTCAATAGTGATATTGATATGGAAGCATCTTAAGGTAATTCACATTTGTTCAAATGATGATTCCAGGGGGTAGGAAGGGGCCACAATTGGGATGAAATTTTTACACAGAAATATATAGGAAAAAAATCTGTTCAAGAACAACAAAGCCATTGTTATTGATATGGAAGCATTCTCAGGTAGTTTAAAAATTCAAACCCTCCTTTTCAATACTGAACTGATTTGTGCTTTTTTCTAGCCATTGTGATCAGGTGATCAGTGTGGCCCATGGTCCTTTTGTTGACCTTGTGGTGCAGAATATACATGTATGAAATATATATAAATAAATATAAAAGAAGAATTCTCCTTTTTCCTTGTTTTAAAAAATGAAAGAAAAATGTAAGAAGTGCACATAATATGTATTTTTTTTGGTGCATTTTTGTGATTAAACCCTGTTGTCACTTAATTACTGGTATGAAAGTAAAATTAGTTGACAACAAGCTGATATGCTGAGGCTAATGAATATTTTGATTCATTGATAACATTTGATGTTATTTTTTGTTTACTTTCAGGTATTATCGCCTTTCTATGTGTTCCAAGCCTTCAGTGCCTCCGTGTGGTTTTCTGACGAGTATGAAATCTACGCGGCCTGTATCGTCTTTCTCTCCGCTTTGTCCATCATTGTTTCCATTTACCAAACCAGAAAAGTAAGACAGTTTGTTACTTAATGTGATTGTCAAATTATTCAAATAATGTTAGATCTGCTCCTTTAAATGGATCCAGCATATTGTTTTGCCAAAAGAAAAATTTCAAAGAGCATTCATCATTTACCTACACATACAATGGTGTGAATAATTTTACAGATGCAAAGAGCACTTAGAAATACCATTCAGTCTTCTACAATTGTCAGTGTTTGTCGTGAAAATAATGGTATGTTTTAAAATATTTATATTTCAGATGTAATAGAACACTCGTTCTAAGTTTAATTGTCCCCCTTATCATTATTAATTTCCTGATACTGTCCCTGACAGATTGTGTAGATATTGATTTGGAATATCTTCTACAGAGTTTGTAGATATTCACTCCGATGATCTTGTGCCTGGTGATATCATTGAGATTCCACGACGGGGGTGTATCATGCAGTGTGATGCAGTATTACTGACGGGAAACTGCATTGTCAATGAGAGTATGCTTACTGGTAAGGAAAGATATTGTCAAAAAAAATAATCTCCATGCAGATTGTTTCGTAAATAAATACTGTGATAAAATAGCCTCCTAAGAATCTTCCCTTTTAATAATGAATGACTTCAAAAATAAATACTGTCATTTTTTTTTCTAGAATTTCTTTGAAATACAATTGCTTAATTTATTTTTTATCATTTCTGTTGCAGTAATTAAATGCAGATCTTGTAACAGACAAGTTATATTAAAAAACTTTTTAAAATCATGATTTAGTGAAGATTTAAGAAACCAATTACATAAAGATTGGATAAAGACAGACATTATTTGATAGGTGAGAGTGTGCCAATCACAAAGACCCCACTTCCTAATCCCGGGGGTGGGGGAGTGGACGGCAGCCAATCAGATCATCCGGATGTTAAGTTTAGTATGAAGGAGAACGGGAAGCATGTTCTGTTCTGTGGGACGGAGGTCATCCAGACACGTTTCTATGGCAACCAAAAGGTCAAGGCAGTGGTCATCAGAACAGGTAAATGTTTGTGATTGAGATGTTGATTTAGATGTTAGAGGTGGTGAAGAAAGAGAATTATAGATCACAAAAAACAAGCTTATTTATTTTATTTGAGGTGTATACTTAAAACCTTTTTAATCATGAGTCTTT
Source organism: Saccostrea cuccullata (assembly GCF_032062105.1). Classification (NCBI taxonomy): domain Eukaryota; kingdom Metazoa; phylum Mollusca; class Bivalvia; order Ostreida; family Ostreidae; genus Saccostrea; species Saccostrea cuccullata. Next base: position 202,549 of record NW_026939570.1, on the reverse strand, counting down.
GTGTATCAACAAATGTTTTAAAAATATTTCTTTGAATGTGTGGGCTGTGGTTCATGTACTGATAAAGTGAAAACACAGCTGTTTGTGCTGAAAGTTTAAGTAAATGTTAAAATGGTAAAGCAGTTTACAGAACACTCATTACAATAATACCATGTTTTTATATCCAGTACTATGAAACTGACAAATTGTATTGGCAGAAGGATTTTGATGTCAATGAGATCATAAATAACCCTGTTTGACTGTACTATGCAGTAGATAGTCAGAGGACCTCTTTTTACAGGTTTCTCTACATCCAAAGGAGAATTGGTCAGGTCTATAATGTACCCTAAACCTGCTGATTTCAAGTTTGAGAGAGATACCTATATTTTTGTTGGAGTTCTAGCCATTATTGCAGCCATAGGATTTATATATACCATTATTCTTGAGGTAGGCAGTTTTTGGAAAGATCCATTTTCTATGCTTTACATTGTATAGTGTTGTCTGTGTACTTTGATTATACATCTAACCAGTATGAACCAAAAAGCTTACTACATATAATGTAAAATGACTAAATGATTTTTAAAAATCATGTACTTTAGGAGTTAAGAGTTATGAATTCAAGAAGACACTCCATAGAAATAATTTGATAGAACATAAATTTGATTGTGATACTGGATACTGTAGGTGAATGCTGGAGAGGATACATCGGACATCATTTTACACGCCCTCGACATCATCACAATTGCGGTGCCCCCGGCGCTTCCTGCCGCCCTGACGGTGGGGATAGTGTTCGCCCAACAGAGGATGAAGAACCACCAGATTTACTGCATCAGCCCCAGGAGCATCAATGTCTGCGGGGGCATCAACGCTGTCTGCTTTGATAAGGTATAATGATTATGTGTGTGGTTAGAGTTTCAGTATACTGTTAATTGCATATTTTCGTGGATGCAAATTTTTGAGGTTTGAGAAAAAAAATATTGATATGTGGGGGTTTGATTTCGTGTTTGAAGAAGTGTTGAGTAATAATGCATGTGAAATTTTACATTTAGTGGTGATCATGAATTTGTGGCTCTCGCCATACCTCGATAACAATGGAAATTAAACCCCCACGAAATTAGTGATTTCATAGTATATAAATGGAAATGAAGCAGTTGTATATCTGACAGATTAAATTAATTTTTTTTGTCAGTTTAAACTTTTATGATGAAAAGTATTTTAAAAATTTTGGACCTTGTATTGTATGAAGATTCGATCATCAAGACTACTTTCATGTCTGTGTATTTTAAAAATGTTATTAGCTCTCTTTTTGTTTTTGCAGACAGGAACTCTAACTGAGGATGGTCTAATGATGCAGGGTGTCATACCAACCAGTGATCAACGGTAATTATCAACTTTTATATAATTAGCAACTCGTTTATAGCATCCAATGGATGGAGCTTGAAGAAAATTAGACAAAATTGACTCGTCAAAGTGTTAAGTTCTCACATTATAAAATTCTACTTCCTACACATCTATTAATACATTAATTTCTTAACATTTAAGGATGTACAACACACCTACCCAAAAAAATTCCTGGAATTTTCGTTATTTTTGTATATTTAGTACATGACTATATCTACTGCATGTATGCACATTTTGGACAAAATCGTTCGAGTGGTTTTTGGACAGGAACTTTGAAAAGTTACCCCCCTTTAGTTGTTTACAAGAAGAGAAAATTTTTAATCAATGAACTACTTAAACCTTGATTTTCAAAAAAGCCAGGTTAGATATAAATGTCAAATTTCACTGGCTTATTCCCTTAACCATTTAACACAAAAGCATAGTCATCTTTTTGATATACATGTCATCAAAATAATTTTTAAAGACCTTAAACTGAAAAACTATGAATTATCTAAGCCTTGAAAATTGCGCGTTTTTCAAATTCAAATTTTTTTGTGAAAAAACCTGTCGTTTAATTTTGGTAAAAAACTTTCTTTAGGTAGCTGGGAGTAAAAATAATCTTCATAATTTTTTGTATAATTTTTGTACGACTAGTTTTGATTTAATAGCGGAAAACTACCCCCTCCCCCTTTCTCAATAAATCACGTTCCCTCGCGTCTTTCAGACGGGGGTCGATCACTTTGTTATATGAATCTACAAATACACATTAAAAAAAATTAAATTGGAATACTGCTTTTGCTTCAAAAATATATTAACTCACAAATTTAAAAGTTCTCATATGTAAAGCGTATTTAAAAGTAGATTTGTAGGCAATTTTTGAATACCCCTATCACCCCCACCCCTTCCTTTTTTGCGTCGCAGACCATTAGCGTTTGCACTGCAAATATACTGGTATTTCGTCATTTGAATCCCGGAGGTATGCATCAGTTTTAAAATTCATGAATGCAGAATAAATATTGACTACTCTTTTTATATGTATCAGGAAAAAAAATACTGAAGGATTTTAGTGTTTAGTCCATACATGTATATGTATGCGTTATGCATTCCATATCACATGTGTGGATACGAATTCAAGCTTTGTTGAACTTGAATATGTTGATTTTTAATTTTATTTCTTTAATTTTATTCATAAAAAAATGGTGTATGCTCAACTCTCCGGTGATATAAATGGAATAATTGTAGTTTCTTTCATGTCATTATTTCAAACGAGACAGAATGTGGCCGTGGGGATACATAGACATTTGCATAGATGTACACACCCCTCATGATATTGTACGCATTTCTTTCAATGTCGTCGCTTCTAAAGTTAAAATGAAAATCCGTATTCGTCCACATTAACTTCAAAATATCAAACATGAAACTCTTCATCTATTTCGATTTATATCAAATCGCACTTTGATATTTTTTTTAAAATCTTACAGGCTACGTTTTGTTTTGATTCGAGGAAATGCGAACCGACATTGTTGACAGAAAGTCAAACGATTTGCTGCAATAGGATATTCATAAATGCAGATAATTTCAGTACAAGTGAACAATTCTTTTCAATTCTATACTTATATTGTGTATATGAGGTCTATAGTATTCAATTCTCGGATTTATCAGGTCTTGCTGTAAATGTATCTGATTCTGTGGCAAACCGTGAATAAAGGGAGGAAAATAAACATCTCCTACATTTTCAGAGTTGTTCCTCTTTGATCAGTAAGGGTCTGAGAACAACATCGATTTTTTTGTTTATTTATTGTTGTTTTATTTAATTAAAGAAGAAAAACACTATTTATATCGTATATACACAAATTGTAATGAAGACCATTAATCGGAATGTTATATAGCCAATTGTACATAATGAGAATTTCGGCAATGTAAAATAAAATTTTCAGAATAAAAAAAAATGCTGCGCTTTGATCAAAAATACAATTTATTGTATATGAAATGAAATGAAATAAACATTAAGGGATGGTATTTTATGTATTGTTTTTTACGGAGTTTAATCGGGTTCATTAAAAAATACTTATTGATTGAGTATGGTACGCACAATCACAGCCAAGCCCCGTATCCCAATTTTCTTTCAAGATTGATATACATCGGGATCGTTTTACTCGTCGTTTTGACGCTTTATTTTTGACGTTAATTTGACGTCACGTCAAACGTTCAATTGAAATCGCAAGGGTTATCTCCCCCAGTGTGTTGTACGTCTTTAAAAGGTCAAGGTAAATTAAGTGACACTAATTTTTACCAATGTTCATCACTGAAGTTAACAGCATTGATATAAAGGTCCTCAATGATAAGAACAGTTTCATGTAAATCCTGTTAATTAATAACAGGAAGTGACTCATGGCCTATTAAATGGAGAATTTGTTAAGATTATATGTATGGAGAAATATCAGTAACTGGAAGCTATGAATATCTGGATTTCCTATATTCCAGATTCTGATATTCATCTGTATATTTTTACTAATAAATGCAAACAAGTTGCTGTCCTTTAAAAAAAGGACTACAATGTGTGGACCATATGCATGTGTTTCAAACTGATATTCAGTTTAAGAAAATTTCTAGGTTTAGTGACTATTTATGTAGGCTCATTCACATTTTCTATTATGATCTGCCTACTTTGACTGATAGTACTTTCATAGCAAAATTGTTAAAATTTATATCCAATTGGTCTGTAGTTTTGTCATTTTAAAATAATCTGGCTATTTTTATACGTGTTTCCCATAATGGCTGGGACTTGACATCTGGTCTGGATTTATACGGAAGAAATCTATAATTAAATAAATAGATCTGATGATACACATGTAGCACAGCTCTGTAGTACAAAGATTTTTTCGAATTGCATATTCTAATTCGAAAAGGGCGAATTATTCTACTGGCAAGTTTTCTTATGGGCAACTTCTCGAGCATTCTCTGGCATGCGTAGCCTGATGTATGCCCATGGCATCCAGTTTAACCTTGCTTATATATTTTCTGCATGGACCTCAGGGTCCACGCAATTAATCAAAAAAAATAATGCTGTGCTAAATATATGTAAATTTACAGTAGTTTAACATTGTATATTGATTTCATGGGTATGTTCTATAATTGTAAAATTTTTTGTTGTACAGATTTGAAGATGAAGTTCTAGATCCGAGCCTTTTAAAGTCCAGTCCACTACTGATTGGCATGGCGACCTGTCACTCACTGACAATTATAGAAGGCAGCATTGCTGGGGATCCACTAGATGCCATCATGTTCAACAGCATTGACTGGGTAGTTACTACAATTTGAATAAAACATTGGCATGTAAATATAATGTAAAACTGCTCAATTTTAGCGATACTATACATGTATATATTTAATTAAGTACATGTAGATCATTGGCTTATTTACAGTTAAAAAAAAATTTTTTCATAAATAATGATGAACAGAGAAATTGATGCAGTGTATCACTGTCAGATAGATTAGAAAATACATTATATCATCAGGGTTCTCCACAAGGGGTTTTACCATGGCGGCCCGCCATGGTTAAATTTATGTGTGCCATGGTAAACAAGCTGCGCCATGGTTAAAATCGGGAGCTGCCATGATTAAATTTTATTGCATTTCAGTTCAATTGACACCTACTTTTTTAATGACTTGAGTAGTTAATTGTGTTTATACTACAACTGCCATGTACCTCGCATGTCTCAAAGGAAAGCGAACTGTGCTAAACATGCTAAACATATGCGTCGTTAACCGGCGACTTTGCTGTGAAGCGTGACAATCAATGGAGAGTCAATCAGCTTATCAGATGATCAATATTTTGAGAGCTTATTATATTGTACACATTTTATAATTTTGGGGAACTTCAACTTGTTCACTACATGATTAGATAAGGGGTTTATATAAGATATGACAATTAGCAATTACCTACGGGCATGATAATCATCATGCATACGACTCAAGCTTCTTTGCCAGAAAAAATACTCCGTAAAAATTTCATATTCCTCAGTATTTAATCAATATCCCATGCTCTGTTTTATAAGCTTTAACTTTGTCTTTCTGATGAAATGTGCATACAGCCTAGTACGTCTCAAATGCCATCTTAGTTTTAGAGTTACTTCACGTTGTTATGAAAGGTCGTATTGGGCTATTTTTAGCACTGGGGCATGTGCAGAAGTAAACAAAACTTGATGAAAAATGCAATATCTAGAAAATAGAACGTTTAGGAAAAAGGAAACTGGTCCAAATGTTCCTTTGTGTGTTAACTTAAAGAAAATACTACCCATTCATCAGTTTTAGTCATAATTAAACGTTTCATAAACATGCTACAACAATTCTTATAATTATTAATTTCTGAATAATATTGCCATGGTTACTGTATCAACAATTTTTCATTATATTCCTTCAGAAGGTTACAATAGTTTTAGGCAAGTTTTGGTACATTTGTGAAAAAAGATACAGGATAAATCCTTTTCAATTTAATTACTGTAGATCACTAAATTTTCGCGACACCTTATTTTCGCGAGATAGTCATTGACTCTTTTTTAGCGAGACAAAATTTTCACGAATTGTGGTTATTGATCTATATAATCTTAAGGAATACTATTATACTCGAGAATTAAATTTTCGCGAGCACACTATCTCATGTAATTACGCGAAAATAAAGTTCTCGAGAATAAAAAGTGATTTACAGTATTATTTTTTAAATTTAAAAAGTGTTAGTTATTCCATTTTTTTGTTTGTTGCAGTGGTTTAGTTTAAAAATTGTAAATCTAATCATCAATTAACTAAGATTGGGAAGTCTAACACGCATTCCTGTTTTCAGTCACATTTCGCCTTCATGCAGCTTCCTCCATGGTTAAATTTTTAAATGTGGAGAACCCTGTATCATACTGAACCTGTCCAATGATCATGATAATACTGAATCAAAGGTACTTAACCAATGATTATGATGATACTAAACCAATGATACCTTCAGGTATTAGAGGAGCCCGGAGAAGAAGAGAGTCGGTTTGATATGATGGTCCCTACAGTAGTGTATCCAGGGTCGTCTTCTCCAGTCAAGGCCAAGGTTTGTAGACATCATAGTCAATGTCTTATTAGTCTCTACAACCAAGTTAGTTGTTTCTGTAAAAAAGTCTAAGGTGGCAGTGTATATCAGCACTCAGCCATGTTATGCCTAGGGCAGTCTCTTTTCCGAATTTAGTATGTCTATTTCACACTCTTTACAGTCTTTCAGTCTAACAGTCTTGCACCTTTTCCTTCCGAAAACCAGATGCAGACAAAAATATATCGTTATACCCAGAATAGTTTAAGTGAATTGTTTATTGATGCCATGTATGACTGAGAAGTTAGATGATTATACATGATAAGATCTCTTTTCATCCAATCCCTTAAGTCTGAATAAACTCTGGGTTCATCTGATTCAAAAAAGTCCATATTAAACACCCTTCATCTGGTCCACACAAAGTGCACCCAAGTGCACCCAATCTAGTCATTTGAAAATGAACAAGAATGGTGTGTTTTATCTAGATCCTTGTAAATCTACACACCATTGCATTGGATGGAAAAGCTTGATTTTGTATTACTAATTATATTAATGTAAATTGCTGAATTTCAGGAAGATCTTCAGTATGGAGTGGTCAGACAGTTTACATTCTCATCACAACTTCAACGAATGTCAGTGGTGGCCAGGAAACTGAAAGGACAGAGCTTTGAGCTGTACACTAAAGGGGCTCCAGAGATGATTGTATCCCTCTGTAAGCCCGATACCGTCCCTCCTGACTTCCAGGAGAAGTTAATGTCCTACACACAGCACGGCTACAGAGTCATCGCAATGGCGTGGAAAGAATTACCCTCTAAAATTAATTATGTCAAAGTCCAAAGAATACAAAGGTTAGTCGGGGAAAGTTATTTAGCACAATTATGCCCTACTCCTCCAGTTTGCAATAGCAATAAAGATATATACAAGATGTTGATGAAGGATTTTAATTATTCCAAGGAATGAATTTAATAGATACTTAATTTGTGAAGAAGTTCTCTTGAAATGCAGAAATTTTTCCATTTAAAATTACAGGGAACAAGTAGAAAAAGATCTGAATTTTCTTGGCCTGCTAGTGATGGAAAACAAACTGAAGCCAGAAACAACACCAGTGATTAATGAACTTAGGGAGGCTAACATTAGATGTATCATGGTCACAGGTGAGACTGATAAACATTTATGAACAGAGGGAGGCAACAATTGTATGTAATTTTAAGCTAACAAAGATAGGAAATAATTATTTAACTACACTGAATTAGCTTACTCTTATACTTTCTCATGAAACACTTTGCTATATATGTGTGAACTATATTTAGTCTCTTATTTTATCTGTTGGTAGGTGACAATATTTTAACGGCAATCAGTGTTGCCCGGGAATGTCGTATGGTGGACCCTGCAGATCAGATCATCTTAGTGGAGGCAGCCGTTACCAAGGACAACAGGCCCGTGTTAAACTTCGTGTATGCAGACGATAAGACTAAGCCAGTGGAGGAGGTTAAGAATGGAGGCTCAGGGAGTCTGATTCAGATTGAGGAGCTGGACCAGGTGTTCCACTTCGCCGTGGAGGGAAAATCCTGGTGGGTCTTACAGAAGCACTACCCAGAGATCCTGTCCAAGGTGGGGCTTCCCGGTGGTTCCGTCGGGAATTCTAGACATTTATCTGATGATGATGATGCTTTTATGTTTCAGTTTGTTAGCATTAAGTTATTTATTATTGTCTTTTGCAGGTGGTTGTCAAAGGAACTGTCTTTGCAAGAATGTCACCAGAGCAGAAAAGTCAACTTGTAGAAATATTACAAGATCTGGGGTATTTGACTTAGATTGCTTCATAACATACTAAATGTATTGATTCTAATCAGAAATATATATCTGCTGTTTGATTATCATTTGTATTTTTACACCAGACAAAGTAGACTATAAGATGAATTTTTTCCATTCTAGCTACTATGTTGGTATGTGTGGGGATGGAGCCAATGACTGTGGAGCACTAAAGATGGCCCACGCTGGGATATCTCTCTCAGAGGCAGAGGCATCAGTAGCCTCTCCCTTCACCTCCAAAGTCCCCAATATAGAATGTGTACCTAATGTCATCAGGTAAATAATAGTTTCTCCCTTCACCTCCAAAGTCCCCAACATAGAGTGTGTACTTAATGTCATAAGATAAATAATAGCTTCTCCCTTCACCTCCAAAGTCCCTAATATAGATTATTATACCTCATTATAATTATTCTACACAACACATTATCTGATTGGTTCTAGATTGTCATGTGATCAGGCCATAAAACTTCATATTTCACGGCCGTCGGCATGCTTTTCATCATATTCCACCTCTTCGGATACTTAGTGTATTTTTCCGCAATACATTTATCTTTCATTGAAAGAAAACTTCTTGAGAGTAGTAGACATCACAATAGCCTGGTTTACATCTCAAATTTGATGATTAGTGATGTACGTGTCAAAAGGTTTCAGTAGCTTTACGCTAAAAATGGAAGTGAATTTGAGAGCGGTGCTAAATTTGAAGTTTATGTTTATTTCAAAGTTTTTGCTTGTTTCGGTATAATAAACAATTCATTGCATGATAGTGAGGGAAATATGAAGATATATTCAGCCAAGAAATATCATATTCCCCTCTGGCAAAGCCCTAGGGAAATATGATGTTTCTTGGCTGAATATATCTTCATATTTCCCTCACTATCATGCAATAAATGTATAATGTGTACCTAATATTATCAGGTAAATAATAGCTTCTCCCTTCACCTCCAAAGTCCCCAATATAGAGTGTGTACCTAATGTCATCAGGTAAATAATAGCTTCTCCCTTCACCTCCAAAGTCCCCAATATAGAGTGTGTACCTAATGTCATCAGGTAAATAATAGCTTCTCCCTTCACCTCCAAAGTCCCCAATATAGAGTGTGTACCAAGGTAAATTATAGCAAATTTTTTATGCTTTTTTCTAGTGTATTTAATGTATGAATAAACTTTTTTTTACAGACAAGGTAGAGCGGCATTAGTGACTTCTTATGGCATCTTCAAATACATGGCATGTTACAGCTTAACACAGTTTGTGTCAGTCTCCATACTCTACTGGGTAAGTTTGTGTCAGTCTCCATACTCTACTGGGGAAGTTTGTGTCGGTCTCCATACTCTACTGGGGAAGTTACTAGTCTTTGTCAGTGGCTTACCTATATTGGGTATTCTCTTTTCTTTTTTTTACTGAGCAAGTCTGACACATGTTTGTCTATTTCTAGGCTATACTCTACTAAATAAGACTTACAGCTGGAGCCTATCAATTGCAAAGTTTTTCAAAATTTGTGAAGCTTGTTTGTATATTTCTGAGTGTAAAATGTACTTTTGTATTTTCCTCCTACAGATATCAGCCAGTCTGACTGATCCTGAGTTCCTGTACATTGATCTATTCCTCTTATCAACTCTCAGCATTACCTGTATGTAGTTCCCTTTGATAAATGTCTTTCTAGATCAAATGAAAAAAATGATACTAAGTAGTATGTTGGATGTGGTTTTTGTTCCTTTTTTCACAAAAAGCAGGGAGTATTGATTTGGTTCAGTTCCTCTGCTTATCTGTCCATTTGTCTGTGTGTGTAAAAATTAAATTCCAAATAATTTCTTGTGATGTTCTTAAACAATGACTTTTTGATTGACTGTCTTTCCTCAATTATTCTTCAAACTCTTGCACAACATTTAAAAGAAATTTAAAATAGAAATGACAACTTTATATTTAAGTTGCAATATTTACTAATGAAAGAAGTCAAGATCTTGCTAAAGAATCAATGTAATGGTATTCAGCCGTCTGCATAGATTTGAATATGGTTATTTCTATCATTGCATGTTTTACAGTTGGCAGGACTGAGCCTTACCCAGAACTGGCCAAGGAGCCACCACCCATTAGTCTGACCAATATCTTCCCCATCATGTCACTGGTCCTACAGATGATCATCCAGGCTTCTGTCCAGGCTTTCTTCTTCCTTCACATTAAATCACAGCCATGGTAAGAAATCACATCCAATCATGGCCATGGTAAGAAATCTCTCCCAATCAGATCTAAGAAACTTACCCAATCACATCCATGGTAAGAAATCATATCCAAGAAGCCTTACCCAATCACATCCAAGAAACCTTTGACACCCAATCACAGCCATTGTAAGAAATCGTATTCAAGAAACCTCTCCAAATCACATCTATAAAACCTCACCCAACCACTGGGATGGTAAGATATCTCTCCCAATCACAGCCATGGTAAGAAATAACTACCAATCACATCCATGATAAGAAATATCTACCTATCACAGCCGTGGTAAGAAATCTCTACTAATCACAGCCATGGTAAGAAATCTCTCCCAATCACAGCCATTGTAAGAAATATCTTCAATTAGAGCCATGGTGGACAACATCCAAAGTTCTCTTAATTATGATTTTTAATAGTGAATTTCCCTCAGCATTGCATAGCATGGAAATTAATCTTGCTCTAAAGAAATATTCCTTATCACAATAACTGGAAAAAAATTATGACCTGACTTTAGGATCATGAAGCAGTTAGCCTAAAATGAAAATTGTGCAAGCATTTTCATAAAGGTTGTTTACTTTCCTTTACAATTAACATTTAGTTAATTTTGATTTTCAAATTTTAACACAAATGATTCATTTTTAGATTCAAATACACACAAATAACATTTAAGATGAACTTATGACGTTTACAATAATTTTCTGTAAAGTTTGAGTCATTTCAGGATATTAACAGTTATTACTTTATCAGGTTCCAGCCGTTTGTGGAGAACCCAGATGACGACTATTGGAGCTATGAGAACACTGCTGTTTTCTCCATTTCTGCCTATCAGTACATCATTCTGGCTGTTACTTTTGCCAAAGGCTTCCCATATCGCAAAAACATGTTCACTAACTGTAAGTACCTGTTATGTTTATAAATTAAAGAGAGAAAATTGAAATGCAAAACTGTCCTCCCCTGGCAAATGAAGTCCTTCTGTTTGTCTGTTAGCTGTTCTGGCATAGATATCATTTCTGTTCCTTATTTAATAACATTTTAACAAAAATGAAAATTTGAATACTATAACGAACAGTATTCGGTTTAATGGTGGGAAAAAAAATATGAAAATTGTTTTGCAGATTGGTTCTTGGCTAATGTTGTGATTTGCTTTTTGACAACAATTTGGGTCACCATATACCCTGAACCTGAGGGATTTAAAGATTTAATGGAGGTAAATGTTCTACAAAATATTTCATTTATAAATATAAACATGTATGTGATCAGTTTGAGCAGACTGAAGGAAATTTCTCATGCTGAGATTAAAAGAATAATTCATCTCACAGCATAAAGATGACTTAATAATTATACAGTCAATTCTTGAATTATCGCCATTCCATTCATTGCCATTTTCGCAATACCGCCATGGTTTCCCAAGAATGTTTTTCCTGCTATATAAAATTATCTTTATAACGCCAAATTCGCATACCGGCATCCGCCACCCTGTTTTCACAACAAACGTCCATTTTTAAGTGTCAGTCATCTCGCTAATACCGCCACAGGTGCATGTGGTCAGTGACGCGTGGCTAATTGGTTGACACTATCCCTGTTGTAAAGCATGCAAGGCCAGTCAAGGTACAAGCAATTAAGTAAACAATAATTTTAACTTGAACTGTTAAAATAATTTTGTTTTCTGTTTGATAAAATCATTTAGTCAAGGCTTCACCACGAAAGCGGTCGTTGTTAAGTACGATACTATTTTGATGATCTCTGCTTTTAAAAACAATGCAAAGTTTGCTAAAAAAATAATTATAAGTCAGAAATTGTGAACGTTTCATTAACAATGATTTCATAAAACAAAGAATTTATTCAAGAACTTATTTTACGTACTATAGGCAAAATATCATGACGATCGACCCAGCATTTTTTTTTCAATATCAGACGTGCAGATTCACATGCATACACATGTACTTGTCTTAATTTCATAACTGAATATTTTGTTTTAGCGAAATTGTACATTAAAAAAATTACTTGAAGTATTTTCAAATTTAGAAGTATGTTTATATATACATGTGCATGTGACATACTTGCCAACTCACCCGATTTCGTCGGGTCACACCCGATTTTTCAAACCCGATTATTTTTTATGAATGCTTATCACCCGATTTTTGCCAAACAACCCGAAAATTTTCCGGATTTGGTTCGTAAATTAGGTTGCACTTTTAACTTCCAGTTAAAACCCAAGCTTAGATCTACATGTAAACAATGCCGATGGATTAATTATCAGTGCAGGTGTAAACAATTAACTGGGTGTTGTTTTGACAATTCAATGTCTGAAGTCAATTAAAATGGCTTAATTCCAATAGAACTAGATCGTTATCAGGGCCAACAGGAACAAATTGAACCAAACACATGTCTCTGATTGAACCAAGAAAAAGAGAAACGATATCTATGCAAGTTACATATCAAGGAATCTTGGGGGAAAAAAAACCCTTTCATTCTAGATAAAATAAAGTGATCGAAGGCAGTGTAGGCCTAACTTCACATTTAAAACATATTGCAGTAGTTAATTAATTAAGGGAGAAGAAAAATAACTTCAAAACTGAAATTGGTATACATACTTTCAAATTTAGCAGAAACTGAAACATGTGAAAAGGCTTTTTAAAAAAAATGCACAATTACTTTTGAATCAGGTCAATATAGAAATACGAAACCTTCGATCAATTCTCATTTTTAACATGTGAATTAAATCAAATTATATATGAATTTTTTGTCATAGTAAATTAAATCCTTTTTCAATAAAAAAAAATCTCAATACACAAATACTTTGTATATATATTATAAAATTTAATCATGGTATTATGTCGTGATATAAATGTGTCATGACCAGATTTTTACATGCTGGAGGTTGGCAAGTATGATGTGATAATAAGAATAGAAACGCCAAATGGTATTTCTAAGAACAATAACTCTACGTCTTATTTCCTAAAAGATGGAAAATTCAATTCATCGCCAAATTCCTTTATACCGCCATGATTTCTAAATTACAAAAAGTGGCGGTTTATCGAGAATTAACTGTATATAGTTTTGTTGAAAAATTCTGGATAATTTATTGTGCTTTGAAAAAATTACTGTCACTTATTTAGCCAAAATAACAAATTGTGTTCTTAATCTCGTCCATACTTGCTTTAGAATTTTTATCAAAAACTGGATTAATATAATTCTGTAAGCTATGTGTTAATTCTATGTTTTAGCTTCGTCCTGCTGAAGATATTATTTATCGACTTCTTTACCTTGGGATAGCTGCTGCTAACTTCCTCTTGTCTGTGCTAATAGAGGTAAGACATTAGTTATCGACTTCTTTACCTTGGGATAGCTTGTGCTAACTTCCTCTCGTCTGTGTTTATAGAGGTAAGATATTAGTTATCGACTTCTGTACCTCAGGATAGCTGCTGCTAACTTCCTCTTGTCTGTGCTAATAGAGGTAAGACATTAGTTATCGACTTCTTTACCTTGGGATGGCTGCTGCTAACTTCCTCTTGTCTGTGGTAATAGAGGTAAGACATTAGTTATCAACTTCTTTACCTTGGGATAGCTGCTGCTAACTTCCTCTTGTCTGTGTTAATAGAGGTAAGACATTAGTTATCGACTTCTTTACCTTGGGATAGCTGCTGCTAACTTCCTCTTGTCTGTGTTAATAGAGGTAAGACATTAGTTATCGACTTCTTTACCTTGGGATAGCTGCTGCTAACTTCCTCTTGTCTGTGCTAATAGAGGTAAGACATTAGTTATCGACTTCTTTACCTTGGGATAGCTGCTGCTAACTTCCTCTTGTCTGTGTTAATAGAGGTAAGCTTATTAAGTGTTGGCTGTTTAAGGGAACTGATAGAACCATTGGATTTCTTGAGGTGAGGAAGCTGTAATGTTAGGGTGACAAGGGCAGGGGACCACCACATGAGGGAGGGTGAATGTAAGGGCAACAGATAAATGTAAGGGCAAGGGAGTATAAGGATGATGGTGACTGTACATTAGTGTTGACATTACCACCCTCCAATTCTCTAATGTTTTGATTGTCACTCCCTAACCCATGGCTTAATATCTATGGCATGCAGATCAGTACGAGGAATTTTTAAGTGAAAAATTCCTACTTAATTCAATTTAACACTCCCAAATAAAAGAGTACAGGACCGGACCCTGTATTGAAAAGGATTAGGTCTTTTAACCCTCTAGAGTGTTGGATCAAAGGTCTCAGTGATGCAGGTATTGTATGTTCATGCAAAAAATAAAATGTTTATGACCCTGCATTTTAGAAAACTCAAAAAATATTTTTCTTAATGGTACTTGGTTATAGAAAATCAGCTTTATTCTAGAGGCTATAATTAGCGATTTTTTAAATTGCAGACATACTTGCTTGATAACCCATTTCTACGAAGCAAATGTTCACAATTCGTTGACCGCCATTTTCATAAATCAGAAGCCAAGTACAAGACCATAGAAAGGGAGATAATGGAGTCTCCTGACTGGCCTCCAGTGGAGAAGTCCGTGGATGGTAAACCTAATGGCTACATGAGACTGGAGAGCGTGAATTCCTGTCACAGAGGCAGCGTCTATTACCTGTCAGGTTCAGAATCTGACGTCAAGAGTCTGACTTCTGTTTCTTCTAACAAGGCAGCTACCAACGAATGTCATGATGAAGTGGATAAATCCTCGTACAACCAAGGCTCCTTACCCTGCATTGTACGAGAATCTAAAGCTTCACCGGTGTCTACGACTGAGAGGCCGACTCGGAAATCGCGGACATTGAGCGAGTCAGCTGTAGACAACTCTGACGGAAAATTGACTGACGAGGACAGTATTCTGTCCAATGAAATCACTTCTTTGGCTCAAGCTCGATCCAGGGACAAAATCTCCAACAGTTCTAATGTAATACCCCTTCTTGATCCACCCCCAAGTAGAAAGAAAAGTGTTGGATCCCATGAAGATATAGTTATTTGAGAATTTTTGTTTTATTTGTTTGTCTTGTGTTTACAATCAATTTGTGTGTAATTTTGCTTTCACTGAAATGCATATTATTTTTTTTTGTAAGGTCTGCTGTGATATTCTTTTAAGTAGAATATGTTTAGATTTAACAGAAAATATAGCTAAATATAGCTATTTATAGTTTATGTCAAGTTTTATGTTCTAGTGGTTTTGTCTTTCATCATTTATTTTATCACTTTTTCCTGAAATAATGAAAATATTATACATGTTTTCCTTCATACCCATTTCTTTCTTCTCTATTTATACTAGTTCAAAACAATGATCTCAAGTTTATTCATTCTTTAATGTAACTGTAGTTCAATTTTGCATGTATATGATCTGTAGTTTTTTTTCCCCTTTATACTCGTAGTAGATCAGTATTCTATTTTTTCAAGTCAGGCTACAAGAGTCACAGACTTGTTAGATACTTCTGGTTTTCTATCCAGTTTCAACATACAATGTACTTTATTTAAGAGCTACAGTTTATTGTGATTATAAGCTTGATTAGATGGAGATAATTGGTTTTAATTTATAATACCTTTATTTTAATACCTACATGTACATGTGTTCTTCTATTACTGATAAAACAGGTACAATTGAAATTCGGTATCTTGACACTTGATATCTCGTATACCACAGATATTTCCAGGTGAGTTGGAAATCCCAGTTTCTCATTGTCTATGCATTTTTTACCTTGATATGTGGATTCTTCAGCTATCTCTTGGTTTTTCTCAGACTCATCAAGTTTGAAATAAAGAGGTTTACTGTAGTTGATTTTTGTGAATATTTAAACAATATATTAAAGACATTTTTACTTGTGTATAATATATAGCACAATATATTCATTTTAATTAGGTTAATTTATTAGGTTTTAATTAGGTTAATTTATTAATTTTTTTCTTGTAACAGTGAACTTTCCAGGTTTTTTTTTTCTAAAGCTCAGTAGCTGAAAGCTGCAGTGGGCTTTTCTGATCAAATTTATCTCTGTCCAATAACTTTATACATGTATATAAATCGATGTACAACAAAATCACACAATTTATAAACATGCATTTCTGTTTTTGACCCTGTGTAAGAATCGATCAAGACACAGTATTTCATAAAAACGTGTCAAAATTTCATATCAAGCATAAGATATCATGAAGAATAAACTTGTATTTCGAAAAGTAAAATGCATGTTGAAAAGCTTGCATTTGTCAGATATATGACTCACAGGTGAGCAATGTATCCAAAAGGCCTCATGTATAACTGTAAACTTAACACATGTATGATTATGGTGAAGCTATTTTCTATTTAATGTAAGAAGTATATTTATATAATAAAAGAAGATCCAAGATAAAAATTGTAATATTTAGAGACTGCATGTACAGTTTCTGGAAAGACTGTGTGAAAGGTCTTCCTAAATTACATAGTATTTATGTCAATCAAGTGTATAAAATGTGTTCAGTAAACATATATTTTTATAGCATTTATAGTCATACATACCAAGTTGAGGGTAAGTTCTGTCCATAGCATTTTTTTGTCCAAAGATTTTCTCTTAAATATGATGTTTTTGCCACTTTGAAGAATTAAATTATACCAAATGTCAAATGAACATGTGCATCTTGCATTGTTAAAATAAACAAGCAAATTCAAAGAATTGTGGTCCCCCGCTTTCGGTTTCTTTGTGGATGAGATGTTATTTTTTATGACATATTGTGTCTAATATGAACATCCTATCATGTCATTTATTTAGAAATTATCATTGAAGTTGATTTTTTTGGAAGGATGAAAACCCTAATCCTGGCCGTTAAAAAGTTATGGCCAAAGTAAAAAAAGTTTTTTTTAAAGTAGGTCAACTCCAAGGTCAAGATCAAAAGGTCAAATTTATTTTTATTCAATGAAAGGTTTTCTCACAAGGATTACATATGTGAAGTATGAAAGCCCTAGCCCTTACTGTTCAAAAGTGATGGTCAATGTTAAAGTTTTTTCATAAGTACTTAAATATTTAAGGTCAAGGTCAAAGTTGTTGATATCCAATGAAAGGACTTGCCACAAAGAATACATATATGAAATATAAAAGTCCTAGTATCAACAGTTAAAAAGTTGTGACCAAAGTTAAAGTTTTTTTGAAAAGTAGTTACAACTCCAATGTCAAGGTCAAAGGGTCAAAGTTGTTGGTATCCAATGAAATGTCTTCTCACAAGGATTACATATGTGAAGTACGAAAGCCTTAGTCCTCACCGTTCAAAAGATATGGTCAAGGTTAAAGTTTTTTTATAAGTACGTAAATCTCCAAGGTCAAGGTCAAAAGGTCAAGGTTGTTGGTATCCAATGAAATGTCTTGCCACAAGAAATACATACGCGAGATATAAAAGTCCTAGTATCTACTGTTAAAAAGTTGTGACCAAGGTTAAAGTTTTTTAAAAGTAGTTAAAACTCCAGGTTCAAGGTCAAAGGGTCAAAGTTATTGGTATCCAATGAAAGGTCTTCTCACAAATATTACATATGTGAAATACTAAAGCCTTAGTCCTCATCGTTCAAAAGATATGGTCAAGGTTAAAGTTTTTTCATAAGTACGTAAATCTCCAAGGTCAAGGTCAAGAGGTCAAGGTTGTTGGTATCCAATGAAATGTCTTGCCACAAGAAATACATATGTAAGATATAAAAGTCCTAGTATCTACTGTTAAAATGTTGTGACCAAGGTTAAAGTTTTTTAAAAGTAGTTAAAACTCCAGGTTCAAGGTCATAGGGTCAAAGTAATTGATATCCAATGAAAGGACTTCTCACAAGTATTACATATGTGAAATACAAAAGCCTTAGTCCTCACCGTTCAAAAGATATGGTCAAGGTTAAAGTTTTTTAATAAGTACGTAAATCTCCAAGGTCAAGGTCAGAAGGTCAAAGTTGTTGTTATCCAATGAAAGGTCTTGCCACAAACAATATATATGTGAAATATGAAAGTCCTAGTACCTACTATACAAAAGTTATGGCCAAAGTAAAAGTTTGGAATTTTTGTGTAAAAGTGGGTCAAACTCCAAGGTCAAGGTCAAAAGGTCAAATTTGGTGGTACCCAAAGAAAGGTCTTGTCACAAGGAATACACATGTGAAATATGAAAGTCATAGCTCCACTAAATCAAAAGTTATGGGCAAGGTTAAAGTTTTTGTGACGGACAGACTGACAGACTGACGGACAGACGAATGAGATTTAATGTCCCCTCGCTTTCGCGAAAGCGGGGGACAAAAAATGTATGGCTTTCAATATTAATATAAAGTCTTTTATGGATTACTGAAAAATAACTTGTTTGGACATAACTGAAAATGAGGAACTTAGAATGTCATTCATGATACATGTACAAAGTTATGAGTCATGACCTGTAACAATTGAACAAGGTCAAGGTTATACCAGGAGGGTACAAAGGTCTTAATACTTTGGTAATACATTAGAAGCTAATATACGTCAGACAGAGGCTCCTTGAGACTTACTCAAACCCAGGGTAATGTTGACAAGGTCACAAGTTTATAAAGTTTTAAATTTCTGCTTCAGCTATAAGTTGAAAGGAGAGAAACATTGGATGATTGAACCAAAACACAAAATTTGCTTGTGAGAAGTAGAAAATAAAACAAGCCAGCACCATGATTATTAGACAAGGGGAGGGATACTGGATTTTAGATTTTAAATTCTTGTCCATTCCATTAAATTATTGCTGACTAACTTGGCAAAAGATAAACAGCAAAACATGCTTGTAGCAAAGTGTCAGGCATGACTATAAACATAATTCATTATCTTGGGTGCATTCAACAGCAAAGCTACGCGGTTGAACAGAGAGCTAACCTAGCAGCTGCGAAGGGTGAGGTAGCATAAATATTTAATGTCAAGTACCAAATTCAAAAAAGATGGCCTCCTTAGTTACAACTTTGCAACAATATGATTTCAACAAAAAAGGGTATTATTTCCTACATCTTAGGAAATTTAATGAAAATTTACAAAAATGTTTTTCACTTGAAATAAGCTCTTGATTTATTTTACAAAAATAAGTTTTTACAGATACATTTTTATATACACTTGGCTGTTAAGGTAGCTGTCCTCTCAGTAGAGTTATCTACAATGTAGCTGCCAGGTTAGCGGCTTCAATCTTGAATGCAGCCCTGATACATGTACTATGTTTTAAAACTTTAAAATAAAAGTCACTTTGCTAAAAGTGTGTATTTGTTGTTTGTTTAATACAACCATGTTTACTGCATTGGGCCTATAAGCAACAATTTTGATCCCTGGACATAATAACACCAAGTCAAGGTTACATTCAGATTTGTTTAATTCTGCAAGTCAGTCTCTGAAATGTAGAAGTCCAGCAAACTTTGTATTGCAGACACATCAACAGGTTTCTCTGGCATTAAACATTCTTGTGTTCAAGATTTTTGAGGGTAATTAAGGTCACATGGCTTGTAGGTGATGGTTTGGCCATGATGTTTTAATGCTAGAATTGTGAAAAATCCCAATTTCATGTTGACACAAAGGTTGCTATGGCCATCAATGGAATACATATCAACATCTTCAGGCTACATTTTTTGGCCAGAATACGGAGTCCAAGTTCATAGCAAATTAATTTGATAAGAATTACCTAAAAATTGAAAATTATGTCTACTAAGTGACCACTCAAATATCTTACTTGATACAAACATGTCTGATAACCAGAAGTCTCTGTCGAGACTGTAGCTCTACTGGTTTGTACTTGTAACAAAGGATGAGAAAAGAAGCCATTGTCATTAGACCAAAACTGTAGAAGGAGTAGCATTTTAAAGGAATTTCAGACATTTGTATTTTTAGTAACAATGACAACACCATTCATCGAAATCAAAAACCGATGCACTATTTTAATATGTATATTAGTGTAGTCTACTTGTGTGCCAAGTAAAATTGAAATAAGACCAAAACTATAGACAAAAGTAGAAATAGTAGCGTTTAAAAGGAATTTCAAAGAAAATTCTATTTTTAGTAACCATGGCAACACCGTTCATCGAAATCAAAAAACAATGCACTATTTTATGTATCTTAGTGTAGTCTACTTGTGTGCCAAGTTATATTGAAATCAGATTAAAACTGTAGGAGGAGTAGCGTTTTAAAGGAATTTCACAGAAAATTCTATTTTTAGTTACCACAGCAACACCATTCATCGAAATCAAAAACCGATTCACTATTTTATGCATCTTAGTGTAGTCTACTTGTTTGCCAAGTTATATTGAAATCAGATCAAAACTGGAGGAAAAGAGGCATTTTAAAGGAATTTCTCAGAAAATTATATTTTTAGTTACCACGGTAACACCATTCATTGAAATCAAAATCCGATGCACTATTTTATGTATATTAGTGTAGTCTACTTGTGTGCCGAGTTATATTGAAATAAGACCAAAACTGTAGAAGGAGTAGCGTTTTAAAGGAATTTCACAGAAAATTCTATTTTTAGTAACCATGGCAACACCATTCATCGAAATAAAAAACCGATGCACTATTTTCTGTATCTTAGTGTAGTCTACTTGTGTGCCAAGTTATATTGAAATCAGACCAAAACTGTAGGATATATATATATAACCATGGCAACACCGTTCTTTGAAATCAAAAACCGATGCACTATTTTCTGTATCTTAGTGTAGTCTACTTGTGTGCCAAGTTATATTGAAATCAGACCTAAACTGTAGGAGGAGTAGCGTTTTAAAGGAATTTCACAGAAAATTCTATTTTTAGTTACCACGGCAACATCGTTCATCGAAATCAAAATCAGATGCAATATTTTATGTATCTTATTGTAGTCTACTTGTGTGCCAAGTTATACTGAAATCAGACCAAAACTGTAGAAGGAGTAGCGTTTTTAAAAATTGTTTACGGACAGACGGACTTAATCGCATTAGCTAAAACAAAAATATGAGGATTACATCACCGTCCAAGAAAATAAGAACTGAACATGTAAATTTTATTCACATATTTCATTTTCTGCATATGAATGCATCATTTATTATAAATTTTGTATTGATATACAGTACAGTCATACAGAAAAACAATATTTCAGTTTTATAGAGAAGTGGTTCTTTACTGATAGAGTCTTGAATCCCCCTCCCTTTTCATGTAACTAAAAGAAAAGGTAACATGTTTGTTCCAAAACATTGCATCAAGCTTGAATTGAAATTGCCAGTTTTAAAGCTATTATTTGATATATATGCACAAAATCTTAATAACTATGATGTACCGGTAACAACAATTGCTCAATCTGAGCTGAAAAGGCAAGAACAATCTGAATTAGTTTCACTTCATTACCAGGTATATACAGCACTTAAAATAAAACAAATATAACATTCATTAAATAATGTAAGTCAGTGTTACTGCATTTTTCATATCACAAGTGTTTCACAACAGTACACAGCATATTTATATTCACTACTTTTCACACGATATCACTCATGAACATCAACCATAACAGATGTCAGGATCTCTAACCAGTTGCAGATTTTTTATAATCCCCTGGCTCTATGCCTTTCACTGAACACATAAACTTGAATTTCACTGTAAAAGAAGTCTCTATCTTTTTAAAAGCACATGTTCATTTTAACATCTTTTTCCCCAGTTTCTCTCTGCGAATCTCCCGTTTTGTCTTTTCTTTTTCCATTTTCTCGTACATGGATCGTGTCATGATTCCCTCGGGGACGGGTGCTATGGCGTCATAAAGTCCCATCTCCTGGTGTCGCTGTTTGGCAAACTCAACCAATCCCTGTAAGGAAAAGGTTTCATTAAGTTCTATCACTAAAATTTACTAAAAAATGCATTTCCGTATGTTGATTTATCTAAACTTAACTCAAAATAAATAAAATGATAAAGCATTTGGTTATTTACATTTCAATATATGTTTCCCTGTGAAAATCAAAAGTTATAACTTGTTGACATGAAGATTTTATTCTTTTATTCTGTTTTTCATACCTGGAATGTTCTTGGTTCATATATACAAATGTCATGTAAAACCTTCTTGTTTAGCTGAACATCTGACTGCAAGTGGAAAAAGGTAATACTCAGATACAATGAACATGTATTAACTGTACCACCATCATATACTTAGCATTCAGGTACATTGTACCTGTATACATATGGCAAAATTAACATAACATTTAAATTAAAATCACCTGACTATTAGATCAAAAACAGTTCAGCAATAACACATTTATATAAGCTTGTAGTGACTGACCTCAGCTAGCACGGACATAAAGGGAACATACTCCATGTCATGTTCTGCTAGAGCTGCTGAGAGGCGCTGTATCCACATCTATAACATTAACAATTAAAGGAACATACCAGTGATAATCATATGAACTGTTCTGTACCCTAGAGTAAACATCAGAACTGTTCTGTAGTCTAGAAGCAATGCACAACTTGCTTTATGTGAATTTTGTACTGACCTCTTTCATATCCAGTTTCTTTTGTTTTCGTGTTCTTGTGACTCTTTGTAACATCTTCTGAGCTGCACGGACAGCTATGGCATAACAGTTTCTTCTTCTACCATAAAAATGCTATTAAGTAAAGGAAAAACATATATTACTAGTAACACATGATAAACTTTAAACTTCCAGTTTACATGCAAAGTTTACACTTTTAATAACTTAGATTGGTCAGCATATGGTAAGAATAAGGCAATGTAAACACAATTCAAATAGATACACAAATGTTTTCAAATTAACTGTCATAAAAATTGTCAGCTTTTGTAATTTCGTACAATTTCTAGTCAAATAAGAGTCCTAGTGATATTTTACTTTGAGAAAATCAGTACAAACAATTTCTCCTTTCTTTCCTGAAGTAAGTATTAATTTAAATTGGCTTTATACCCCGGTAGAAGTAGCTACAGAGTGTCACAAAGTATGTGACTTTCTACTGTTCTATCACCCCAGAGACTTTTTAAAACAGTTAAAACTCAGTTTGCACAGGTCAGGCATCCTGAGAAAAACGTCTAAGATAAACAAAAATCACATCCCTTCTATATTAAAATACATAAAGATTAAAAAGAAATGAATTTTTGATCCAAGGCTTCATCTGCAACAATGTTAAAAAAAATTGGAGCCTGTACGGGCGTACGTTAGGCTAGGAGTCGAAGGAGAAAATCAAACAAACCCATGTCAGCCTAAATATAAAATTCTTTTTGTTCGTGCGATCTGGATGAGGAACTCCTTCATGCATTCTCCGAAGGCGAAAGAGTCGAGCATAAACTTGACGAGATAGGAAAACCATGTTTGACAACAGACAAGCACGTTTCGCAAGGGTATTTGTACTTTCACTTTGTCGAATGTATCATTAATCCGTACGATAAATGGTTTTAGTTAAAAACTTGAAGAAATTCGTTCATTGCGTTTTATAACTTTTAAGTGGGAAATTTTCCTCATATATTATTATTGATTTTTATGGAGAACAGTAATAAAAAGAAATTTTCAGCATAAATAAAGACAGTCTGTTTAATTTCGACATGCTGTCAATGATCAAAACTGAAAGTAAACATTCTGCATGACTGATCAAGGTCAGAGTTCAGGGAATAGGACCATACGAGACGTGCACGTACACCGGCTTCAGTTGTAGAAGATAAACAGCGTTGACATCTGTGAGAGGAATAATAATACAGAATCTCAACAACCTCATAATGTCACAAGCAACGTAAGTTATCTCTACTCACGTGTTCATAGCATGTAAACTGACAGTTTCATATCTAGGCCTACCTTGTCAAAAAATTGTGATGTCAAAATGTAGAAATTCATTAGTCATTAAGATTAAATTATAACCTGCATCATTATAAAATAAAGATTTTCTTCTAAGGTACAGACCAAGCAATTCTAACTAAGTTTTTGCTCACGTCTCAAGAAATACCTAATGAAAAGACCTTGCCTTTAATCCTGTTAATCAGTCACACATTCTAATATATTTTATTCATTTTCTTCAGTGATTTGATCATGTTGTTCATTTAATTTTATTACTGTGATCAATCAGCTGAATGACAAGTTACAAAGTCAGACTTTTTCTGAATATACATCCATATCTAAATATTGTAATAATAATTTGGTGTGTCAATCAACATAATGAATCTGAAAAAGACTATTGGATATCAATCTAATTCTTATATTTGCTCATTTCAGCCTTTCTAAAACAGTAGCTATCCAGGGTATTTAGTTGTCATTTAGTATTATGCATGGTGAATGCATTATGTACAAGTTTAAAACTCTACCTTATTTTTTTTAAAGGCAGGTCAGATGTTTTTCAAAGTCAAAACAAACTCTTAATGTTATAATTTGTCAATTGCTGCATGAAAATTAATATTATGAAAATGATTTACAGATAGGGCCACTCATTTCCTTGCTTTCAGTGTAAGGATGTAAGAAAGACAAAGGTGACAAATGAGGAAGTACTATCTAGATTGCAGGGGTCCTGAGTCAACACATAGCTGTTGGATGGCAACATGTAGACTCAGGACCCCTGATGTTATGAGGATCACGATGGATCTAAATAAAAAGAAAAAGGGTGTAAGGATATAAGGGAGACAATTTATGTTGTATTGAGTTGGCATAAAACTCAGAGAGTGAGGTTGAAAGGGAGACAGTTAAAGGAGACATAGAGGAAAGTGTGACAGTTAAAGGAGACATAGAGGAAAGTGTGGGGTAGACAAATACCCCAGGGAGCAAGGATACATACTGGGGTTCAGTTGAAACATTATAGATATGGGAAAAAAGATATGAAGATGTTATGGTTTCCAATGAGAGAGTATGCTTATTTTGTAATAAAACCAAGGGAATTGGGGGGAGGTGGTGTTAGGGGTTCAAATGCGACAACAAATGAAGAGAGTGAGTAGGTAAAAGGTTCAAATGAGAGATTGTTGGCTATGAAAAACCCAGGGAGAAGGGCATTATGTTTAAAAAGAGAAATAATGGGCTAGGGAAAAACCCAGGGAGTCTGAATGCAAGAGAGACAATTGATAGTACATGGAGTAGGAAAAAAACCCAGGAGTAAGGATGAAAGTGATGTTAGGCTTACTTTCTCATCCTGGACTCCCTTATCTCACTAATTTCACTCTTGTTGTTCCCCTACCCTTAGCCCCTCTATCTCCCTCCCTTGTTCACCCTCATAATCTTGCTTCCTCACCCTGTGGACACGAAATCAAGTACCGGTAGGTGGCCATGTAAATCAGCCCTAGTATATATAGGCATAACTGTTTATTCATTTTGTATTACTGTATACAGGGAAATTTTGGCCCCCGTTTTATTTTCGCCCCTTTCGCCCTATCCTCTTTTGGGCGAATTTAAAATGGGGCGAATTCAAAGAATACAGTATAATTTCTTAAACAAAACTATGACTGGGCGAATTTAAAACGGGACAAAATTGTTTTCAAGTGTGAAAGGGCGAAAATAACACGGGGCAAAAATAACCCTGTATACAGTACCTTGTACTTCATATTTATTGGGTCTATACATTTGTCTACTCATAAGGGAAATTTTCAGTCACCATTCCTTGTTTGAAAATCAGCGTTATAGCTAGAGACCCACAAGAAACAAGTAGATATTATCTTACACCTTGTAAATTGATCCATAAAGTTTTAACTACATTTTGTAGTACTCTTGTGGAGAGATTTATTGTCTGTCTGTTTCTATTGCTCTATGGAGGGCAAAGTCCAGACTCAAATTACTGCATTTGTCCAAGTAAATGGTGAGGGGTCTAAGAAAATTTCAAAAACAGTAATACATATTAAAAAGAACTGTGTATGCTTTACTTTCAAAGGTTAATTGGTTTGCATTTTAAGTCATCAAATATGTATCTGAAAATGGGTTTTATCAGTGAAGGGAATGAATTTCCTGGTAGGTGGCAAAAAAATTAGTTTTCATCACAGTAACAGTTATTTTTTTAACTGACTTTGTATCATGATAAGAGGAAGCTTCGCGGTTTATAAAGCTTGCCCCAAGTTATGTTTTTGATTAATTTCAGATTCCTTAATTAAAAATTACAAGAAATGACAGATGTATACTTGAATGACTGGCACTTTATTTCATGGGGGGGGGGGGGGGGGGGGAGTCAATGTCCTTGGGCAAACACAATTTTGTTGGCTCATGGGGACATAATTTTGTGGGTATCTCATATATAAAGAAGTTTCAATGAATAAATATGATGAAAAAATAATTGTTTGTTGGGATGTAAATTGGTGAATAATGGTGGCCTACAAAATTCACAAACA
The DNA here is from genome assembly GCF_032062105.1 of Saccostrea cuccullata. Taxonomy (NCBI): domain Eukaryota; kingdom Metazoa; phylum Mollusca; class Bivalvia; order Ostreida; family Ostreidae; genus Saccostrea; species Saccostrea cuccullata. The sequence continues at coordinate 175,899 of NW_026939570.1, read as the reverse complement.
TTAGTAACCCATGGACATTGGTGATTCTTCAGTACATGTATATTTAAGGAATCACTCTCTTGTTTGCTTGATATGCCAGGGCATCAACTATACATTGGATAATTTACATAAGGGATGAAGCACGTTTTGCATAAGTTAAATAATGTTTCCAACTATCATTATTAAATGTCCCAGACATACCCAACAAACTATAGACAGTGATTCCTTTTCATTGTGAAATAGAGTTGTAAATTTAGATTTTAAAAATGTTGTCTAATAGACCTTTAAATTACATGAGGCCTCCCATGTCAATTTCAATAGTCCCGCCCAATGACATCAGACACAAAGACAGACACACAAGATCTACATACATATATTAGGCCTCCTTAGCCCCTGACCTTTTGTTTGGCGAAATTTACATTCCGGTACATGTAGAATGACCAATAAATCAACTCACCTTACTTTCAAAGAGTTTATCACAGAGAAAACAAATAAAAATGGAAATATTTATACATGCTATTGGTAATACCAGGGTATGTTCAACAAAAACATCAACATAGGAATCTAAAATTTACAATTTTTAAAAATCTTTTATATTCATCAAATTTCCATTTTTTGAGGAAAACAAAATCATTAAATGATATAGGGGAATTGATTTGAATTCATGGTTGAAGAGACTATCACACCATGTCATGGAATATTTATAATTTTGTTGTAAGATTTATTTGATGGAGAATGTAAAACAAATTCAGACATGTTACTTCCTGCTTGTGGGATCTGATGATTTGTGACTCATCAAAGATGACAGAAAAAATTTCCTGTTTAACAGAGACAGGGGAACTTTCTCATCATCTTCAGTGTCAAACTAATCTACACTACTAATCAAATGAATAATGTACTGAAATGTATCAATAACATTAAGTTGATGGGGATGAAAAAACATCGGCTTTCTTGTATGATTTATACATGTATGTGCAGGCCCATAAACAATAATTTCAGTGGAGGGGGGGGGGGTTTACAATAAATAGTATTTTTAGTTTGGAGGGAGGATCATGGGGCACTAACAAAAATAAATTGATAAAAAAAATGTCATTAGGAATATCTGACTTGTTTAAGCATAAAGCAGAGTACTGCTATATCTATATATATGTGCTAAATAATTAACCTTGTGCCCAAAGAAGGAAAAAAGAAAATAAATTTCATAACCTCACATGCAATATCTCTTTTACTGGCTGATTACTTTTTATGATGACTTATTTGTTGAGAATTTGTTTTCTAAATTTTTAATTTGTATATATCAGATTGTCATGTTTAACTTGTGTTCAGTTGGAAAAGAACAAGAATTGGGTTTTTGATCTATAAGTAACTGAGACCAAACCAGATTTCATGATTGAAGTTAATAAATCTTCATGTCAAGCAGAAAGTTTTAGAAATATGATATGGCCTTAACATGTTAAAAAACTAATTTTGTGACTGACTTTGGAACAGTGCACTGATCTCATTGCCATATTCCATATAATGGCTGAAACTTTTTTTTTAATCTATCATATTATGATAGATTAAAAATACAAATATATTTATATGCTTTTTTTGTAAAAGTTTTAGGAAAAATACATTTTTTTAAAATATCATTTTGAGGAATTGCAGAGCTTGATAATGAGTAATGTAACCCCATCCCCAAATTAATAAAAGATCAATTTAACACATTTTGTAAATATAAAAGTTTTAAAGTATTGATTTAGTATGTTTTAAAGCATTCATTACTCAGACTGATTAATTGATTGATTGACTGACTGATTGATTGATTTTACAGGGGGGACATTGCCCTGATTGGCCTGGCGGTTATGGGTCAGAATCTGATTCTAAACATGAATGACCATGGCTTCACAGTAAGTGGAACACAGTGACCTTTAATTATTCAAAAAAACCAGTTAACATTTCATGTCTTTCTGAAAACATAAAAGGCTTAAGCAAATGATAATTCATTAAGAATGTTAAAGTTGAAACGACTGCAAATTCTCCTTAATTTACTAGAATGTGTCATTTCTGTTTGGACTTAATCATGAAACTCTGCTTTATGATATGAAAGGGACTAAATGACTTTATCTACTTTGAAAGTCCAGAATTAATACATTGAATTTTTTGCTTCAGGTTGTTGCATTTAATAGAACTGTAGAAAAAGTGGAACATTTTTTACAAAATGAGGCCAAAGGAACAAAGGTCATCGGGGCAAAGTCACTAGAGGACATGGTCAGTAAACTGAAGAAGCCGAGGCGGGTCATGCTGCTGGTCAAGGCTGGTCAAGCGGTGGACGACTTTATCCTCAAACTGGTCAGACTCTTGTTATAATGACTGACCAATGAGTATTAGAAATAGTCAAATATGTGTTTGTAATTCGTTATAATCAATTGCATTAGCTCTGCATTGTTTGTTCAAATTGTTGTGTTGTAGGTCCCATTATTAGAAAAAGGAGATATAATTATTGATGGAGGAAATTCAGAATATAAAGATAGCAATGTAAGTATAGAAATGATAATTATCTGTACCGGACAAGTAAGTAATAGTGTCTTTCATTTGTGATCCATTAATATGTTTAATTGGATGAAAAATAATGTGTTGTAAATTTAAGTTTGTGTACCTCTCTGTACATATTGATTTTTAATGAAAATCAAATTTGTTCAGGTGTAATGTTACTGTACGTGTACATAAATTGACATATTCAAAATTTAGCGCAAACACTGGTTGGGGTTTTCATAAAATTAGCGCTACACACTTCCACACTGTATATTATATTTGTATATGGTTTATTAGCACTATTTATGAATTACCTTTAGTGCATTGTTGTCCTGGCTAAAGCCGTTAAAACAAGAAGCCTGCTTTTTTAAGAACACATACAATAATTATTAATTAAGATGTTTTTAAAAAATTGATGTATTTGCTGTGGGGATGCTAGTATTGGGGATACTCCTGATTTTTAAGTTGTGCCTGTCATTATAGAGGAGATGTAAGGCTTTGGCTGCCCAGGGTCTTCTGTTTGTGGGGAGTGGTGTATCTGGGGGTGAGGATGGAGCAAGGTATGGCCCCTCCCTCATGCCTGGGGGAGCAGAACAAGCATGGTGAGTCTAAGTGTGGAGACTTTTATACTGTTCATTGGCCCTTCAATTGTCAAAAATGATGCTTAAAGAAAATCTTTAGAATCTATTATTCTTACAGGATATATAGGCATGAAAGAAAAAAATTAAAAACATTAATCAATTTCTGTGATTTCAGGCCAGCCATCAAAGATATCTTTCAGTCCATATCAGCAAAGGCAGGGAAGGAGCCGTGTTGTGACTGGGTAAGAACAAGCCCTACAATGGGAACAATCATTATATATCAGAATCTGTTCAAAATTACTACAAGCAGTTGCCCAGATTTATGTACAGATATCTATCTTATTTATGATCCTAGATGTAACTAATATCGAAAAAATACAAGAATTTGATTCTTCAGCTGGAAGTCACCATTTTATATAAACAGTTAATTTTAAGTGAATCCCATTCCAGCAACTTTCCACTACATATGAATAAGTGTCATATTGCCATGAGAAGATTTTGATACTTTTAACTTTGGACTGACAATACTTAGGTTGGACCAGATGGAGCGGGGCATTTTGTTAAGATGGTACACAACGGTATTGAGTATGGTGACATGCAGCTGATCTGTGAGGCATACCACCTGATGAAGGACGCGCTAGGGATGTCACAGGCAGAGATGGCCGATGTAAGCTTAAACAAATCACCTACAAATCAATAGCAAAGAGACCGAAACAGGTCACATCAGGCGTTCAAATAAAGTGCCTCAGGCAGCAGTTCTCGATTTCTTCTACCGATCCAGAGGGATTTATCAATAGTGTTTTGCAAATTTACAGTAAACACACCTGTACAGTTGTATTTATCTGAGGTCACATAATCTTCGTGGTGATGTTAAACAATTGGCCTGCAATGTTAGTTTTGATGATTGGGGAGAAAATGGAAAGAATATTAATTCAATCAGAGTTGCCAGCAGTTGATATTTCTAGACTACATAACCATTTTGCAGGAATTTAGATTTAAAAATTCAAAACAAACATTGCAGGTCAATTGTTTAACATTGCTTTGAAGATTATATGTGATACAAGCTAAAAAGAAAGGAAGGGGGGCTTGAATCTGCATTGGAATGAAATTTTTGCCAAAGCCCCCAAAAATTGTTTTTTGTGCCATTAGCAAAACAAACAATGCTTTGGCAATTTAGTCTATGATTTTGTTTTCTTGATAAGCTTGAGAAAATCTGGTTTTAGTTACCAAGAAGCCATAAGCAGGCACAAAACTCATGAGTGGTAGACTTACATTCTGCTATTAAAGACTTATTTTTTGCACCTATCTCTAGAAAATATTGAATACTTAATATATATAAAAGAATTCATCTTCAGACATTAGATGAATGGAACAAAGGGGAGCTGGACTCTTTCCTGATAGAAATCTCACGAGATATTCTACGATTTAAAGACAAAGATGGACAGTACCTGCTGGAGAAGATCCGGGATACAGCAGGACAGGTTAGTACCTCATGTACAGTAAAACTTGCTTACTTAGAAGTGTCAGGACCAACAATTCTGATTTGTTTTAAATATACTTCAATATGTTCTTTCAGTTCACAACATGTTTCACTATGCTTTTAGAGAATAAGAGTGAATTACTGTAGGCCTTCAATGTACAGCATTTCTTATCATATACCCTCTGTTCACTCATATAAAATGTTACTTGAACCTTAATGATTTTCCAAAAGAAATGTATTTTATTAGTAAAATACAAACAATTTTAGCAAAGCTTGTGGGGCAAAATTGGACAAAAAAGAAACTTCAACTTGGCAAATCTCTAAAGGAATAATAGATATTTATGTCATTAAGAGTTATCTCTCTTATCAGAGTATCAAAGAACCTTAATGGAGAACAAAATTTTAATTTCTGATTTTCATTTTTCTTTCTTTCTTATTTTATAGAAAGGAACAGGAAAGTGGACAGCTATCTCTGCCCTTGAATATGGAGTTCCTGTTTCTCTTATTGGTAAGACTCAGAGTTTTCCTGTTCATATAGTGTTACATAGTTTTGTAGTAGCTAAGAGGGCCTATATTAAAGTCAAGAAAAACTGCCTTCTGAATTTTTTGAGTTCATGCATGTAGCAAGAACTAGGATTTATTTCATAAAGCAATATTCGGTAAAAGTTATAAAATGAAGTTGTCTTTGAATGCTGACATTACTAGTATATTTTTTTTTACAGCTGAGTCTGTGTTTGCTAGATGTTTATCATCACTACAAGGGGAGAGAATTGAAGCTAGCAAACAGATACAAGGTCCAAGTAAAACAAAATATGAAGGAGACAAAAAGCAGTTTATAAATGATATCAAATATGTAAGAATCCCTCTAATTACCATATACATTATGCATTCTAGGCCTCTTAAAAAACTAGTATCTTACAGAAATTATGTCATCGTGACATGAAACTTTTTTGTCACACAATTCAAGAAGACTTTCAGACTTCAGTACTCTTTAAAATTATTGATATTGATTCTATTTATAGGACTTCTGTGTGTAAACTGAATAATTTTGTCACTTGTAACATTTCTGATAATTCATTTGTTGTACTCCTTTTCCAGGCTCTGTATGCCTCTAAAATAGTTTCCTATGCCCAAGGTTTTATGTTAATGAGGGAGGCAGCTAAAGAGTTTGGATGGAAGCTCAACTTTGGAGGAATTGCCTTGATGTGGAGGGGTGGATGTATCATTAGAAGGTCTGGCTAAAGAATTTGATGTAGATGCATAAAAATAAGGTCTGGCTAAATTATTTGTATAAGGTTAGATGTTTCATTAGGAGGATTGACTTTGTGGTATAATACGGTGGATGTATTATATAAAGATCCTACTAATAATATGGAGAAATCATATCAACAATGCACTATTTTATCAATGATTTAAGTTTTATGCGTTTTTCTTTTCTGTGTTTAGTGTGTTCTTGGGAAATATCAAGGAAGCTTTTGACAAGAACCCGCAGCTGAGTAATCTTTTACTGGACGATTTCTTCAAGAAGGAGGTCCAGAAATGTCAGGTAGGAACCGCTACAAAAGCAAACTAGTTAATAGCAGGTCTATTCTCAGTATTCTGTCTGTATGCTGACTTGAGTTAAATAGAAATTATAATGGTTTTATGTATACATTTAAATTGTATCATATTTATTAATTACAATGTAATGGTGTCAATATATTATATCTTGTACTTGACAAGAAAAAATCTTTGTCCTGACACTGTTAAATCGGGTCAGACTACTGACAGATAAGTTGATGTTACATGGATTTCAACAACCTCGTTTTAAGTTGAAATTTCATAAACAGGTCGAGACCAGTAGAATTTCTGATATCAGTATAAATTTGCATTTGAATTAGCTATCTGTGTACTTTACCCAATGATGAATAATAAATTCAATGTTTTTTCTACAAAAACAATATTTGATGGCTTTTCTACACAGTACATTTAATGTTCTCACAAAAAAATTAATATGATATGCCACTAATGATCTCTTGTCAGGTCACTTAGTCTCTCAGGTAACTTATTGCTGTTTCCATCTTTCATCATGCAGTTGTGTATCTTGGGCCAGTTGTAAACTTTTAAACATTTTCATCTCATTAAGGGAAAAGCCAATTCTAAACAATTTTGATATATAACATCAATGGAGAAAGGAAACCAAGCAGTGAATTTCATTCTCCCATGAGAAGAAATATTTTCAAAATATATTTCTAGACTTCAAAAGGACAAAAGTGCTATTGTATTTTAGATGTGAGGTTTTGGATGAATAGGGCTTGGGCTTTTTTATACATAGAAATAATACTATTAGAGATGTAAAAACTACACTATGTGTACAGTCTCCTAACTATGATGATAATTATGTCTCGTTCAGGAGTCGTGGAGGAAGGTGGTGGCGTCGGCGGTGACCCTTGGGATTCCCACCCCCGCTTTCAGCACCGCCCTGGCTTTCTTTGATGGATACAGATCTGCTAGACTACCTGCTAATCTCATCCAGGTGAGACATTGTCTTGTCAATTTCATGCTAAAATGGATTTGTTTGTAGTCCCTAAGAATCACTTTCATTCTTTTGATTTGTCATTTTTTAAGTCTCTGAGCTACGGCTCACACACTCATCCTTCTTGGATAATCAAGATAAATGAATAATGATTCAGGTGTAAACCATTTCCTAGGAAAAAAAATCTATTTTCATATTGAATTCTGAGCATCTAGTCGGAAAAAAATGCTAATTTGTCACCTTTGTTAAAAAATTGAAATTACAGAGTTTGTAATTTGCACCATTTTACTAGCTAAGGTAAAGTGAGAGTTTTTGTTTATTTGTTTTTTATCTCTTATGAAACAGGCTGGAGTGTCTGTTCAAGCTTATGATACTCAGTCTTGCTTTCTCCGTTACAGGCCCAGAGGGACTACTTTGGTGCCCATACCTATGAACTGCTGGACAGTCCAGGAAAATTCATCCACACAAACTGGACTGGTCACGGAGGAAATGTATCATCCACGACGTACCAGGCATGAGCTCTCACTGATCAACTATCAGCTCATCTTTAAACCAGTCAATGTTACATCAACATTACTTTCAACATCACTTGGGAAACTGAAAGAATTCTTAAATAATAATTTATATCATTGTTACAAGCCCAGCTCTCATCTGTAAATACTGATATTATATTTTTTACAAGAACATTTGAAGACATAGTATGAACAAATTTATTGAACTTCCTTAATGAAAAAGGAAATGGTGCACCCCTGTTGATCACATTTTCTATTTGTGAAGCCTTGTACTTTTATTATTGTATATGTTATGCTTTTGTTGTATTTCTTTTATATTTAGGATATTTATATTTCTTTCTCAGTCCAGAATATTATCGATCTCTCTTCTACAATGACTTACACATTTATTTCATTGACACAAAAAATAAATAAATCTTAAACTTTGAAAACTTTTTATTGTATACCCTGGTATTAATATGTGTAGATGTGCCTTTCAAATGATAGACCAATAGAATCATTATTTTGTTTGCTTGTAAAATTGGAAATAGACTTTGAAATATACAAGAACACAGATTACATTTGATTAAAAAAGGGTACTGCTTTAAATCTAATTGGACTTTGTTAATAAAAGAATTTATGACAAGTGCATTGAAGCAAGCATTTCAGATGCACGTTTCGATTGCACAGTTTCAAAATTTTCAGCATAGCTGATTGTAGACCAAAATGCATGCTTTGGGAAGTGTTGATATCTATATACTAATGATTATACATTGAATGTGTGTAGTGATGTTCCACATGCAGTATATGGATAATGGATATATCAAGAATCATCGTAATTTTGAGGAATGGATTGCCACTGTTATTGTTTGTTAAGTAGAACTACAGTGTCTTCAAAGTACACAGGGAACATTATCACGCATGCTTTAATTGATGGTAAAGTATAAGTGCTATAATGAATGACCTAGCAAGGATGACACTGTATGTGGTGCAATAAACTGGAACTACTACAGGTGTTTCTTTACGCCTCACTAAGATATTATCCTAAGTGAAGGAGACACTTCAAGAGTACTTTGAAACAATCTATACAAAAAGTGGTGTAAATCGGATGTGTATACTTAAAAATTCGAAAGAACTTTAAAAACTTACAACTTTTCAACTTTATACACAACCATTCCCCATGATATATTAAGGTCAAGGCTTTTTGATATCATTAACAGCTGCTTTTCCAATAAAAATAGATTACGTCAATTTACTTACCTTGTCATTGGTCATTTGCAAAATTATTTTGTTAAAAAATATTCTGATTGTACACACAAGTACTCTGAAGTTGACATCAAAAAGATGCTTGAGTTTCCGATTAGCAATATCTTTGCTGTTTTTGGAGACCAGGTCTTCCACAATCCGTTGGAATTCCCATGGGTACCAATTGCGCCTCGTTATTAACAGACATATTTTTGCATTCACATGAAGCAGAATTGGAGCAAAATGCGTGAAAAGAAGAAAACACTTGCCGTGGTCTTCAACTAGACATTTAGATATATCGACGACGTATTATCAGTTAAGAGTGGTTTTTTCCATTCTATATGTCGATACGATATATCCTGGTGAGCTTGAGATAAAAGATACCACAGTCTGACAAATCTGTTTCATATTTGGATATTTGCTTGAAAAAGACGTTATCTAACAACCAAATTCTTTGATAAACGTGATGACTTTAACTTTACAATCGTCAATTTCCCTTACTTATGAAGCAATATATCTTCAACACCTGCATACGGGGTTTATATCTCTCAGTTGATTCGATACGCAAGAGAATGTGCTACGTATGAACAATTTCTAAAACGAGGTAAGTTGATGAAACAAGAATATCAACAGTCTCGTTTAAAGTCATCATTACGTAAGTTCTATGGTCGATACAATGACCTTGTCAGCAAATACAATTTATCATTGAGTTAAATGCTGAATCATACTAATTGTTAGTCCATTATTTATACACTGAATTGACGACGGAATTTTCCGTTGTTTCCCGATCATGACAAGGAGCGCCAATGAATCGAGACTGTTGATATTTTTGTTTGATTCGGATGTAGAGCATGGTTAACTGTGTATCATATGAACTTGGAAACATAAACCCCATGTGAAGGCGATAAGAATATGCTGGTATATATATCAGGAATGTTGACTATGGAAAAGTTGAAGTCATCAAGTTTGGATCCTAAAGCTGTCTTGTTATGTTACTATTGAAGTTTTTATCCCTTGTAAAATACTAGTATCCAAATATGGAAAAGACATGTAAAAATTGCTAGTAGTCAAATAAATTGGGTGAAACTTTGTGTTAAATTTTCTTACAGTTGATCAGAGATGAAGGAGAAACTTCAGAAAAACTGTACAAGAAGTGGTGTTAATCAGTTAATCAGATGTGGATGAAAACTCCCAAGGAAAAAATAACTAAAATCAAGAACATCAAACTAAAATCTTTCCAACACTATTTCTAACAATTCCCTGGTAAATTAAAGTCCAAGCGTTTTTCAAAATCATAAACAGCTGCTTTTTCAATAAAAATGGAACTCATAATGTAAGTACCTTATCATGGTTCATTTGGAAAACTACTAAGTATTTTGTTTAATAAAATTTTGATTATACACATTAGTAATTCAAAGTCGATATTTAAAAGATGCTTGAGTTTCTGATAGGCAGTATCTATGTAATGTTTGGAAATCAAGTCATCCGAACAATCTGTAAATATTCCTATGTGTACTATTTGCGCCTCCTCATAAGCAGTCCTATTTTTGTAATCACACGAAGAAGAATTTATTCAAAATCTTCTGCATGAAAGCATGAGTATATATTGTGGCCTTTATTTCGACTTGTAGAATTTCCATGGATCTGTATTTGTGCCTTTTTAACTGTTTGTATTTGTATAGATTTTTTTGATGTCGATCTCTGTTATCTTCACTCTTTTCTTTAAAATACTTCGATGACGTTTTATCAATTAAAAAAATTCTCATTTTCATTCCATCCTTGATTCGATATATTCCTGTAAATCCACAGTCAAGAAATCTGTATCATAATCATATTTAAATGTTTGACCTGAAAAATACGCTAAGGAGGGATTCTTCTCATATATTTCTTGTTTTTGAAAATTAATGAAATTTTCATAGATTCAAAATGACAGTATCACTAAGAGATTGTATGAGTTATGTTAAATTTGATCGTTTTATATTTAAGTCAAGGCCAGGTCAAGGTCATTATCTTTTCCCTGGACATTAAGAGTAAAACATTACTGTTGCCAATCATGTGAGACGTACTTCTATTTGTCAAGATTGATTTTTTTTTTTGGCATAAAAAGATGTTAACATATAGGGTCTATATGATGATATTGCCAAATTGACATAAATAATTCAATTAACTAAAATGGATTTCGGATAATCCGAACTTTCTCCATTTTTCTTAAATTTTTAGGACGTATATTCATTTTTGTATGCATCATATATTTTTTTCTTAATTTCACTCATGGTAAAGTTAACATATAAAGATACAATATGATACAAAAACAAAAAAGGTTTGATTGTTTACTTAAGAGAAAAAAAACTTTTTTCTGGCTTATATTTCTACTTAAATTGGAAGCTTTTAAAAGCTAACACAATTGTAAATTGTTTGAAAATCATATTTATTTGATCTATTTGAAAATAACAGCCCCTTATTATTAATTTTGCTTACATTTGAAAATTTCCTAAAGTCTATGATTGTGAAAAAAATATATCTAAATTCATTGTTCCATAGTAAGGCTGTTCAAAATTAATTCTACGTTTAACGTCACCTCCAAAGTTCAAAACCTACGAGAAAAAAAAATAAACAAACAAAAATTTCAAACAATTGTGAATTTATTCAAATAAACTTATTCAGTTCATTAAAAAACACTACAACTGAGTAATAAGAGTATTGGATGTGACAACTAAGTTTATATTTCCCTAGCAGAGTTTTTCCTTAGAATATTAATTGGTTTGAGTCCTTTTGTGACCAAACAATATAGACTGAATGTGCAGGAAAGTGGCTTTTAACTAGGCCTCAGTTGTCCTTTGGATTTATATTGCCACACCCCCATGGTATCCTGTAAGGAAATGCTGCTTTTTGTGGGAATGGTTAATCAATATCTACAATTAAAATTATGATGACAATATTTAATACATTCTTATATTGAAATATCTTGAAATTGAATTAGGTTGCATTTTTTCTCATACACAGATCTACTAGCATTTAAAAGTGTAAATTCTAATATTTGGATCATAGCTATTACATGTAGTTTATTCTTAATACCTTCAATTCCACACACAGGACAATGTTCTTCTGACACTTCTTGGAATATCCCAACCACTTTCCTTGCTCTCCTTCAATTGAGAGGCCTTATTTTCTGTAATTCACACTGCTCAAAAAAAAGAATAGTATTATCTTTTCCAAAAATGTAGCTATATGTAGGTACATGAATTATGAAGAAATCCATTGTCTTACTCATTACTGTTACAATCCTTTAAATTTTTACAGAAATGTTTAAAATGAAACTATTTAATAAAATTTGAATGATGATCTCACTGTATATAAAATTTTCACACACTTTGCACTCAGTAAAAAGTCTTGCGATTCTCTACAAAATACCATGAAAAGTTCAGCCAACATAATTACGAACTGAGAGTCTGTCATTGTCACAGTCTGTACATGTGATTCGAAGACTGACAAAAAATCAACAAACTAGACATTGCCATTAACTTCAATCATTTAAACATCTATTTTTTACTTACATTTATGACTCCAAAGTGTTTAATTCACTGCTTTTCTTTTAATAAAACACCAACATCATCTACTGCGGTATCAAAGCACATTTTCTGTCACTACGGGATGCAGAATTGAGTCGCTAAATGTAGAACCAAACCGGAACGGATAAACGGAATTCCGAATTGTTTGTTTTTTTCAAAGACGATTTTCTCCAAAACCTACGCGCGCGGGTGACGTTAAACATAGAATTAATTTTAAACAGCCTAATGTGGAGAAAGAGAAAAAAAATAGATATTTTCATACGCTGTCCTTCCGCAAAATATATATTAGGGATGGGTATCGCCAAAAATTTCGTATCGCGATATATCACGAAAAATATCACGATAATATCATGATATTTTTACAAGCAATTTTTACAATGGTTTTTAATGAATTGTCATTATTTTTTTTAAAAATATTCTAGAAAAACAAAATTTCACTTCGGAATATATCGTATCTACATGAGAACGGAAATACCCACTGTTAATTGACAATACGCCGTCGATACATCTAAATTTCAAGTTGAAGGCCACATGGAGTGTTTTCTTTTGTTCACGTAAAAGATTTTGGACAAATTCTACTCCACACGAATACAAAAATAGGTCTGCTAATAACGGGACGCAATTGATACCCATGATAGTTCCAATAGATTGTTGGAAGAGGTGGTTTCTAGAAATCACATAGATATTCAATCAGAAATCAGAAACTCGCGCATCTTTTTAATATCAACTTCTGTGCACTTGTGTGTACAATCAGAATGTTTTGAGCAAAATAATTTTGCAAATGACCGATGGCAAGTTAAGTAAGTTTACGAGTTCAATTTTTATTGAAAAAGCAGCTGTCAATGATATCGAAAGGCCTGATTTATCGTTGGGAATATTTGTATATAAAGTTGAAAAGTAGTAAGTTTTTTTGTTGATTTTGGTAAAATTTTGTGACTTCAAATGCTCCAAAAGTTCCATGGAATTTTTTAGTATCCACATCTGATTTACACCACTTCTCGAATATATTGTTGCACAATACTCTTGAAGTTTTGATGTTGTTGATTTTAGTAAAACGTTGATATTTCAAATGTTCCAAATGTTCCTTGGAAGTTTCAAGTATTCATATCTGATTTACACCACCTCTCTTTTGTTGTACAGTACACTTGAAGGATTTCCTTCATTACTCTAAATATCTTACTAAGGAGTAAAGAAAAAGGTTTGGTAGAAAATTTGTCCTAAATCTTGAACGTGAAAAGAGGAAAACACTTGCTGTAGCCTTCAACTCAACATTTAGATACCAGTATATCGACCACGTATTGTCAATTATCAATGGTAATTTTCATTCTTGTATCGATACGATATATCCTGATCAGCTTGAAATAAAAGATACCACAGAGTCTGACACATCTGTTTCAGATTTGGATATTTTACTTGTAAAAGACGTTATTGGTAATCTAACACCCACGCTCTATGATAAACGTGATGACTTTTAACTTTACAATCGTCAGCTTCCCTTACTTATGCAGCAATATACCTTCTTCGCCAGCATGCGGAGTTTGCATATCTCAGTTGATTCGATACGTATGAACAATTTCTAAAACGAGGTAAATAATTGACAAACAAGTTGTAAAAGCAAGAATATCAGCAGTCTCGTTTAAAGTCATCATTTTTTAAAGTTCTATGGTCGATACAATTACCTTGTCAGCAAACACAATTTATCATTGAATCAAATGCTGACTGACATTTTTCATAGTAATTGTTAGTCCATTGTTTATACACTGAATTGTCGACGGATTTTTCTTTTATTTCCCGATCATGACAAAAAGAACACGGTGGGTGTGACCGGTCTGGAGAGGATGCTCACTCCTCCATGGCACCTGATCCCACCTCTGATGTTTTTGGAGGTCCGTCTTTGCTCTGATCCTGTTTTGTGTTGTTTTATGGACTACTGTTCGTTATTGCCATATGTTTCATTGTCTTTGATTTGTTTTATCCAATATTGTTTATTATTTCAAACCGAAAAAAATACTCAGTCTGCCGGTGACATTCACATTGTAATAATCACTGCAGAGTTTAATCTTGATTCCTTTTTCATTTTATATGGCTCGAGGTCCCTTAAGCATTAAGTTAGACAGTGCAGTGGACATGAAAAGTACCTCTAACCTCGGGACGAACACAAAACATGTATAGAGGTAGGATTGTATAAAATGTTGAGTATATAAATGGAACATGTCAAATGTTAGATAGCTGACAATGTCAGAGTCTGTAAAATCGTATTTGGGCATATCAGGAAAAAAAATATCCATTGATTAAGGCAGCAAGTAATGGTTCTGGACAAAGGGACCGTGATGATATCTGTACAGGCTTACGGGCTCAACAGGGATGGAGAATCTGGATTAACAGAGCCTAGGGCGATAAGACTTCATCCATGAAATGACCCAACTGACAGGACGAGGAAGGTTAATAAAGACTCATGACTTCCCTGGTTGGCGGTTAATGGCCCTTGTTTAATTTCAGCAGAGAAATATGCATTGATGGTTATTTCGATACATGTATATGATTATCAATGACGAATTTTTCGTTAAAGACTAATTCCTAATACTTTGAAATTGATTATATCGGGAAATCTGATTCTATACGAATGAATACATTATTGGCTTATTTGTTTTTATAGAAAATTGTGTGGAATTTTATAGAAAACGATAACAAGATGTCAGATCTGACAAAATAAAAGTAATACGGAAAAGATATAACATAAAACACAAAAAGTCATACAGAACAGATTTCCGATAAAACATAAAAGCAATATAGACAATATATAAGATGAGTCAAGGGGGTTTATGATACAAGCAATGCTATCCGACCTTAGCTGGAAAAATAGCACTAATTACTAGTATGCTCCTTTTGTTATCGCTAGAATATCTTTTCTTTTCCAAGGCTGTTATTACAAAAAATAATGTTTATAATTATATCAACTCTGGTAAATGAAATATATGGAGAAAAAGAAAAGTATTCAAGCTCAAAAGTCCATAAAACAATATAAAATAGGAGCAGAGCAAACATGGACCTCAAAAAACATCAGCGGTGAGATCAGGTGCCATGGAGGAGTGAGCATCCCCAGCCGACCGGTCACACCTGCCGCATGTTCCTTGTCATAATCGGGAAATAACGGAAAAATCCGTAGTCAATTCAGTGTGTAAATAATTGACTAACAATTAGTATGAAAAACGTCAGTCAGCATTTGACTCAATGATAAATTGTATTTACTGACAAGGTCATTGTATCGACCATAGAACTTACGAAATGATGACTTTAAACGAGGCTGCTGATATTCTTGCTTCATCAAATTGTTTATCAATAATTTACCTCGTTTTAGAAATTGTTTATACGTAGAACATGCTCTTGCGTATCGAATCAACTGAGAGATATAAACTCCGTATGCATGCGAGGAAGTTATATTGCTGTATAAGTAAGGGAAGTTGACGATCGAAAAAAATAATGTCATCACGTTTATCATGAAGCTTGGTTGTTAGATCACCATTGACTTCTTTTCAAGTAAAATATCCAAATTTGAAACAGATGTGTCAGACACAGTGTAAAAAAATTAATAATAATAGTATTACAGTTTTAAGATATAGGGATATGGTGGATTTGGTATTGTTCTCTTTAGGGATGACACTCAGATGACACAATTTCCATTGATAAGAATGAAAAACTATTTATTGTATATAATTGTAGTTATATTATTTCATGTAAAATACCTCATTTTTTTCTCTTATATTAGGTCATCTTTAAAAACTTGTTTGGTTGGCTTCTAGCTCTCCACCGACTGCCTAACAAGGGCCCGTCTCAAAACTTTTTCATTCCAGGACATGATATTTTTTCTTTTAATCTCTTATCACGTCAACAAATGTGTTGAATTTTTTGTTTAAAAAGTTTTCCCACCTACCGACCCAATATTTTTACCCTGACTCGGGAGAGGGCAAGCAATTATTTTTTTTTTTAAAGATGACCTTATAACAAATACTTTTATAGTAACCAGTATAATATATAAACAATTAAACTTATAAAGTAATAAAAAAATGTATAAATGGAATAGTCACTATAAATAAATTACTTACTTACTCACTATAAACTATATATAATTAGAGTTTGAGCCATAAGGCCATCTTAAAAATAATGTTTGTTTGCCCTCTGCCGAGTCAAAGTAAAATTAATGGGTCGATAGGACTGTGGGAAAAAAAATTTTCCAGAAAATTTTAACACATTTTTTGATGGAATAAGAGGAATAAAAAGAAAAAATATCGATATCATGTCCTGGAATATGGAATGCCATATACGACAGCCAGCTGCTTACTGCCAACTGCTGACTGCTTACTGCCAACCGTCATCTGCTTACTGCCAACCGCCACACATATTTGAATAAATTCTATTTTTATATTGATATATATGTAAATTTAAAAAAGAGGCGCGGATCTATGGGAATTTTTTTCCAAGAGGGTCACTCTGATAAAAAAAAATCCAAACCAGAAATTTCTTGACAAGAAAAAAATACGTAAAGTCCTTTCCTAAATGTGAAAATTTATTTCGGCCGGGGAGATGGGGTTCTTATGCGTCATACCTTCATGTGTATGACATTTTTCATACCAACTTAACACGAATCCACATTTTCGGTTGGGGATGGAGGGGGGGGGGTTCTAAGGTCCCTTTTAGTTGATTTATTTGATACATTAAATATATTTTAGTTGGTTTAGTTTGTGCATTAAATAACTTAACAAATTTTAGAGGGGTGTTCCGGACCCCTCTCTCTAGATCTATGCATGTAAAACATATTTTATTTGTACAAACAAAGAGATAAAAATGTTTGATCGGCGTTTTCTAAGTGGAGTTTAGTTTATTTAACGTATGACTGTACAAATTTTAAATGCCCCCGCCCCGATCTATGCACGTGAAACATTACAGGGACGTAGCAACGGGGGGGGGGGGGGGGGCAGGGGGGGCCCCCCCCACTTTTTTTCCCAACATTACCTTTACTATTGAAAATGTATATTGAAAGGATGGTTGTCCCCCCCCCACTTCTTACCATAGTATAGACGTCGCGCACAGAATTGGGGCTGATTTTGTAACGTCAAAACATACTTTTCTGACGTTATTGCATACGTTGTTTAAGCGTAAAAACGTCAAAAATTCAAGGCGTAACAAATCAGACTAGACATTCAATTTTTGCTCCTGTTTACTTAAAAATGTCTTACTTTTTAATGTTTCTTTAAATACAAAATGTTATTTATTTGCACATTTTAAAAATAACATTTGATCTGTTAAACGTTTTCCCAAAAAATAAACAATATAGCTCACATTGGTGTTAAACGCCCGGTTAAATACTTTAATACGCACATTTGTGTCGTAGTAACAAAACCGACTAGACATCAAAATCGCTCTATTAATCTTCCCTACAACTTGATTATAATTTTTTTAAAGTAACATTTGACTACTTCTTGATTTGCACATTTCATTTATCGACTTAGATTTACAAAAAGAACCTGCTATTTAGTAAAAATCTTTATCAAATATTCTATCTTTTCTTGTTACTTGTCAATATTACGGCATGTTACGGAACGCTTCCTATTTTACGAACAGTCGGAACAGTTCGTAAATTAGAAATTTATTAATGAATGTTGTGACATCATCACAGGAAATTATAGAAGCTTGGTGCAAAATACCAGAAAAATACATGAAGCCAAAACGATAAAATGACCAAAATACCAACACCCGTCGTTTACAGTGTTACAAGTTACGCATTTTCAAACCTCAATACTATGCGCGACATGTGAATGATATCAAAGATATGTAGTATTGTGTGGAAAAAAATGTAAGTGAAAGGTAGTTGGCCTCAAAAAAAGTTAGCCACCTAACCCCCCCCCCTTCCCGAAATAGGATTTTCGAGTTTGGGCTATTTCCTTTTTTTCCTTTTTTTTTTTTTTTGCTTGTCAACTTTTTTCAGGTAAGTAAAAAAATTTTCTCTGGTTGGCCCCCCACTTTCAAAAACGATGCTACGTGCCTGCATTATAACACACAGAGATATACATCTTTAATTTGATAAATTTTTTAACTATAGAATATAATGGAAAAACGGAAATTTATTTTCAAAACATCTTTCTCTGCGAAACGACAAATCTTTTTTATTATTATTCTCTCTTCAAAGGTTTTGTTGTCTCCGGGGGAGGGGGGGGGGGGCTTCTTTAAAGATTAAAAGCAGAAAATAGTCATTTTATTACCTATTTCAAATAGGAAAACAAATAAAAAAAAATAAACAATGTACTTTATCAACCGCATATATTGAATATTACATAAGATAAAACATATTGGTCATTTTATTCAATTCAATTTTACCAGGGTGACCCCCTTGGAAAAAATGTCCTGGATCCGTGCCTTTTTTTCCCTTTTTTGTGAAAATTCATATAAATATCAATACAAATATAAAATTTATTCAAATATGTGTGGCAGTTGGCAGTAAGCAGCTGACAGTAGGCAGTAAGCAGTCAGCAGTTGGCAGTAAGCAGTTGGCTGTCGTATATGGCATTCCATACTGGAATGTAAAAAAAATAATAATAAATTTGAAATTAGAGCCATTTTTCGTCAGTTAGTCGGGAGAGAGCAACCAAACATTTTTTTAGAGATGGTTTTAACTTACATGTATCAATTATTCCAGTCCTAATTTCCTCTGCATTTTGGTTTTAATTGTAATTGATGCATTTTATAGATTTGTTCAAAATTTAAAAAACGTAAATTTTCTATTATGTTAAAAATGTCTACCTTTCTGCAGCCATTCTTATCAATCTATACAACTTTTTGTCACATTAAAAAAAAGTCCATTATTTACAACAGGTTAAACTTATTCATTTTACTTGTACATGTACATAATGTATAAACATGACAAGTTGTTTTCAAGATTATAGATAAAAATTTGTTTGTATCATTGTCCTTAACATCTTCTTAATATAATCTCGTTTCTATCAATAAACCACAAGTAACCACGAGTAAACGTCATCCTTAAAACTGCGACGTAAGAATCAAATCCTTATTCCACGACACTAGAACAATCGCTCTTCCCACTGCGCCATTCTTTCCTATTTGAAAAAAAAGAGAAAAATCCAATGTAAAATTTTAATTGACATGTTATCAGGATAACTTAATCTTTAATTATTCATCACCGCAAAATTGTAATTTATGCTACATTTTAAAAGTTGACATTTATGCAATAGAATTTAAGAATAATGGCTGTCATTTGTATTCTTTCTGTAGAAGATTTCAGCTTCAAATTCTACCAAAGCAAAGCAGTGACTAACACACATACGTATAAACACAAACAACTATCAACTCATTAACGAGTTATTTCATAATTATTTTACAGCTGGCGGATAATTTTAAGTAGGACGGCATAACTATTGTTAATCAAACAGATTAATTTCACTTTAATGGTGTGATTATCAAAGATCTCCATCTACCAATAACAAATTAACGACGTAAAAATTCACAAATTAATGTGATCTAAATGCAAGAAAATAAGTAAAAATTATTGATTTTTGAGATCCGTTTTAATATAAAACAGAAGAGCTATTTGATGTCACATTTGTGAACATTTAATCATTCATCAGCAATGATTGCAGATAAAACACTTGCTATTGTCGTAGACTCAAGCTTTGATGTGGCACCTTGACGCCTTCTATGTTCATTAACAAAGCTATTTAAAATAATGAAATCCCACAGAAAGAGAAGACTTTTAAATGCAAATTGTTGACTGTTAAATGTTGCACGAAGATTAAAGTAGAGTATCAAATATACAAGGTTACATATTGTCTGAAAATTAGGTCATAAGGTACTGAAATAAAGCACCAATTTATGTAGCCCTCACAACAGTTATTCATAAACATTTCGTGAACTGACTTAACCCATGAATTCAAAAAAGAATCTTCCACATTCTAAAATTTATGTGAGAATAGAATACTTTTACTGTGTGATTTGTGGAAATTTTCATCTTTGTTCAACTGAGTGATTCTAAGATATTTTTAAAAGTGTTAGAAAATATTTCATTCAGAGCTTGGAGTTCTTTCTTTTTTGTTCTTTTTTTTATTTTGAAAGAAAGAAAACACAAAAATTCAATAGCAGCCTTTTGATTGTAGGAATTCTTTCTCAAGAATTAAGTCCCTTTCACTAAACAAAAAAAACAACCCCTTTAATACAAAAAACGCAAAAAAGCTTTATGGACTCTTTCAATGAGGTGTTTGTTTTCCTTTCGAAGTAGTGATGATAAATGTCAAAAATCCTCATAGCAAGCAGTGAGAAATACCAACACATCTCCTACATCTTTATTGCAGTTTTGTATATTTTTTCTCTCTAGATTATCTGTTTAGAAATCCCCCCCCCAGGACTGGATTGATTACTACTCACTCCCAACAGTCATAATTTTTTCCTTCTATCTCTCTTTCTAAGAAAATCTGTAAACCCTTGGCTTTTTGTTGGGAGTTTCTGTCTTTGATATAAGACATTACTCATTTGTTTTATCATTTTATTCCAAAACTCCAAGACATATCGCCTTCATGTATCATCACAATGATGTAATTAAGCATATATCTCTGATTTCATCAACACTATTTTTTACCTAAATTCTTAGCTTTTTAATTTTTTGTCTCAAAGTCATTCTTAATAGAGAGATCTTTCTGTGAAATCTTTCAAATTGGATAAGAAGCCACGATCAGTTTTGATAACTGATGGATTATATATTTTGATAAATATTCTTTGTTTCTTTCTTTTTTTTTTTTTTTTTTTTTGCTATATTTATCACTATCTTTTGAAACTTTGTGTTTTTCTGTAGCGTCTCGTTTAAAAATAAAATTTTATCATTCTTGCATAAATTTATATATAAAATCCATGTTTAAAAAAGCACCTTTTTACTGAAATTAAATCTGTCTATAAGAGATAAGATCCTTCATTCTTAAAACAAGATTTAACATTGTGACGATTGCTTTCTACTTTTCCATGGTCTACTCTCCTTCTTGATGAGTTTTTATTCTACAGTTACTTGCTAATTGTTTCCATTTTATTTTTAGCTTATACACTCAAAAGCTTGCTCTTAGTATGATCAATTTTTAAAGCGAGGTATGCTGCTCATTAATAAGTTGACGTTACAGGAATTCAACAACAATGTTTAAAGTAAGAATTTCGTAAATTCAATGGTCATTATAATTACCTTCCTAGCAAAATATCATCCATTGGGTCGTATTTTTGTTGACTTGATGTATACTTAATGCTAGGCCATTGTTTTCATCCAAAATTTGACTATGCAATATATAGAGAATAATACATACCCTTTTCCATATCACATCCTGTATCAGCCCGAGACACCAATATCAGCCAGAGGGCCGAAGGCCCGAGGGCTGATATTGGTCGAGGGCTGATACAGGATGTGATGTGGAAAAGGGTATGTTTTATTATATTTATTACATACTTAGTAATAAAATACAGAACACATTCAGTTGAGAAGAAAATAAGTAAATAATCAAGAAAATAAGTAAATAATCATGCATGGACTTCTTACATACACATACATAGTCTAATGTCTCATAAGATTTGGCTTTGTTTCTACTTCTATTTCAATGCACTTGATCCGTAATTTGAAAACATTCTATAGTATTACATGTATTTGTAAATTAAGATTAACCTTATTTTCAAAAAGTTAAAATTAAGAGAATATGAACCCACCAAAAATTGTGTATGATCACAAGTACTGTTATTGTGGTTTAATTTACTAAGGGTGTGATATTGACGTCACAATAGCCGTGTGCAGGGCTGATATGGATTTGCAGGGCTGATACGGATATCAGCCCCGCAAATCCATATCAGCCCTGCAGGGTTGATACGGCTATTGTGACGTCAGCCATATCGCATATGCAAAAAACCTGTATTTATTACTAAGTGTGTAATAAAAATGTATCCTTGATCAATTGACAACGGTGTGGCCGGTAATCCGGGGATGCTTACACCTCCTTGGCAACTGATCCAACCTCTGGATTTTCCTGTGGTGCCTTCTTTATGCCCTATTTATATTTGTAATATTTTTTTTAGATCGGTCACTGATAATTATCTTCACCTCTTACATTTACACTTGGTCAAAGTCGTTTCTTAAAAAAATGTTTTAAAATTTCATTTACAAATGCTATGAAGCAGTAATAAAATCAACAGTTGAGTAGCATGTGAAAAATAATCCTTTTATATTTACATGTAGCTGGATTCATCGATGACATTCTAGTATATCTATTACAAAATCAAAATCTGCCATAGTCAATAACCTGATTTCCTTTAATCCTTTGATATAAAAATAAATTGAGTAAAAAAGAAATTAAAAGAAAAACAGAGATAATATCTGATGATATTATTAATCTTACAGATGTTTTTTCCACAAGGTGTATTGTAATATGTTCGTCAAATGACTAGTCAGTCAAATGATGGTCAGTCATAAACAATCAACGTAATTTTACAGTGATGTTATATACCGAAAATGATTTTTTTCATGGGTTCAATAGAATTATAGTATACGGAAATATTTATTATAAATCAGTCGGAAATGTAAATATAAGTAATACAGTATCGTAAAAAAAAAAAATCTATATTCATAAATACCTTGTTCTTTTGTTTCTTGATCTAGATTTGTGACTAAAATGTACAAAGAATTCATAAGGATTACGTATGAGGTGTTTAGTTTTCCTTTTAGGAAAGATTATTCAACAGTTTACTTCCATAGTGACGCAAATATTATTCTAAACTCTTATTTGATCGACATTTTTAGGTTTCTTGGCCAATTTTTTTTTTTTCACTGATAAATTCAAATTCAGTTGACAAAAAATCTTATTAAGGACAAATCCAAATGTTTGATAAGAACCAACACGTCAAATAAATAAGATATCATTCTGACAGTTTCAGGGACCCCAGTTTCCTGCAAGACCTTCAATCGTTTTTTAATCGTTTGTGGGCTTCTCAAGGAGTCTGTTATTAAATGTCTCTGTCAGTAGCATTAAATAACTCTCTGCAATGCTTCTTTCCGTGACAAATGAGGCTGTCACGTGATGACAATTTAAATTTAAAGGAATGATCGTTATACCCGTCGTGGACATGAACATAAATTTTTCAAAGGAGCAGATTTTAAAATAATTCACAAATATTCTGAACATAAGGAAGAGAGGATAACCGGCATCTCAATCTAAGACGCTGAAAGATAGATGTGAAAAGAGCGTGACGTATTTATCAGAATTCTCCGCAGACACGTGTGATGGATCAGAAGAAAGCATAACACGGGAAGCTGTCAAATTTTTAAAATTGACTTCTTGATCCTGCAAAGGCGTCAACTCTTGGAAACTGTTGGATGCATACAACGAGACATGTAACTGATGAACTGTGCATTATTCATTTCTGTTTGGGGGTTAACATTAAAAAGTTAATAATGGCACCCACCCAACCCAAGGTTTATCTCTTTAACCATAAAACAATGCGAAACTTCTAATATTAGAACTTAAATAAAAGTGATTGATTTACTGGGTATATATAAATTATCGGAGTTGGTTGATAAATATTAACAATGAACATCACAAATATTTTATATTTAATTAACTGAAATATAGTTAGCATAATTTGGTTCTTTAAAATGATAAATAAAATGAAAGAAAAATGTAACAATTTATTGTTAACCATTGTATTACAGGCAGTTATCGCCATTATTCAGATTGTTGTTAGGCTAACATTAACGACTTTTCTAGTAAAATATTCAATCATTAAACAAATATATTAGACTTTGGGGTATCTTTCGTTTCAAGCTCACTGGGATATATCAAGACAACATATGAATGGATGTAACAATTGTTAAATGATAATACTTCAACGATATATCTAAATGTCGAGTTGAAAGGCACACAAAGTGTTTTCCTCTTCTTATGCATAATTTTAAAATAAATTCTTCGACATATAAATATCAAATATGTATGCTAATAACGACGCGTAATAAGTACCTATGGGAATTCCAAAAGATTGTTTGGAAACCTGTTCTTTTGTTAAAAGATATCGGAGAATATAAATGGGAATATTAATTTGAAACAGGATCATGGAACAATTTAATTGTTCCTCTAGAGTATTCTGGAGGTAAGCGATAGGAGGTAAGCGATTCAGAACTAGTCAATTACTCAAGCACCTGATAACCGCCTCAGTCTCAAATGTTCAATAAACTGTGGATCCCATAATATATCCTGCAAAATTAATTATGTCCTGAATCCAAATATTATATTTACTTTTCACTTTTTAAAAATATCTAGAAAGATAACAAAAGTACAAATATACGCGTAAAGTTTCT
Source organism: Saccostrea cuccullata (assembly GCF_032062105.1). Taxonomy (NCBI): domain Eukaryota; kingdom Metazoa; phylum Mollusca; class Bivalvia; order Ostreida; family Ostreidae; genus Saccostrea; species Saccostrea cuccullata. The sequence goes on along the minus strand of NW_026939570.1, from coordinate 151,149 downwards.
ACATTAATGATTAAAAAATTGATTTAAAACTTTAATTAAATGCAATCTACGGTTGACGATTCTTTTAAATTCAGCCTAGATCAACAGAGACCTTCGTCAATGTTAGAGTTAAGATCTCTGATCTGTAGAAATTAACTGGAAAAAAAACTTATCAAGATATTGAACATTTGATTCATTCTGGGCCCCTAACTTCTGTGCTGTATGATCGAATCATATGGATTAAGGCTATCTAATCATTGCGTGTCTATGTATCTCTGTAAGCTCTCTCTCCTAGCTACACTGTATCAACTTCTATTAATGCCAAATAATTATAGACGGAAATTTCATTATTTTTACAAATAATTCATAATTTTCGCTTTATGGGGTCAGTAAGGGAACATTGACCGCAGTACATCACGGGTTGGTAGATGACGTTCTGAGTCTATCAAGGCCTTTTGTTTTACACTTTGTCTCTAACTTCAGGTTAGTGCCTTTATTCCATACAACGGTCCTTAACATTATTTTTAACTCTGCAATACTCCTCTTCTGATTTTTAAATAAATATATTCGTTATGCTTATGACCGTTTCTGCATTGGTCGATACCTAGAAACCATTGCTGTGTCGGTTCCCGAGGGGTTCAGATGTCGGCGCTAACAAATTTATGACGTCACTATTTCTAATCAATATCTTATTAGGACAGTTCAAAATTAGAAACGTCAGCATAGGTTTGCAAAATGAACCACGAGAGAGTCGTACAGTAGGACTTCGATGAAACAATTAGCGCCTGGCAATAAAAAATAATAACAGACTAGGATTCAGGCAAAATATCTAGTTAGATTGTCATCATTTTCATCATTTCGTTGAATTCCAGTTTTATTAATATTATTGTGAAGAGAGAGAGAGAGAGAGAGAGAGAGTCAATTTAGTATATGACTAACAACGTATCTTTATTTTCAAACAATATCACAGAATAAGCGAGATGCTCGCTTATTGTTGGAAGCCCTTTAACATCAATATATTTGTCAGGAGTCTTCATCAGTTTTAAAATGATTTTATTTAGAATTTACTCTGGTATAACGAGTCAACAAATATAAACACCCTATGCAGGTGATGCCGGAAAATTACTATATAAACAGAGGAAGGTGACAGTGAAAACGCTTTAGCCATTCCATTTTGTCATACAGTTTAATTTGTTGGTGTAATCTTATTGGTAAAAACATGAAAATAGGACTAATGTCTGATCAAGTTCACTGGAATATATAGAGTCTAAATAAGAATGAAATTAATTAACAATTGTTGCTTGATGAAATGTCGGTATATCAAAATGTCGAATGCCAGTATATAAACAAAAGATTCCCCTAGTCATGCAGAAGGTTTTTTTTTTAATAAATTCTGCTTCAAGAAAATACAAAACAGGTCGACCAAGAGAGGAGCAGAATTTGCGACCATGAATATTCCAAATGAATAATTCTTTGCTTATGGGTATATAACAGGAATTTTTATAAGACACAATCAATAAAATTACAACATGTCCGTGGATATACAAGTCAAATTTAAAATACTGCAGTAATACAAGGAAAATGCACAATCACTTACTTTTTTAAACTGACACAATACAAAATCTCGTTAACTGAAATGCTTTGACCAATAAGAGTGAGAAATCAACAGATCTCTTACAAAGTTCTTAAAACTTATTACAAGTGTCTAATATACCTTACTGCACAATAATTTGGTTGTTAATTTTTATACAACGATCCTAATAAATATTATGATAGACCTTGACCGTAATGAAAAAAAGCCCACTTTTTAATCCTTGGCAATTTTGTCTTTGTCAATTAGTAACTAAAACAGACCTTATATATAGCAATATAATTTTGATTTGTCACAGCCATCGATCTCGTCTTACCCTACCTCGGAAGCTAGGCTTTTAATCTGCACAAATAATGCTAGTTTTATGTCAGTTTTACTGACTGACTGTCTGCCGGATGACGTCATGTCATATTACTTCATTGACACAAGGTAAAGGAGTGATAGCACTTTAATAAAGGAAAATCTATTTTGAGCCAATAAAAGCAAAACATTTCTTTCGTGATCTTATAGTTAATCTATACTTTATGATTTCTCTCTTGACTTATGCCTAGGTCACATTTAAGCCGATGGTCGGGCGACTAAATTTTTTTGGTCTTGTCGGCTGAAAGAACAGGATCGGCCGACACAGTTCACATTATTTCCTAGGGACACCGATGACTTGGATAAATAACACAAAAAAATCTTTTTCTTTAGAAATCAGCAATATTTTTTCAAAGATCTATATTTAGATAGGTGACGTGAGTAATGTTTGCAAGGCAAAGTGGCAGAATATTATAAAATTGTGACTCAATGTTGAAAATGTGTGCAAAACTTGTATGGAATTGCATAAAAACGACAAATGGTGCATATCTAAGCAGCAAAGAATACTTAATATTTCTTTATATCTTACGGATTAATTATTTATGCTATCTAAGTTCAAAAAAATTTATATCAATCCATGCATCAAAATTTTGTTTGTGTTATGTATCCTTAATAGGTAAAATATTCACAAGTCGGGCATTAATCGTCGCCCGATCATCGAGCTCTGAGCTACAGTTTGATTTTAAACGTCGGCCGAAATTTTCAACACCCTTATTGTCCAACGACGGACGACCGACTTAATAAACTGACCGCCGATGGTCGGACGATGATTTTTAACTGCACTTGAAGAAATCGGCCACCGACGCATGAAAAATTATAACTTGGACCGATGGACACAAAATTGGTCGGCCGACAAAAAAAAATAGGTCAAAATCGGCCAAGACAACGGCCGATGAACTGACGACTGTCACCCGAAGAATCCCATTTTTGTTTCAAAACCCGTCGGCCGTTGGTCGCTTTTGGAAATGTGACTGGGGTTTTAAGGTTCAAACTGATATTCAAATTATATCGCATATGTTTATGAAGTACAAGGTAGCATTCAAACTTCTCATAACTGACATTTATACTAATATTTATCTACATTGCCCAAAAAAGACAACTGTTCTATTATGTTCTGCTATAATAACACTGAAAATAACGCACAAATTTATTTTTTAAAAATGTCATATTTCTAGAAATTATTGTATTACATATCTATTGCACAAATGATTGTATAATTTATGTATAACCGTACATACCAGAATATTGTTAAAATGTAGAAACTACTGATGTTTCTCATATGTTGTTCCTTAGCAAATTATTGCATTTGAATTTGCGCCAATAAATATTTGTATTTGTATACAATTGTTTAATTATGTTTTGCTAAACTAATAATCTTTTATGTTCTGTTATACTATTGTACAATTATGTTCTGCTATATTATTGCTCAGTTATGTTCTGCCTTACTATTTCTCATTTTGCTCTATTTACTATGGGGTTTTTTTTTCAAGTGAACTTGAAATGAAAGATTTCAAAGTCTTACATATCTGTTTCATATTTGGATATTTTAATAGAAAAAGACGTAAAGGGTAACTTGACAACAAAAGTCTTTATGATTAACCCGGCCCCAGTTATGCTTTTAAATGTTCATGTTGTGCTAAAATCTTTAAGTGCTCGTAACAGATTAATTCTAATTTTTAAAAAAAAAGTTTTTCAGTCGAATGAAAATCTGTTTCATGATCCTTGGTCCTGATGATTTTAAGGAGAGATTTTTGTCTGGTTTCAGACAAAATTAAAAAAAAATCAAAGTATTATCTCTTATTTTACTTAAATCAAGATGGGCTTGAAGTAAAAAGAAACCACAAAGCCTGACAAATGTTTCATATTTGGATATTTTATTTGAAAAAGACTTAATGGTATTCAAACAACCAAGCTCTATGATAAACGTGATGACTTTAACTTTTCAATCGTCAACTTCCCTTACATAAGAAGCAATATACATTCATCACCTGCATTCGGAGGTTATATATCTCAGTTGATTCGATATGCAAGAGCATACTCTACGTATGAACAATTTCTAAAGCGAGGTAAATCATTGACAAACAAGTTGATGAAACAAAAATATCAGCAGTCTCGTTTAAAGTCATCATTTTTAAAAAGTTTTATGGTAGATACAATGACATTGTCAGCAAATACAATTTATAATTGAGTCAGTTGCTAACTGACGATTTTCATACTAAATTGTTAGTCCATTATTTACACACTGACTTGAAGACGGATTTTCCGTTATTTCCCGATCATGACAAGGAGCACAAGACGGGTGTGACGGGTCGGCAGTGGATGCTCACTCCTCCATGGCACCTGATCCCACCTCTGATGTTTCGGAGGTTTGTGTTTGCTGTGCTCCTATTTTGTATTGTTTGATGGACTTTTGAGCTTGAATATACTATTCGTTATCTCCATATATTTAATACGTTCAAATATAAGGGATCAAAAACTTCAGTTTTTCCTGATACAGAAATGATAAAATGAGTTTGAAATATAATAGTTACTATAATTTTAGGGGAAAGGCATATGGAAATATCTCTTTTTCTTTTCTGCTTTTTAAAACTACTACAACTCAATGAATTTAGCCATATTTATAAAGAATAAAAGAAGTTTTTTGAAGTGACTGAAATTAATAACTATAATTGAAGTTTTGAATGATATAAATTGGATATGATTTTTAAAACAAACAATAAACTCGTACACTTTTCAAACCTTCCAATTTCAGAACAGATTTGGGCCAAAAAAATAAAGGAAAATAAAGAAAAATCGGATTTGCACATTTTTAGCTAATTATTCATTAATTCTTTAATTTTTTTATAGTATCATTTTGCATTATAAAGGCAACTACATTTAATGTTTTGAAAACGGAAAAAAAGATTAAATAGCATACATACAAAAATAACCAAGGTTCAATAGTTAATTAAGAAATTAAAATAAAGGAAAATAAAGGAAAATCGGATTTGCATATTTTATGAATTCTTTAATTCTTTTTATAGACAATAGCAAAAAGGCAAACATTTCATCTTTCGAAATAGAAGAATCTTTACTTCTCTTACTTATGTACAGAATATATTTTTTCATGAATGTCAAAGAAAAAAATATTCGATTTGTAAGAGTATGCTCTATGCATGAACAATTTCTAGGAAAAAAGTTATTGTCGATATCAATAGTATCGCTAAAAATCATCATTTCTTTGATCGATACAGTGACCTTTTCAAAGGATGCAGTCTGTCGTTGATTCGAGAGCTGGTTGTCGATTTTCGAGTAAGTTGTTGGATAATTGTTTGCGCGCTATGTTGTTTGCGGATTTTTTTTTTTCGTTTTTCCGATCATGTCAGAGAGTGAGCTTGATTGCTCTACTTTATTTCCACATGAAACATACAGAGATAATGAACAGTATTAATGCTCAAAAGATCAATACAAAATAGGAGCAGAGCAAACACGGACCTCCAAAAGATCACAGGTGGGATCAGGTGCCATGGAGGAGTTAGCATACCCTGCCGACCGGTCACACCCGCTGTCATGATCTGGAAATAACGGGAAAATCCGTCGTCAATTCAGTGTATAAACATTGGACTAACAATAAGTATGAAAATCGTTAGTCAGCATTTGATTCAATGATAAATTGTATTTGCTGACAAGGTCATTGTATCGACCAAAGAACTTACGAAATGATGACTTTAAGCGAGACTGCTGATATTCTTGTTTCATCAATTTGTTTGTCAATAATTTACCTCGTTTTACAAATTGTTCATACGTAGAGTACGCTCTTGTATATCAAATCAACTGAGAGATATAACCTCCGAATGCGGGTGTTGAAGGTATATCGCTGCATAAGTAAGGGAAGTTGACGAATGAAAAGTTCAAGTCATCACGTTTATCATAGAGCCTGGTTGTTAGATTACCATTAATGACTTTTTCAGGTAAAATATTCAAATATGAAACAGATGTGTCAGACTCTGTAGTATCTTTTATCTGGAGCTCGCCAGGATATATCTTATCGACGTAAGAATGGAAATTGCCATTGTAATTGACAACCCGTCGTCGATATATCAAAATGTCGAGTTGAAGGCCACAGCAAGTGTTTTCTTCTTTTCACGCGTACGATTTTGGACAAATTCTGCTTCATATGAATACAAAAATAAGTCTGCTAATAACGGGGTGCAATTGGTACCCTTGGGAATTATAATGGATTGTTGAAAGACCTGGTCTGCAAAAACAGCATAGATATTGTCAATCAGAAACTCAAGCATCTTTTTGATGTCAGCTTCATAGTACTTGTATGTACAATTAGAATGTTTTTAACAAAATCCTTTTACAATGAAGGATATAGAGATAAAGAACAGTATTCAGTATCAAAGTCCATAAAGCAATACAAAACAGGAGCAGAGCAAACACGGACCTCCAAAACATCAGAGGTGGAACCAATGACAAGGTAAGTAAATTTACGAGTTCCATTTATATTGAAAAAGCAACTGTCAATATCGAAAAGCCTGGACTTTAATTTATTGTGGGGAATGGTTGTGTATAAAGTTCAAAAGTCGTAAGTTTTTAGCTGTTGATTTTGGTAAAATATGGTGTTTTCAAATTGTCCAAAAGTTCCTTGGAATTTTTAAGTATCCACATCTGATTTACACCACTTCTTGAATATATTGTTGCACAGTAGTCTTTCAGTTTCTCCTTCACTACTGTTAATATCTTAGTGAGGCGTAAAGAAAGGGGTTTGGTTGAACATTTACTGGAACCCGCTTTATATATATATATATATATATATATATATATATATATATATATATATATATATATATATATATATATATATATATATATATATATATATATATATCTTTGTTTGTAAGGATTCTTATAAAGTATCAGAATCCAATATATGAATTGTAGTTAAAATTCCTTTTGGTTCTTTAAGATATTATTAAATAAATATTCAAAACTGACATATGATTTTGAAGAATGTTTTCCTTAGAAATGGAACTATCAGTATGAGATGCATTACCGCTTGTAGAATTAAATCCAAGTTTTCAATTCATTACTGTTCAATTAAATGTTCTGCCCTGAAATGAATATTTACATGTTCTCTTACAAAGAGGCAGGGACCTTTTCTCGGTACATGACCGGTTGTTCTGAGTGTCAGTGATCGTCTGATGTCGGACAAGTCTTCCATTGTGAACCAATACAGCTCTCTAGAAGATTCTCACTTCCATAAAAAAAAACAAGCAAAACTTTAATAAATTCAGTTAATATCGATGTTAACGTCATAAAAAATAACTTATCGGATTTCTATCTTTAATGATCGAATTACTATGACTACTTTATCCAAAAACCAATATAACCTTAACTTTCATTACATTTTAAGCTGATATCGATACATCACCAATAAATGATCAAATCAGTGTTTGTGATGCATGGAGTAAAATGGTAAATAGGATTTCATTACATTTTAAGCCGACTATCAATGGATCCGAGACAAAGACATCAACATTTTATTGCTTATAATATTTATTGAATACTAGCAATTCAGCAAGATTTTACTTAAATAAAATAAAAAGAAATCAAAGAGTAAAATCTGTTTTTCCTAATCAATGGAAATCTTAATATTTTATCAAGCGCAAAAGGAAGACATGTCAACCATCAGAATAATTTGATCCTTGTAAGATTTCGGAGTCGGTAGCACACGTAGCAATATCCTCTTACAACGATTATTAAAAGTTTCATATAGACCGAAATTCTCTTTATATTTAACGAAAAGTACGTTCGCTGCGGAAACGAAGCACACTTAATGAAAGCGATAAGTCTTGTTCATCTTCTCAATCAAAATTATTGATAACCCTTTCTGTCTACAGTATTTTTCTGGTAGTGCAGAAAATCAATTGCATAAAGCAAAAAGAAAATCACAAGGCCAAAAAAAAAAAAAAGCTTAAAGTTCCTGAAACAATTTAGAAATGGCAAATGTTTGTGTGTGGTTTTTTTAGAACTAAAAAAAAGAACAATTAGACTTAGCAAAATCTGTCTTATTCAAGTTTACCTGTTCCTTCTGAAACACGATGGAAACAATAAATATTTCAACGTTTTAACATAAAACAAACCTGTATAGGATAAACTATTATTTGATATGGCCGTGAGTTCGGTCGGTGTGGGGAGAGGATGAATTGCCGCTACACAGTATAGATAGTATTCTAAAAATTAAAAAAAAAAACTAGTTTGTGGATGTACCCTGTCAATAAGCACGTCTTATGTTACCCTTATTTGCTTGTCAAGAAAATTTTGCAGTGTGGTACCCCTAAACTAAAATGCCCCTCCCCACCTCAAAAATAGAAACTAAAATTGCTCCCTACGGGCATGCCTACTACTCCAGTTTAGCTGTTTTATGGTACATGATACAGTTTTGTCTATATATGTTTTATCTATCAGTGATTTATGACCTGAACTAGATCGATCTACTATAGTATTTAGCATTAATAGGATCTCCGTGACTTCTGATGAACGATGCAGATGGTAGCATATGCAAATTTGTGGTAATGTAATAAATACTACTGCATCATGTCTTTTAAGGATTTAAGCTACAGAGAGTGTGTAGATTACATCGACCTCAAAATAACATCCACCCCACCAGATAACATGAAAAAAATATATATTTAAAGATTATATTTCATTTAACTATAAGATTTTCAAACTTTACATGTTCCGCTTTGAAATAAATGTTTCCTTATTGTTAGGTCTCGTTTCAAACGAACTGAATGTACAATAAATATAAGCCAAAACTTAAGGACGTTCGATCCTGAGATTTTGAGCGAATTTCGTCAGGTCCTTTATTTATAAAATTCTGCATCATTTTTAAATTCTACCATTAAATCTGAATTTTACAGAGCAAATTTAACTATACTCAATGAAAAAACTGCGATTAAATTCCATTCAAGTAGAATTAAGCTACTATATTTTGTGGCGGAAGGTTTTTTAGACGAAAATGATCAGTTTTTCCATTTTGAACTATAACAGTACTTTTAATTTTGGATTCCTATTTTGCCATCCTGGTTGCAACAGTGAAATGTGTTATGCCACTTGAAATATCATAAAATATTTGTGAATATATTTAACAAAGTGTACAAATACAGTTAATATATTCTGAAAATCCGATAAAATTGACAAATATCTGAAAATTTACTTTACTTTTTATGTTTTTTTCTAAATATTCAAGATAAATTTGACCAACTTGCATAAAATCAGAAAAAGTTTAAGACTTTAAAATAATTTTCTTGCTTAAGAAATTTTCAATGCCAGAAAAATCACATTTTATTAGTGCAGAAAGGTCAAATACTTGATTATCCGAAGCAATTTGAAAATTTTTCTTAGTCACAATTTATCAGTGTCTTTTTTTTTAAACAAACTTAGGGTTCATTTTGTTTCATGATTTAATTGGGTAAAGATATTGGAGGGAAAACGTTAAAAATTCAATTTTTAAGAAAGACACAAATTTCAGTGCAAACAGGTCATATTAAATGTACTGTTGCGCCAAAAGAAGCGTATTGACCCCCATTTTTTGATTTGAATTTTAATTAAGCTATGTATTTAGAAACTTAAAATATACTTGGCAAAAAAAGTAAGACTTTAAAACTTAAAGATTCCAATCAAAGGTTTTGAAAGATAGATCAATGAACTGCCACTTTATCATATATTTGTGAAAACAAGAATACTCTTTTGTTGCAGTAGAAACTAATTTTTTTATTTTTGTGTTGTTTTACAATTAAAAAGGTTTTTAAAAAACAATAATCGAACTCATAAAAAACATAAACAGTACAAAACACTGTACAGGGCATTAACACGGGCCCCCGGAAATTCAAGAGATGGGATCAGGTGCCGTGGAGGGGTAAACATCCCCTGTTGACTGGTCACACCTGCAGTGGGCCAGATGTATTAATCAAGTAGACGGAACACATCCTAGTACAATTTAGTGTAAAAACAAAGGCCTATAACAATTGGTATGGAAAAAATCAACCAAAATACGAACAACTGATAGGTTATATTTAATTGATAATAAAAAAAAAAACTCATTTTAAAGACCAAAAAATGATTAGAAAATGCTGACTTTAAAGGAGGTGGTTGAAATTCCTGCAACATCAACTGATGTATGAATAGTCAGGAATAGTCTGCCTCGGTTTAGAAATTGACAGTACTTAAAGAATGCTCTCGAGTAGCGAATAATCACCATATATGCACAAACAACACTGAAACAAAATTTACACACTTGATTAATTTTCTTTTCTTTTTTATACAACTTTTGTAACTAATGTTCTCTAACTCTAGTATTCTCTAAGAAACATTAATTAAACTATTCCTCGAGTGAAACAAATATATAATAATAAATATACGAATAAATAAAAAATGAATAAATTGAATAAAAAGAAAAGAAAGTCCAAATAGAGGGAAATATTCCCAAGTTTTCGATCCCCCAGTTAAAGCTAAGGACATATGTCCTTGCTCGCGCGTATTCCCTCCTGTGGCATTCCTGTTCTACATTGACTTTGTACAAAAGTCGAGCGATTTTAATAATCGACAAAATGGAATAAAAATATCTGGATAATCTTATTCTTGTTTTCAAAAAGTTTCCACTCGATTGTAAAACATCGATATTTCTTCATTGCAGTCAAATTTATAAAACATCTGCTTCCAATCTGCGCATTTGTATTAGTTACCTGTCATCGCTCAATCATGCTTTTACAAGCTCATATCAATCTCAAAGAAGTATTTTTTTGTCTGTACTGACGCTTTAACGTCAAAGCAAAATAAAGTCTACATCACTTAGATCGGCTATCCTTCTGTTCTTGTGTGGGCTTCATCATAGGTTCAGCCTTAATCAGATCTCTCTCTCTCTCTCTCTCTCTCTCTCTCTCTCTTTCTCTCTGACATTACTGCCCTACATCCACAGTTTTACAAACATAAATGCCCATCATCCCTGCAACAAATCTTACGTTCTGTCAAACATGAAAAGATATTTCCATTTTCTGAAGTCCGCATTTGGTTTTGGCCTGCTTTTCAGAAAACCATCACTTTTATATGTGTATTTTATGAATAGTTTGAATGCATTGATTCTCGTACTAGAAGCAAAATGAACGTAATACAGATTGATATAATAAAATCATGGCTAATACTTTCAAATCCTCCATAGGCTTTAGGACAACATTACTCCTTTCAATAGGAATAACAGAAAATACGATTAAACGTACAAAGAAAGAAAGAAATAAAGAAGCAAGCATTTGTGTGATTGGTTTCTATTATCAGTTTGCAAGAAAGGCAGTAATTTCTGTTGAAATGAGAACTGTTTAAGAACGGAAAACAGCTTTAGATATAGACATGTAAAACATACTGATCAGAATACGGCTTGTCGGAATTCTGTCATTTTTTGACAAACTTTCAAAAGGAGAACGATGTTTGGAAGATAGGCGAGAGAAAAGATAAGAAACATGGGAGAAATGGGGATGAGTTTATCATGAAATAAATTGATATTATTGTAACAGTTCTTTGATTCGAAGAGCCGTTTCACGTCGAGTTGACAGGCGCGGATCACCAGATCAAACGAGACGCGAAGGGTCTGTCCACAACTCGTGATACGGCTCTTCGGATCAAGTTACTGTTATAACGACTAATTTATTATATACCCTTAATAGTCAAATTACCGAAAAAAAACTTTGGGGTAAATTATATACCTTTTATACAATAAACAGTGTATTTTTTCAAGTAACTCTTTGGAGTATATAGAGATAAGGAACAGTATTTAAGCTCAAATGTCCACCAAAAAATACAAAACTGGAGCACAGCAAACACGGACCTCCAAAACATCAGACGGTGGATCAGGTGCCATAGAGGAGCATCCCCTGCTGATCGAATTTACCCACTGTGTGCTCCTTGTCATGATCGGGATATATTGGGAAAATCCGTCGTCAATTCAGTGTGTAAATAATTGCCCAACATTAGTATGAATAACATCAGTCAACATTAGTATGAATAACATCAGTCAGCATTTGACTTGATGATAACTTGTATTTACTGATAAGGTTATTGTATCGACCATAAAACTTACAAAATGATGTCTTTAAACGAGACTGCTGATATTCTTATTTCAGCGGGCTTCAGTAAATGTTCAACCAAGCCTCTTTCTTTACTCCTCAGTAAGATATTAGCAGTAGTGAAGGAGAAACTTCAAGAGTATATATTTGAGAAGTGGTGTAAATCGGATGTAGATACTTAAAAATTTCAAGGAACTTTTGGAACATTTGAAATCACAAAATTTTACCAAAATCAACATTTAAAAACTTACGACTTTTCGACTTTATTTACATCTATTCCCCGCGATAAATTAAAGTCCAGGCTTTCAGACATCGTTGACAGCTGCTTTCAATAAACATGGAACTCGAACATTTACTTACAGTCATTGGTCATTTGCAAAATTACTTTGTTAAAAACATTCTGATTGTACACATACTTTAAAGTTGATATTGAAAAGATGTTCGATTTCTGATTGACAATATATATATAGTTTTTGGAGATCAGGTCTTCCCACTATCTATTGGAATTCCCGTGGGTACCAATCACACCCCGTTATTAGCAGACCGACCTATATTTGTATTCATATGAAGCAAAATTTGTTCAAAATCTTTTACATGAAAAGAAGAAAACGCCTGCTGTGGCCTTAAACTCGACCTTTCGATATATCGACGACGTATTGTCAATTAATAATAGTTATTTCCATTCTTATGTCGACAAGATATATCCCGGTGAGCTTGAAATAAAAGATACCACAGAGTATGGCACATTTGTTTCATTTTTAGATATTTTACCAGAAAAAGAGGTTAATGCTTTTTCAACGAAAAAGCTTTATGATAAACGTGATGACTTTAACTTTTCAATCTTCAGCTTCCCTTACTTGTGCGTCAAAATACCTTTGTCAGCCGCATACGGAATTTTATAACTCTCAGTTGATTCTGCGGTGTTCTATGTATGAACATTTTTTTAAAACGAGGTAAGTTATTTACAAACAAGGTAATGAAGCAAGAATATCAACAGTCTCGTTTATAGTCATCATTTCGTAAGTTCTATGGTCGATACAATGGGGTTGTCAGCATCTACAATTTATCATTAAGTCAAATGCTGACTTTTTTCATACTGATTGCTAAGCCATTATTTACACACTGAGTTGTCCACGGATATTTTCCGTCATTTCCTTATTATGACAAGGAGAACACGGCAGTTGTGACCAGTCGGCAGGTGATGCTCACTCCTCCACGGCACAAGATCCCACCTCTGATGTTTTGGAGGCCCATGTTTGCTCCAATGCTATTTTGTAATGTTTCATCAACTTTTCAGCTCAAATGTTCGCTATCTCCTCATATTTCATATTAATTTCGAGGTGAATGCCACAACAAGTGTTTTCTTCTGTTCAAGCATAAGATTTTGGACAATTTCTGCTTCAAATGAATACAAAACTAGGTCTGCTTATAAGGGGGTGCAATCGGTGCCCATGGAAATTTCATTATATTGCTGAAAGACCTGTCATCCGTTTCCGAGACAGAAGACGGTGAGTAGGGTCACACCTTTACAAGATTGTGTTAAGGGGGCCGACTATAGTTTTATTGTGTGAAAATTACAATAGCGAATCTCTTCATTTTTATACCATATATGACTTACATTAACTTTAGTGTACATGCAAAGTTTGAGGGAAATCTACCGTCCAGGTATTTTTAAGGGACCGTCTCAAAATACAGGTACATTTACTATAGGATTATATAGGAAAATGCCAATTTTTAGCACTTTAGAGCAAATTATACAAATACAACAATAGACATTTTGTTCAAACTATAATATTTGATAAGGAAAACTATATTTTACAATATATGTAAGAAACACAAACTTCTACCGTCTTGTTACCAGAGAGGGGCATCTCAAAATGCAAAAAAATAGCAAATTTTACTATTTTATAGAGTATTACAAAATATGACGTACACAATGGATTCACATGAAAACATAATAAAAATATTGGAGATATTCTCGAATTTCTATGTTTTAAATTTCAAGAGCGTATGTTTATTACTTTTTCTTTAATAATATTTTTATTACCCCTTTCTTTAAGAGCCATAGATTATTGTAATATGCATGGGGGTTGGACTTTAGAATATTGCATATTAATTAATCACAGGCTGATGGTGGAGTGTTTGTAAGTGAAGTAAAGTAGCATCCAGTTGTAAATCTATAAGAAATGTTTTATTGTTGATGTTATTTCATTATCTTATTGTTTACTTGAATTATTGATGCAATACACATTGCACTTCGACATTGTATTAATGTAAACAAATGCTGTTTTTGTGTTACTAGACGATCTAGCGAGATATTGTTGAACAGACAGTAAGGGACAGTGATACTGAGATGTTGTATGTCAGTTTTTCATCATTATCTACCATATTACGACTGTAATTTACTTACTTATTTCAGCATTATCACATGTGTTGTAAATTGGGCGCCTGCCATCTTTCTTACGAAGAAATTAGTCATGTGACATAAACATTGTTGTTTTACAATTGATAAGATCGAAATAACACTGTCCGTGTCCTCAAATATTCATAATTGATACTTAAATGTTATTTTATTGCAGTATTGTCATTTAATTATGCTGTATTTGACGAAATGTTTTGGAACTTGAATGTGTAGCGTAATACTTATGTGTTTGCATTATTGTTCGGTATTACTACGCCATGGATTGTGTGTGTCCGTTTTATTACAGATTGTTTGTTGAACTTGTTTTCTAATGTATATCGAATAAAATTTATAGCTCCCACTTTACATGTAGAAAGGACATTTTGAGCGATGTTATTTTCTTTGTATTACACAATATGTATGTAAAGTAGTTCTGAGAGACTCCAGAAAGGACAATTATTCATTGGTTGTTGTGATCACGTGACCATTTATGGAAGGTTATATATATGAGCAGCGAACGCCAGTTTCATCACGACGATCGTAACGATCAGATCATATTACGTCATCAACATCACTGACTGTAAATTACTAGTGACTTAGGTAAAAGAAAATAATGTAAACTAATACAAATTAAGTAGCGTATAATTTCTCCACCGCACGGACACCGCAATCCACTGTATTTTATTAGGCCAGAGATGTTAAGCTAGGACTTGTACTCTGACTGTTTTGTTATGTTTCATTGAAGTCTTTATTAAATGAAATATTTGAAACGAAAAATGGAACTTGGTTATGATTTACAAGGATGTGAAGTAAATTATCAAGGGTGTTTAAATACATGTGACGGGCTGAGGATGCCCCCCCCTTTTTTTATATGTGGACGGATGTCATGAGTAGTCCTGATAAAAATATAATTTTATAATTTATTGAATTTACACGGGATGGAAACATTGTAAGCTGATTGGCATTTGACAGGGTGCTGAGGAAGCTTACATTATCATAACGTCAAAAACACACTGCAACGACGTCAACCTACCTATCAATTGCAAAATCGGTTAAAAATCAGTTATATCAAATTGTAATTACATTTTTATACCTATAATTTCTTAATTTTGTTTAATTTTAATAATTAAGCGAAAAAAATTGCATTAAAACAGTAAATACGCTTCATTTTACTATGATGCGCGAAATATTGCGCAATGGAAACTATAGTCGGCCCCCTTAAGGCGAAACAATGCACGGACCTCCAAAACAGAGACGGGATCAGGGGCCATGGATGAGTGAACATCCCCTGTCGACCGGTCACATCCACCATGTGTTCCTTATCAGGATCGGGAAAACCAAGGGGAAACACGTGGATAATTCAGTGTGTAAATAATGGACCAACAATAAATATGAAAACGTCATGTTTGCGAAATTATGACTTTAATAGAGACAAGGGAGATTGTTAATTGGTATTCTTGCAGCCTTGCTTCATCAACTTGATTTTCAATTACTTGCCTCTTTTGAAAAAAATGTCATTGCAAATCGAATCATTTGAGAGACATGAACCTCATATATCTCGTACAGGTATTCAGGATAGAATGTTATATAACCATGGGAAAATGACAACTGGAAAATAAAAGTCATCACATAAATCATTAAGCTTGGTTGTAAGTTACCATTAACACTTTTTTTAGAATGCAAATTTGAAACAAATATGTCAGACTCTGTACTAGTATCATTTAATTAAAGCTCACCGGGATATATCGAGTCGACATTTGAATGGGAGTAACAATTGTTAATTGATGATACGTAGTCGATATATCCAAATGAAAACTTGAAGTCCACAACAAGTTTTTTTTCTTCTCTTTTAGAAATTTTTAAGTAAATTCTGTTGTATATAAATAGAGAAAAGTGTAACAACAGGATGAAAGAGGTGCCCATTGAAATTCCAACAGATTGTTGTCATTGTCATTGTCATTGTCATTGCTAAATAGATATTGTCAATAAGAAACTCAAGCACCCTATTAATATAAACTTCAGGGTACTTATGTACAATCAGAATGGTTTTTTTTCATAATTATTCAAATGACCAATGACAATTTAAATATATTAACAAGTTCTATTTTTATTAAAAATTATTATTAAGAACTAAAGATAAACTAAAATTCTCTAATTCAGATATAAATTGATCACATGCAGCGGCGGATAGGCTGATTAATTATAAATAATCATCAGCATACTTTAAACATATACCCCGCTTTATTGCTATTGGATATATTGATCAACCGATCATACCTTCACTTGCATATAATTTGATTACTATTCATCAATTATCGATATGTAATTGTGGAGATAATAACTATATCAGAAGGAAGCATTGTGTATTCTAATCAAGGCACACCACTGAGGATGAAAACATTGTACATGATCCTTATTAGACCTTTGACAACTGCAGACATGCACACATTTTTGTCCCAGAGAGAGGCATTATGCAGTTTTCAACCAGTTTAATGCAGCATTCGTAGATTCTATTTCCCTTGGTATCTGGTTAATGCATGTGCATGCCATAACGATGATCAATTTTGACAATGCTGGTTTGTAGATGATTTTTTTGTTGTTTCTTCCTTCTGTCAACATTCGCACTGCAAGCGAATTGAACGTGAAATCAAGATGTGTTTTTCTTTCATTAAGTTAAGGCGATTACTCTTCGCTGATCTCCCACTTGAACCTTTCTTATCGGTCAATGATTAAGAAATCAAAGATAAAATATTAGAAACAGCTCAACAAATATAAATTTTTAATAAGATTTAAAAACAGAACAAATATACTGGAGGCGCAGTAAGACAATGTAGGAATGTAGCCCCTTGTCTTGTGTCCCCGATAACAAGATGTTACAGAGAACCGTATTGATAAGCTCTCATCCAACACATTATAGAGTCGATGGAATTATCTCTATGATGATACTTTAAGTCAATACAATCCTCCGTTTCTAACCAGTCTTGGTGCAATTTGGTTGAAGTGAATGTATTTTTTTTTAATTTCCCTTGATGTTAACAAAGCTTGATGATGAAAAAAAACGTAATCCGTATGGGTATTCTCTTTGTAGTAATAGACGGAGTCATCTTCTGAAGAATTATATTATCGACAGATATCTTTAAGACAATAACTACCCTCTTACCTTCAATACTACATCAGTAAAATATCCTCATAAAGTGTCTTGATTAATTTTATCAAGGACATTGGTGATATATATAATCTCTGACACAATTCTCTAATGTAAAAAAAATGCAGGAAAAACGTGCTGCATGTAATCTCTAGATAATTTTGGAATGTATTTTTGTCGAGAGGAAGTGCATCCACATATTTCAAATTGTCTTCAACGATTTGAATAATTTTTTGTCAGAAGCATTTAGCACGTGCCGATGTTTATCAAATAGTAGAACGCGCGGGGCTTTTGTGGTAATCAATTCTATACCCTTTAATTGTAAATTCTAGAATTGCTTCCAAGTAATCTAACGAAATCTTATCCGCCCAGGAACCTGATGCCAATTTCTCTCTAAAACCACAGTGGCCTCCCCTTTCCATGGTCAGCATAAAAAAGTTTGGATAATACTTGAATAAGTCATGTGGAATGGAATTTTTGCTGTACACAGGGTCGTCTAAGCTGCATATAAATAACAGTGGGACTGATATATCGTCCACATCCCTTAAAGGGTTGTTTCTCTCGTAAAACTCCTCCATGTCTTCACAACCAAACATTTTCAAAAAAACATGACTGTCAAATTTTTTGAGTGACCATGAGGTTAGAGCACCGGGTACGTCTATGACATTACTAAGAGCCCGAGCATGTCTCCAAATAATGTATTTCATATACAGTAGTACGAATATGTTGTAAATCCCTGAGAAAATGTCAGATGAGCGTTGATTCATTTCAAAACAAGGTGAGACACAGACTCCCGCGCAAATGTGAGCAGACGACCCGAATTCACCGAGATAAGACAGAAATAAGTCACACCCAGACCCGAATGATACAACTGTTATAAGTGTTTTAGGACATCTGTCGTGAATATAAATTATAACCTGCCGAAGATCAGAGGGGTCTCCATAACTTTGTAATTTAGGGGTGGTCAGAAACGTTCCTCCGTGACCTCTTCTGTTGAAAACAACGCATTGCATTCCTCTGCAAGACGCAGCGTCACATAACGACGAGACGCTCAGTGCGTCACCGGTTAGTCCAGGAATGATAAGGATTACTGTCCTTTTCTTCTTCTTTGGGAGGTTAACATTTGTCACCCAATCCAGTGCCACGACCCCTTTATCTCTCAACTGAAGGTATTCTCTGTCAAACTGACACTTGCAGTTATGTGGAATTATCCATGGAAGCAGAGTTTGAATGTGACAATTCTTAATCCAAGGCGATGGCGAAAACGTCCGAGTCATGAACCTACACCTTTTAAGTATATGAGTCGCTAAAGTTGATTCCTTGTAGAAAAGTTTGGGAAGTATTTCCTTAGAACTTACAAAACTTTTTAAGTAGACAAACAAACTTAACACCAAGGTCCCGACAATAGCAATGTAAAACGGCAGCCACAGTACCGTGTAGAGAGCCAGCATTACGTAAGAAAAATAAGCACTCTTCTCCGGAGCTCTTACCACAGCCGCTCCGTGAACGTTCTGCCTGCTGTTAAAGGGGCTATGAATTATATATTGGTTATCATTTGGTCGTGGTGTCAATCCTTTCCTCCCCGCTTCTCTCATGACAGTTTCCGCGATCATTGGTTTAGGCCGGGATCAATCATGAGTTATCCCTTTCTTTTATTCCATTCACTCGGAGAATAGATTACCAACTAGAATGTAAAGTCCATCACCGAACCATCAATCTCACTGGACAGAATAATCCCGAGATTTTATCTACAATTCCTAGAGTTGTTAATGAGTGACACAATTACAAATTTATCACTGCTTTCCGTATTAAGTTGTTAGGAGAACTTTTTCCATTAATGAGGTAGCTCCCGTGCTCGCGGTCTCGCGGGACTTGGTGGTAATGACGGTTTACTTCTGTTCGGTTGTCCCTCACCAATCACCACAGCGAACTAGGTGTGTGATTTACCGCTCTCTGCTGCAGACGATATTTATCTTATCAAAATTCAATAATTTTGCAAAGCGATAAGTTTGTTAAAATGCTATCCAAAGACGGCGTGTGCTGCTACTAAACACTTATTAGCACTTATATCAAATTCTTGCGCTGTTTGCATAAGTAAATCTCTGTAGATCGTAAACATTCCGAATGTAACTTCTGTTTGCTTTTAAAAGATAGCTTCTTATTTATGAAGAAATTCTTGAATAAATGAAAGAAAAAAGTGATGATTCAGATGAAGCTAATTTGTATGGAGGAAAAAAAGCCCAATAGCGTGACAGAGCTACTAAGAAGATCTGTTTGCGTCAATACATGTATCTTTTTGTGTCTCTAGAATTTCCTGGGGGACCATGCAAATTTATGAAACAAGTAATGTCGAAAAACTGCCCGAAGACTGCATGGAGGGAGAACACGCATCTCATAAAAAGTGGTCACATCATAAAACCACTTAGAAATCTTAAACGTTAAATTGAATCAATACAAAAAATAGTTAAGATAATAATGTAATTTAACCAATTGTTCAACCAACGAATAATAACCTGCTGTCAAATTATCGTTAAGAAAATTGTTTCGATTTGATGAGGGTTGATTAGTTACCGAGATTTACAGTACCCTACTTCTATTATAAGAGCTCAGCATGTTTATCTATTTTGTATTCGTTATTAATTGTATAATACCCTGTTCACGATTCTTAATGGTGATTGAACACTGTTCGTTATCTCCACATTTTAATGTAAATGTTTTAAAGAAACAGAAATTTAACTGTGTTTTACAAATTATAATAAGCAAATTATTTAAAATGTATCAGAAATAAAATTGATACTTGGAAAACACACCTGCTGTATACTAGTATTAAAAATTAAATAAATGAAAGGAATTCGTGATTAATTTTAAAAAGACATCAATTTTGTCGCGAAAAACCATTCACATTTAGCCCCCCCCCCCCCCCCAAAAAAAAATTGAAGTTTTGATATCTAAGAAATACACCTGCTGTATACTAGTATTAAGAATTAATTAAATGAAAGGAATTCGTAATGAATTAAAAAAAACATCCATTTTGTAGCGAAAAATGATTCACATTTAGCCTAAAAATAATTAAAGTTTTGATCTCTAAGAAATTTTATTTGTATTTGAGAGATTTATGTCGTCTCCTCTGGTAATCTGATGCAGGACAGGTTGAATGTATGGCAGTATGAGCAGCTGTTACAACAGGACGACAGGTGCGCGTGTATTCACATGGTTTATTTAAGTACAACTTTTAAAAAAATATTCATGCTATGTAATGTTATTTCTTTTTCTAAATGATTTGTACTTTGTTTTCTACTTTATGCCTGGATTAGTAATTGTTTCAAATCTCTTCTAAAAATACTTTGGTCCAATATCTTTAAGTTATTTAAAAAAAAAAGAAAAAGTATTTAAAATGTTGATAATACTAAAATTATGTGTTAATGAACATCTTCTCTAAATACGTCAATAATAAAAATGAGTGTAAAACATTTTATAAATTTATTTCATTCTGCCTTTTGATATTTATTTCAAAAATTGACCTGTTCGTTTATATACATTAACTTCATGTTCCTATATTGTATGATAATGTTATTTGATAAAATATACAGATTATTTGGCTTTAAAGTCCATTAAAATCAATTCAAATTGGGATCCCTCTAAAACCTCAGAGTTGGGATCAGATACACTGTAGGAGTAAGTTTTCCTGGTGCTCCTTGACAAGATCGGACAAACGGGAAAATTATAGACTTTTTAGTGTGAAAATAATGATCTATCAATTCAGTTTGTTTGAAAAAAATCTAACAATATCGAATTAATGATAGATTTTTTTACTGACAAGGCCATAGACCATAAAATTTGTGAAATAAGACTTTAAACGAGATTGGTGACCCCTTTATCACCAACTTATTGATCAATAGCTTGCCCTGTTTTAGAATTGTTGGTACCAAAAATAAAAAAAAATAATAAACCCATATAGCATTCTCTTAAGTATTAATTCAGTTGGGAGACAAAATTCTCCAAGCAAATGCAACTGGTAATAGTATACATGGGTTTATATTACACGTATTACGTTTTTGTTATTGGTTACTATTAAACCATTAACCACGTTTTTGCTATTAAAATACAGTATCTTAATATGAAACAGATGTGTCGGACGTTGTGGCGTCTTTTATTTCGAAAGCGATAGGTCGAATCAACGTAGGAATAAAATGAATACTATCAATTGATAAATCTAAATATTGAATTACAGTTATATATATCGACGAAGTATTGTCAATTAACAATAGTAATTAGTTTCCATTCTTATGTCCATACGATATATCCTGGTGAGCTTGAGATAAAAGATACCAAAGATTCTGACACATCTGTTTCATATTTGGATATTTTATTTGAAAAAGACGTTAATGGATTGGTAATTTAACAATCAAGCTCTATGATAAACGTGATGACTTAAACTTTTCCAACGTCAACTTCCCTTACCTATGCAGCAATATACCTTCATCACCTGCATACGGAGTTTATATATATCAGTTGATCGATACGCAAGAGCATGCACTACGTATGAGCACTTTCTAAAACGAGGTAAATAATTGACAAATAAGTTGATGAAACAAGAATTTCAGCAGTCTTGATAAAGTCATCATTACGTAAGTTCTATAGTCGATACAATGACCTTGTCAGCAAAAACATTTTATCATTGAGTTAAATGCTGACTTGTTTTTTTTTTTTCATGCGAATTTTTAGTCCATTATTTAAATACTGAATTGACGACGAATTTTTTTCCCCGATCATGACGAGGAATACACGGCGGGTGTGATTGGTCAGCAGGGGATGCTTACTCCTCCATGGTACCTCATCCCACCTCCGATGTTTTGGATGTCCGTGTTTGCTCTGCTCCTATTTTGTATAGATAGTTTTCAGTAGACCCAAATTAGCAAGAGTTATTTCCCGTTGGCCGCCATATTGGGGGTCAACCTGGTATTTTTCCCTCTGTGTCCTACCAAATATAAGAGGGTTTAGCTGTAATATTTTGGGGAAATCTTTATGGAATAAAAATTATGAAATAAAGGAGGCTCTATCACATATATATTTTAAAGAAAAACAATGTTTCACACCCCACAATTGCCAGTGTAAAAATTTTCAGTTGGTTGAACAATGAAGGAAATAAGCATTTTGACCCCAATGTAGCGGCCAACTGGAAACAACTTTTGTTAATCTGGGTCTACTGAAAACTATCTATTGATTAATGGCCTTCTGATCTTGAATACTGTTAGTTATCTCCATATGTTTCATTGAAAGTGACAACAAGAGATCCCCTTTTCATGAAGAAATCTTAAAAAATTTTTTTAATAAAAAGAAATTTTGCTTTATATGCAGACAGAAATATGTCTGCTAATAATGGGATGCAATAGGTACAAATGGTTATTGGTCTACAAAAATATCATAGATACTTGTCAATCAAAAACTCAAACATCTTTTTTAATTCTTAATTTCAACTTTGAATATCTGAATGTACAATCAATCTTTATAAGGATAAGGATACAATTAAAAGGCAACTGATTTCCAAAAATCTACAAACAATTTAAGTCCAGGAAAGAGTCGGTTTAAAACAAACCTTCGGATAATCCAGAGGTGGGATCAGGTGCCTAGGAGGAGTGAGCATCCCCTGTTGACCGGTCACACACGTCGTGAGCCCTGTATATTGATCAGGTAGATAGAACATGTTGTAGTTAGATTATTTATAAACGCAAAGGCCTAACACTTGATGTGAAACGCGTCGGCCAAAATACAATCCAATGATAAGTTTCATGTATGTTTGTTTTGATCCAAGCAATTGCTTCATTTAAAAATGTAAATGAAGTGCAATAAGATTTTCCTTTTCGATATGTCAATTTCTTCTCAACAGCAAAAGGCTGTATTCTAAATATTGAACTCTTTGATTTAAAGAAACAGAAATTGAAATACATGCTTGACATTTTTGCTGTATTCCTTTACTTTTTTCCTTACCTAACAATTATATCCTATTATTTTAAGTAAGGATTTCGAAAAACATTTCAAGAGACGGAAAAATGTATGCTTTTATTTATATAGCAAGAAAATTCTTTTTCTAGTCTTAAAAATCATTGAAATCCTGATTTTCTAAGATATGAAAATGTACATTGGGAAATCTTGATATTTTAGGTAGCATCATTCTGAGGAATGCATGCGAGATTCCTCAGTAAGCACAGGGCTTGTTAAGATATAGAATTCATGGGGGTCGTAAACATGACAGTTTCCACACAGGCTCTGTTAATCTGTGTTAATCTAATCACGTGAACTAAAGAATTGAAGATTAATTTCCTGTATTTCGGTGGAGAGGCAAACCCCAAGGAATGTGGCTTATGTGTTTGTCGACAGCTGTGCGAAGTGAAAAGGTTGAGTTATATCACCTACCTGATTGATAGAGAAAGTTATAGCCCAGTCGCGCCGAATTACGGTCGGAAGTTAAATATATCTCTCAATTTCAAAGCTTGTTTAAGATAACTGGTAAGTAGGAAGCAGGGACAAGAGGAGAACTATTTAGAAATGTACTTGGTTCTTTGTTATTTTTGTTTTTCCATTTGCTAAAAGTGCGTTTTGGAGGATTAATTGATTGTAGGAAGACCTGTTATCTGCGTTTTATTGCTTTGTTTTAACATGACACTTTTCTACAAAAAGTACTATGTGTAGAACATTTTAATTA
This sequence comes from Saccostrea cuccullata, assembly GCF_032062105.1. Taxonomy (NCBI): domain Eukaryota; kingdom Metazoa; phylum Mollusca; class Bivalvia; order Ostreida; family Ostreidae; genus Saccostrea; species Saccostrea cuccullata. Next base: position 126,867 of record NW_026939570.1, on the reverse strand, counting down.
GCCCTTAAAATGAAAATGGGCAATTAAAAAAAAATCTGTTTTCCTACCTTAACCTAAGATTTTTTCAAGTTACTTTTAGTGTTAGCTTATGCACTGTCACAAAATTTCTTTTCTGTGGTTGTGTTAAAATTGTTTCTTAATTTTTTTGTCTTCTATTGAATAATGTTGAGTAATCTTTGAATAATGACCCTTGGTAAGGCTATAGATTTCTTTGTAACCTTTTCCCCTACATGAATGATACGTTAACTTTGTTTATTTGTTTAGCGTTCCTTTCGAGAATTTTTCACTCATATTGAAACCCCATCACTTTCCAGTGGAGGGCTACAAATTTAAAAACTGTATGTACTCAGTGCCACTGAGCATTGAGGGGACTTTTTCCTGCCTGGTCTTATCCAAGACCCGAAGACTACATTCTGATTATGTACACAAGTCGACATTAAGAAGGTGCTTGAGTTTCTGATTGACAATATCTATGTTGTTTTTGGAGACAAGGTATTTCAACAATCTATTGGAATTCCCATGGGTACCAATTGCACCCCGTTATTAGCAGACCTAATTTTGAATTCTGATGAAGCAGAATTTGTGCAAAATCTTATGCGTGAAAAGAAGAAAACACTTGCTCTGACTTGAGTTTCTGATTGACAATATCTGTTTTGTTTTTATTGGAAACCTTCTTTGTATTCATATGAAGCAGAATTTGTGCAAAATATTATGGAATTGCTGTGGCATTCAAATGGACATTTAGATATATCTGTCTCTTAATTTCAATTCTTATCATTATATCCAGGTGAGCTTGAGTTCTCTACTCATGTTTGGATATTCTACTTGAAAAAGACGTTAATGGTGAACAATTGATGACTTTAACTTTTCTATCGTCAACTTCCCTTACTTATGCAGTATACATCACCTGTATAATTTATATAACTCAGTTGATTCAAACATTTGCACTTTCTAAAACGAGGTAAATTATTGACAAACAAGTTGATGAACAAGAATTTCAGCTGCCTCTTTTAAAGTCATCATTTCGTAAGTTCTCTAGCTATGAACAATTTCCAAAATGAGGTAAATTATAGACAAACAAGTTGATGAAACAAGAATATCAGCAGTCGCGTTTAAAGTCATTATTTGGTAAGTTCTATGGTCGATACAATGATCTTGTTAGGAAATACAATTTATTATTGAGTCAAATGCTGACTGACGTTTTTCATACAAATTGTTTGACCATTACTGTCGACAGATTTTCCTCTATTTTCCGATCATGACAAGGAGCACACGGTAGGTGTGAGCAGTTGACAGGATATGCTCACTCTTCCATGGCAACTGATCCCACATCTAATGTTTTGAAGGTCCGTGTTTGCTCTGCTCCTGTTTTGTATTGTTTATGGACTTTTGATCTTGAATACTGTTCGTTTTCTCCATATATCAATAATAAGAATTGTTTAAAAACCGAACTCAGTAACGCGTCAAATAATTACGTATTGTTTTCTAATATTCATCAGTCGCCCTCGTAGCACATTGGTAAGACCATCTGCTCTAGAGTCGCAAAGTAAAGAGTTGATCCTTACGTTGCGGTTTCGAATCCCACTGTGGGAATTGGAGACAGTCCTTCGGATGAGACCGTATAAACCGAGGTCCCATGTCACAGTAGGTTCTGGCACAAAAAAAGATCCCTTCCTGCTCAATAGCCCCGAGTGCCGAATATAAGACAAAATTTGCAGCTCTCCACAGGCATGTGGTGGCGTCTCCATATGAGTGAATAATGCTCGAGAGGGACATTTAACAACACACACTCAATAAATCAAAAAATTTGATTTGATAATTGATGCTGAAGAATCTCAATATAAAATTGAAAGTTGGTTCAAGAAAAAAGTCAGTCTTTCAGCATACAATTTTAACGAGGCGTTACAACGTGTAAATTCGTCAGGCACGATTTGTCTAAAAACAATTACATGTATTTATTGCATCGTTATCTCATTATGGTATTATGCCTACAAGGTGCTGATTTAAAAACAAGGTGTTTGTAATGATACGACTTTATATACACGTTTGCAAATAGCTCTAATCACATCGTCGGAAACTAATAAGAAAAGACGAGATCACCCGTGGGTTTCCGATGATGCGCTAACCATAGTCATCTCTATTTCTGTTAAATATTCTTTCGCCATATTTGGCTCTCACTGAAGAATGAGCAATATTACATCTTTGGCTTTTTTTTTTAAACTTTGGATGTATGCTTTCATGTGTTTTCTTTTTATTAATATATTTAAATATCTCACGATAGATAAAATATGCACTTGTTTACAAAAACCCAAAGAAGGCAAAGATGTATGAAATAATTTGAAAAAACTAATAATATCCCCATATCAATCTTTAAAAAAAACTAATTAATTAACTTAAGATTAAAGGGTAGATGTTGTGTAATTTCCTATTTTAAAGTCTATATAGTCTCCAAAACATTAGCCTGTCTAAAACGGGCTCTGAAAATTATTTCTGCAATTTTGTTTCAGACATCGAATTCCAGAGAAGATGACCGTCGTATACTGGATATTTTTGCCTAGCTCAAACAATAACTTCTTTAAATATCCTTATCCCCTTAATTAGTATGTAACAAAAAAATATGTTTAAATATTTAAGACAGGAATGTGATTGACAACACTGAGAATAAAAATCCTAGTCGGCAGGGGATGCTCACTCCTCCATGGCACCGGATCCCACCTCATATTTTTGGAGGTCCATGTTTGCTCTGTTCCTATTTTGTATTGTTTTATGGACTTTTGAGCTGGAATACAGTTTGTTATCTCCATATATTTCATTGGAAAATAACACCCATACAGAATGCGACTCCGTGACAAATCTACAGCTATCAAGAATACAATAGAATTTTCAGAATAACAGACCTGTTTTGAAAGAATTATAATTAAAAAAAAACACCAAAATAATTAAATTCATTAAAACCAAAAATGATATGCAGGACAATTTTCAAAAATGCAAGGCCATAACAAGTACAGTTCTCAAAAATACAAAACCTGGCCTCAAAGATATTCAGTCTTCAAGAAGTACAAGAGAATTATTAAATACAGTTTTCAAATCTTTCCCCAAAAATATCATACAAACAATTAAGTTATAGTTCCAAAGAGTACCAGACCATGATATAAAGTACAATGAAATATGAAGCTAACGAAGAATCATCTAATGTAAAGGTTTATTTAAACAAGACAAATTTAAAACAGAGTAGACACGGGCCAATGTAAAATTCTATGTTGTGTTGCAGACGAGTTATAGCGTAACAAAAGAAAAAAATGAACTTTAGAACTGCTTCGTTTATCTTTTTCTTTCCTTTCTAGATATGTAATTTACCATAGAAGGAAGTGCCCTCTGGTGAATTATGGCGGATGAACCCGTAATAACGTCATACTATGGTTGCATTTGTCTAAATTGTGTTGTTTGATATCTACTGTAAATATAGGAATATTATCACTTTCGATGTATAATAGTAAATCATTTTGCAGTTTCGTTAGTCAGATGCAATTAAGAAAAGACGAAAAAGACCACATAAAAAGGGAATTTAGCCAGTACCATTGTGGAACTTTGGCTTGTCTGTTAGATTTGTTTACTTGTTTGTCGTATATTATTTCAAACTGAGCTTGCAATCATAAAATAGTAATACATTGAGGATGTATGTCTGGTTGTCAGTTTAGATTGATAGCATATATGCAAGTGTATTCAAATCGATTGGAAATAAAGAAAGAATAGTATACATGTATATAGATAGTTCGCACTAAATAAAATGTTATACATGAAGGATATGGAGATAACAAACAGTATTCAAGATCAAAGTCCATAAAACAATACAAAACGGGAGAAGAGCAAACACGGACCTCCAAAACTTCAGAGGTGGGATCAGGTGCCATGCAGGAGTGAGCATACCCTGCCGACCGGTCACACCCGCCGTGTTCTCCTTGTCAGGATCGGGAAATAACGGAAAAATCCATCGTCAATTCTGTGTATAAATAATGGACTAACAATAAGTATGAAAAACGTCAGTCAGCATTTGACTCAATGATAAATTGTATTTGCTGACAAGGTCATTGTTTTGACCTTACCACTTACGAAATGATGACTTTTTTTGGACCAACTTTCAATTTTATATAGAGATTCTTCCGCGTCAATTATTAAATTGATTGTGTGTTGTTAAACGTCCCTCTCGAGCATTATTGACTCATATGGAGACGCCACTACTTGCCTGTGGAGAGCTGCAAATTTTGTTTTATACTATAGTATTCGGTACTTAGGGCCATTTAGCAGGAAGGGATCTTTTTTGTGCCAGAACCTATTGCGACATGGGACCTCGGTTTATACGGTCACATTCGAAGGACCGTCTCCACGTCCCACAGTGGGATTCGAACCCGCGACGTAGGGATCAACTCCTTACTTTGCGACTTTAGAGCAGATGGTCTTACCAATGCGCCACAAGGGCGACTGATGAATATTAGAAGAAAATACATGATTATTTGACGCGTTACTAAGTTTGGTTTCTAAACAATTCTTATTAATGATATATGGAGATAACGACCAGTATTCAAGATCAAAAGTCCATAAACAATACAAAACAGGAGCAGAGCAAACATGGACCTTCAAAACATCAGATGAGGGAGCATTTGCCATGGAAGAGTGAGCATCCTCTGCCAACTGGTCACACCCGCCGTTTGATCCTTGTCCTTTTCCATAACGGAAAAATACGTCTTCAATTAAGTGTATAAATAATGGACTGACAATTTGTATGAAAAAAGTCAGTCAGCATATGACTCAATGATAAATTGTATTTTCTAATAAGGTCATTGTATCGAACATAGAACTTATGAAATGATGACTTTAAACGAGACTGCTGAAATTCTTGTTTCATCAACTTGTTTGTCTATATTTGCCTCGTTTTAGAAATTGTTCATACGTAGAGCAAGCTCTTGCTTATCGAATCAACTGAGATATATAAACTCCATATGCAGGTGATGAATGTATATTGCTGCATAAGTAAGGGAAGTTGACAGAAAAAAGTTAAAGTCATCACGTTTATCATAGAGCTTGTTTGTTAGATTTCCATTAATGTCTTTTTGAAGTAAAATATCCAAGTATGAAACAGATGTGTTAGACTCTGTGGTGTCTTTTATCTCCAGCTCACCGGGATATATCTCATCGACATAGGAATGGAAATTATCATTGTTAATTGACAATACATCGTCGATATATCTAAATGTCGAGTTGAAGGCAAGTGTTTTCTTCTTTTCAAGGATATGATTTTGCACAAATTCTGCTTCATATGAATACAAAAATAGGTCGGCTAATAACAGAGCGCAAATTGGTACCCTATGGAATTCCAGTAGATTGTTGGAAGACGTTATCTCCAAAAACCACATAGATATTGTCAATCAGAAACTCAAGCATCTTTTTAATGTCAACTTCAGAGTACTTGATTGTGCAATCAGAATGTGTAAGTAAATTAAAGAGTTAAATTTTTATTGAAAAAGCAGCTGTCAATGATTTCAAAAAGCCTGTTGGACTTTAATTTATCGTGGGTAATGGTTGTGTATAGAGTTGAAAAGTCGTATGTTTTTAAGCTGTTGATTTTGGTAAAATCTTGTGATTTGAAATTGTCCAAAAGATCTTTGGAATTTTTGAGTATCCACAGCTGATTCACACCACTTCTTGGATCTAATGTTGCACAGTACTCTTGAAATGTTTCCTTCACTACTGTCAATATCTTAGTGAGGAGTAAAGAAAGAGGCTTGGTTGAACATTTAATCCAATTAATGAGAAAACCTCTGGCAAGTCTTTTGTCTTCATAAATCGTGTACATATTATTATAAACTTCTGCAAAGGAATTTCTAAGATAAACTTTAAACTTTACAGCCGTTCGTTTCTCGAATACGACTGAGTCAACAATTTTTTTGTCACAAGTGATCTATTAACGTATATTGACATCATTTCACATTGTGACGTCACAAACATGGTGCAAAACGTCTCATTATATATGCTATTTATAGAACATGTGTATGTGTGCCAAATTTCATTTTGATGTGAATTGTGGTTTTGTAAATATAGAGATAGTACGCGAACTTTTTGATCACCCCACTTACATCTACTGAAATTTTGAGATGTTCGTTGTTGCATTTGAAAGAATATATTTTACATTCATTGTGTATTTCTAGTAAGCCAACTGTGAAATTGATTTGAATACTACTAGTATTTTCGTGTAAACTCACGCGTTGAAATATACACAAATAAAACGTGCGCTAACGTGATATCACAATTAATGAGGCTACATAGACATTAGTAAAAATGTAACAATGGGGCAGCGTGAAATTCAAAAACTGAGTATATTTTTGGTGCTTTTTAACATGTGAAAAGTAAACATAAAGAATGTTTTTAAGTATGTATGGACGATATATTATCAATTAACAATAGTTACAGACAAACACGTTGATGATACAAGGATATCAAAAGTCTAGCTTAAAGTCATCATTCCGCAAGTTCTATGGTAGATAAAATGACTTGTCAGCAATACAGTGTGTGTTTTCGTTTGTCCGATCATGACAAGGAGCACACAGGGGGTACAACCGGTCGGCAGGGGATGCTCACTCCTCCGTAGTACCTGATCCCATTTATGATGTTTTAGAGGTCCAATTTTGATCTCTTCCAAATTTGTATTGTTTCAGTGATTTTAGAAATTAATTTCTGTTCGTTATCTTTACATTTCATTCCTTGAGAATTGATATAATTACCCTTTTGAAGAAATTCAAACGTTTTGTGGATATGGGTAGATATAATAAAGCGCATTTTAGTTAACTTCTTCTTTTCTTCAAAAAATATTGTAACGTTTCACAAAGTGTACCTGTGAAATTCGGGTTAACTCTTGTTTACAAGTTTGGAATATATGGAACTTGAACCCGATGTTTATAAACTCCGTAAATAATTGTCAATGAACAGTTAACGAAAGAAATGAACTATAATTGATTTAATGACTTTATTAATTTAACATGTATGATTTAATGACAAAGTGGTGTATTTTGTATGTTTTATATGGGTACAACGTTATTAATTTAGTAGGTAATTTTGATGGTTAAATCCCGCTAACTTATTGATTGCATTGATTGTGACGTAATAAGTATCTGATTGTCTCTTACGTCATCATAACAACTTTTGTCTATATAAACCAGCTGTTTTGGGTTTAGACTTCAGTCGGCTGTGGGGAGCGACTCGGAGCACACAGCCTTCCCTGGTAAGGGGAAAGTGACCTAAGTCACTTTGGGGAACGACTCCGTATACTTCGGTTATAAGACGGTACCAAGTCTATGTATACGAAACCATGAAAGGGAACCAAGTTTTTAGGAACGTCCTGGATTGACCATCGGTTGGTCACCTTTTTGTTAACCAAATAACGTTGTACCAACCAAGTTACAGTGTATCATTCTGTGTGTTTATAAGTGAACCATTTGATCGTCCTAATAAATGTTATAAACTTTTAACAAGTGTTATTCCTAACAAACATTATTTAAAGTGACCAAAAATTGGTCATTACGTCAACTAAAGAAGTGACCAAAAGTGGTCATTACGTCAACCAAAGAAGTGACCAAAAGTTGGTCATTGACCATAACATAAACTGTGACCAACGTTACCATCAAATCTCGACCAGTGACCAGAAAACCAATAGCGGCCCACGAGTTTATTACACGATACCCTCGGTTACGTTACATTGGTGGCAGCGGTGGGATCCGCTATTCTGTGAATTGTGAACCTAAACCATTACAAAGATGTCTAGGAACGAAAAATCGGTTGAGGAAAGTGATTATAATACAGAACCAAAAGAACCACAGTTTATCGACGGTACTCCAAGTAAAGAAGTTCTTTTGCGGGTTAACAACAACGACCAGATAGGAGACGGCAGCGGAATCAACGCAGGTACCAACGACAGTCTACACATAATTCTACAAGAATTAAAAATGTTGAAGTCCCAGATGAACCAATTACAATCTCAAGTGAGACCAACGAGTGCTGACAACCAATATGTAGACCAAAATTGCGTGCAGTCCGGTACAAGTACTACGTCTGACGATGACCAAATACGCAGTGAACATCGACCATACAGAAATACAACTCTACAAAATTCATATGATGACTTTCGTGATTATGCACATTCAAGGACAAGTTTGTTAAACCCGACGTTACAACGAAGTTACACTACCAATGCTAGGACCAACGAATTTCAGCGGACCATGCGCAGCTTTGATTACGATGTACCAAATTATGGTCACACAAGACAAGTCCATGACCACGGATTCAGGCGTACCCCGGAACCTAAAGGGAGAAAACCAGCAACGTTCGATGGTACCATGAACTGGAACGACTATATAGTTCATTTCGACATGATCGCCCAATTGAACCACTGGAATGAAGAAACAAAGGCATTAGAGTTAGCTACCAGTCTACGCGGCCCGGCACTAAGCGTTTTGAGTGACCTACAACCAGAATATCGGTATAATTTTCGTCACCTTGTTACCGCACTAGCAGCAAGATTTGACCCAGAAAACCAAACAGAAATCTACAAGACGCAACTAAAGAGCAGAATACGGAAGAAAAACGAAACGATCACAGAATTAATGCAAGACATAAAGCGACTTACGAGGATGTCATACCCGAACGCACCCTTAAGTTTCCGCGACCAGATAACCAAAGATTCGTTCATCGGAAGTTTAAATGACCAAGAAATGGAATGGGCAGTATTTCAAGGAAAACCTACAGACCTAGAAGATGCAGTGCGACTGGCATTGGAATATGAGGCCTTTCAACAAGCACGGGAGAGACGAAATAAAGTTGCAGTGCGTATGCAGACAGAGGAGCCAGCGTTTACCGACAGAAATTATTACGAAACAGACCAAGTGGCTATGATCAGCCAAAACACAGATAAGAAGAAGAAAGGTCCCTGTTTCTACTGTAAGAAAGATGGTCACATCAAAAGAGAATGCAGGTTACTACAACGGCACTTAAAAAATGAAAAATACAGAAATCAAAGAAAACCGGAATACGCACCAGGCCTGACGACCAGAGAACCCGAGAACCAGGGAAACGCGCAGTAGTTGACGTCGGCGGCCTAACGTCAACTACAAAACAGAAAAGGCCACATGTTTTTGGAATAAAGAACTCAAATACTCGCAGTACCAACTTACTAACAATTGATGTGCTTGTTAACAATGTGAAAATAAATTGTGTCATTGACACGGGTTCAGTTATAACAGTTATCCACCCAAAGAAATATTACGAGATAGAAAGATGTGTAAGACCAAAATTATTTCCAAACCGTAGTAACTTACAGATGGCAAACGGTGATTTAATTGTACCAGAAGGTCAGACTGAACTTCAAATTGGTATTAATGGTGAAGTTACCGAACATAAAGTGGTCGTCGCTGACATTGAGTCACACATGATCTTAGGTCTTGATTTTCTTAAACAGCATAACTGTCAATTGAATTTGGGTGAAGGAACTCTTACATTTGGAAAGAATAAATTACCATGTGACATTAAAAGTGAACACAATCCTGTGTTCAAAATTTGCGTACAAGAAGCTTTACACAATAATAATGATGACCGACGACCATGTGAACCTTGTGACGAGGAGGACACAAACGACGCTGAGAAACATATCAGAGATTGTACCGTAGGTGAAGCAAAGAAGAATCCACCTAGGGCAGCCAGATCTAGAGGAAAACCGGGTCAATGTTTAGTTAGGGAACCACTGGAACAAGTGGATATTGATATCCTTGGTCATTTACCACGGACCAAGAAGGGTAACAAGGACGTTGTTACCAGTTCAGATTATTGCACCCGATGGATAGAAGCAACTGAGAACCAGAAACGAAAGTATGGCACCAAGTCAAACCAGATTCAGTACACCCCAGGGCAGTATGTGTCGATCGCATCAAAGGCAAGGACCAAAGGAAGATCTCATAAACTTAAGGTTCATTGGAATGGACCTTACACAGTGTTACGTGTTGTGTCCGATTCGGTATTCAAAGTGAGAAAGTCTGCAGCGGAGAAACCAAAATATGTGCATCATGACCAGATGAAGCTGTTTAGTGGTGAAGCAGATGACATTATATTCGAAAAACGCGTATCTCGAAAGACATTACCAGTGGACTTGTATAAGTCATTGATAAAATGCCCCGAAACGAGGACGTTTCGACTCAAGAAGGGGGTAATGTAACGTTTCACAAAGTGTACCTGTGAAATTCGGGTTAACTCTTGTTTACAAGTTTGGAATATATGGAACTTGAACCCGATGTTTATAAACTCCGTAAATAATTGTCAATGAACAGTTAACGAAAGAAATGAACTATAATTGATTTAATGACTTTATTAATTTAACATGTATGATTTAATGACAAAGTGGTGTATTTTGTATGTTTTATATGGGTACAACGTTATTAATTTAGTAGGTAATTTTGATGGTTAAATCCCGCTAACTTATTGATTGCATTGATTGTGACGTAATAAGTATCTGATTGTCTCTTACGTCATCATAACAACTTTTGTCTATATAAACCAGCTGTTTTGGGTTTAGACTTCAGTCGGCTGTGGGGAGCGACTTGGAGCACACAGCCTTCCCTGGTAAGGGGAAAGTGACCTAAGTCACTTTGGGGAACGACTCCGTATACTTCGGTTATAAGACGGTACCAAGTCTATGTATACGAAACCATGAAAGGGAACCAAGTTTTTAGGAACGTCCTGGATTGACCATCGGTTGGTCACCTTTTTGTTAACCAAATAACGTTGTACCAACCAAGTTACAGTGTATCATTCTGTGTGTTTATAAGTGAACCATTTGATCGTCCTAATAAATGTTATAAACTTTTAACAAGTGTTATTCCTAACAAACATTATTTAAAGTGACCAAAAATTGGTCATTACATCAACCAAAGAAGTGACCAAAAGTTGGTCATTACGTTAACCTATCAAGTGACTAAAAGTTGGTCATTACGTCAACCAAATAAGTGACCAAAAGTTGGTCATTGACCATAACATAAACTGTGACCAACGTTACCATCAAATCTCGACCAGTGACCAGAAAACCAATAGCGGCCCACGAGTTTATTACACGATACCCTCGGTTACGTTACAATATCTTAAACATCATGCTTGAATCACATAGTCTTCTGATGAAAACTTTATTTCGTACAAACTACACAAGTCAAATACTTGTTGTTTTTGTATGGAGGACACTCCAGCGAACCACAGACAGCCAGAACGGGATGAACGAGTTTTCCATTATTATTGACGTGTCCATTTACGATAGTTTCGGGAATCTCGTCCAGACAAATGTACTGTGATGCTGCTGCTTGGTCAAATGACCCCGCTGCAAGGTAACCTTTGTACTGCGTTCTCCAACCCGGGACACAAACGTTTGTTCCAGGGATCATAAGAACACTGGATGTCGACTTACTACGACATACTGCACAGGGCATATCGTCTCCATTGTCAGGTCCAAAGGCGTTCGAATCGTATTCGGCACCGTACATTGTTGCATTGTGAACACTATCGTGCAGAGTAACGAGGACTGGTGAAGGCGACAAACAGACATATTCGGCTGCACCTCCAGTGTGTCCAAAATACGAACCACCAGCAAATCCTTAAGTTAATTAAGCAAAACATAAAATGCATTTAAAGTTTGAGGAAAGGCACTGTTCGCAATGAAAATTGTAAAGGAATATTTTCTTAGCAGCTGGAGGGAAATTCGATGAAATTCTTTAATGTAAATCAAATACTATTGGGAAAAAAACATCCCATATTTTCTTTGACGTTTTGAATAACCTTTGACAATATTAATGACTTTTCATTCCTGGTTTGATTTACGATTTTCACTTTTATTTGAATTTTAAGACGACACAAACTTTCTGCTTGAACTTCTTTCTTACCTGAGTAGACTAGTTCTGTGTCGTTGTCAGGACAACCATGTTTTCCCCATCGAACATATGTTGCACCTTCTGTTTTAATATTATACACAATAGAAAAATGATGAGGAAATCACATTATAATGTTTTCTACGAACGGAATGTTATTAGGAACATAATTTTATCATGATATACCTTTTTGAGTGGCTGATTGTTTAACCGTTAATTCGGATATTTTTCCCTCTTGAGCAAGCAGTTTCGTCTGTTGCAGTTTGATGGTTGCTTCCTGTGTCTGGAGTTTGGTTTCTTGTGCATTGAATTTCGATGTCAGTTCTTGAAGTTGACGTTGCAGTTCAGTAAGCTGGGAATGAATCACATTTGGGTCATTCAAAAGTAGTCGTTTTTCTAAATTTTGACAATATACATGTCCCAGCAATCCAGAAAGATAAAACAATCTAACAATAGCAATCATTGTGGACCAATGATATCAAAGAAGTTAGCCGTCCTGGAGTACACCTTCTTATCATAACAACAACCCTATCGGACATTCGGACATAATCTATTTGAATGGCCTTCGAATAATTTGCAACGCTATACTTAATGTACTTGCGAAACCCATACCTTGAAAAGGATTCTATTGTTGTTTTACCTAGTGGAATTATTTTTCCAGTCAGTTTAAATAATATTACAGTTTCAACGAGGCATGCCAAAAAATCTAAATGTATCGATCCTTACACGTTGTCTTAAAAAAATCTAGAAAGTTATACGTAAAACTCGAAATGTGTCGTAAGTAGATGAAAAATTTACTAAATGTCAATAATTTAAATAATAAAATGCTTTCTTTCGGTGTTAGTAAGGGAATTAATGTCGCAGCTGTTGCAGAAAAAACCCTCGTAAGCTGGTTATGTTTTTTTTTTCTGCAATTGCTGCGAAGTTAATTTCCGTACTAATAAACAAAGAAAGCATTTTATTGTTTATTGTATATATTTACATCTGTATTAAAAACATTCAAAGTGAAATTAAATTTGCTTTAATATTGTATTTAGAATGAATATGTCATTGTATGTGTAACTGATAGAACAGCCATCGTTCAAGAAATCTACGCTCGTGGCTGGCTTATTGTTGTTCATGCACTGATTAATGGCATTTGTCTTCATAAGAAATAAAGGAAAAAATATTCAATGGATGTAAATATAACACATTATAAAAATCTAGCAAGAGTATTTTGATTCTTGGTGATATTTTCATCAGCGGTTTTAGGCATAAGATCTTTCCTTTTCATAAATAAAAATCAATCTCAAGGAAAGGATATTTCTACACGGAAGACAATTAAATTATATCAAAATATCTTATCAACTGTTTATTTTTTATTTTATTATTATTATTTATTTATTATTATTATTTTTTTTAATCTTAAAGGTGTTCTTACGGCACTTTTTTAATATTGTTCTCATCTTTATTTTTAGAGTTTTATTCCCAGACTACGACGACCTGTCGATAGAGGCACGATTCTGACACTTGTTAGAACATGTTATCAAGGCTCGTCGTAAAAACTTATCCTATTTAAGTCTGAAGAAGTTTTCTCAAAATTATATGTCGAACAAAGAGGCATATTCCCATTGGCAAATGACATTGGCATTTATTATTTTTATGGGAAACTGTCAACTGTTGTAGATGTGGGTAGGTTTTCGGTAGTATCGTTGGCATCTCTGCTGTTCTGAACATTAAACACTTAAAGATTGAATACATGTATTACTGCAGCACCATCTTACTCGAGTAATATTTAGGAAGCAAGAAAAGTAGTAGCATTATTCTGCATTAATTTTAATTGCTCATTGTGAAGCAATCACACAGATTTATTTTCGGAGAAATGCCTTGTCATTCTCGAGAAATATAAACTAACAACGAATACGAAAAACCAAGGGAATAGATTTGACATTTCTTCAGAAGAAAAAGAGAATTGATGCCCGAATCTTGGAATAGCACTGCATTTCAGATCGAGGTGGAGAAATTAGTTTGCACTCAATAGTTGGGATAGGAGAACTAAGTTTGTAAGCAATCTATGATGATGCATGATGAATAAACAGAAAAAAAAATTTAAAAAAAATAATAACCAAGCTGAATATCTGCATTTTGTCAGACAAAATAAATGGCTATATCAGAAGTTATTAACAAGTGTATCAAATTCGACATCTGAGATTACACAGCCAAGTATTTGCTTCCTATTTGAACAAGATTTAAAAGATCATAATTCTTGCGGTTCTGCAAGTAAAGAAATGTACCAGAGTTTGGGACTTAATTTTCGCAGATTAATACAAACTTTCCTTTTCATCAAAGATTTTGCGAAATTTGTCACGCCATAAAAACTACTGTAAGACCCACATCAAACGGTCGGACGAGGAAGATGAATTATTGTTAATGTAACGTCAAAGTGTACTGGAAATGACTAAACTATTATCAGCATGTATTACGGCACGGGATCGGAATTGGTTTAACAGATTAACATGTCGGAAAACCGAGTCGCTGCTCAGATTACAGCACTCATGCTGAAAATCAAAGACGGCAAAGACAGCGAGGCATTTTGTTTTGTGATTATACCATCAATTAAAGAAACCTTCATGTTCTAAACAATTGCTCAAAGTCATAGAACTGTTGCCTTTTTAATGTACCATAAAAATGTATTACAGAGAACATCCATTTGGAAAAAGCGACTGTATCCCTGTGATCTATTGTAATTAGTTATTACCATGATACTTAGGAAACTTTACTCCAGACAGACCATTGATTCCAGTACAAAAAGGTCAAAAAACGACAGACTGTGGAAATGGCCGCTTAAAATACATGTGGAAATTATCTTATAAGTATGGATTTGTCATAATTTAAGAGAAAACTGTACATATTTTAATTATTTAGCGTGAAGCTATGTATAACTAGAGGTTACAGGTGAGAGAAACTCATAGCCAACATTCAAAAGTAAAGACAAAAACATCTGAAATGCCAAATCAGGTGCTGATATTTTTATTTTGGTATGAAATACGTCTAAGAATGAAAAAAAAATCTGAAGATAACGAAGATTAGTCCACCTAAAAAAGAAAGAAAACGTGAACGACGAATTTAATATGGACCCCCCCCCGGGGAATTCCAGAAGTGGGATCAGGTAACCAGGAGAAGTAAGCGCCCCCTGTCGACCGGTCACATTTATTGCAAGCCCTAAGAATTGATTAGGTACATTTAATATTCCATAGTCAAATTCAGAATAAAAACAACGGCTTAACAATTGGTATGTACGACTTACGACTTTTCAACTTTAAACACAACCATTACCCCACGATAAATTAGTCTAGGCTGTTTGATATCATTGACAGCTGCTTTTTCAATAAAAATAGAATTTGTAAATTTACTTACGTATACCTTGTCATCGGTCATTTGCAAAAGTATAATGTTAAAAAATCATTTTGATTGTACACACGTGTACTCTGAAGTTGACAACAAAAAGATGCCTGTCAGAGTTTCTGATTGACAATATCTATGGGGTTTTTGGAGACCAGGTCTTCCAACAATCTTTTGGAATTCCCTTGGGTACCAATTGCGCCCTGCTATTAGCAGACCTATTTTTGTATTCATATGAAGTAGAATTTGTCCAAAAATCTTATGCGTGAAAAGAATGTTGTGGCCTTCAACTCCATATTTAGATATATCGACGACGTATTGTCAATTAACAATGGTGATTTCCATTCTTATGTCGATACGATAAATTTTTGTGAGCTTTAGATAAAAGATATCACAGAGTCTGACACATCTGTTTCATATCTGGATATTTTACTTGAAAAAAAGACGTTAATGGTAATCTAACAACCAAGCTCTATGATAAACATGATGACTTTAACTTTTTCTATCATCAACTTCTCTCACTTATGCAGCAAAATACCTGTAAACCAACTTTTATTCACGACAACTTTATTTCGCGATTTACCAGGGGTAAACTAGTTGGTGACGATTAATTTTCGCGATCAGGCCTTTTTCGATCTGTTGTTAGTAGACAGAGATAATTTAAGTGCAGGTTCGCGGCGAGAAATATTCGCGATGACGAGACTTTGTTCGCGAAAATTTATCGCACGCGAATAAAAGTTGGTTTACAGTACCTTCATCACTTGCATACGGAGTTTATATATCTCATTTGATTCGATACGCAAGAGCATGCTCTACGTATGAACAATTTCTAAGACGGGGTGAATTATTGACAAACAAATTGATGAAACAAGAATTCAGCAGTCTCGTTCAAACTCATTAGTTCGTAAGTTCTATGGCCGATACAATGACCTTGTCAGCAAATACAATTTATGATTGAGTCAAATGCTTATTGACGTTTTCCATACGAATTGTTAGTCCATTATTCATACACTGAATTGACGACGGATTTTTCCGTTATTTCCCGATAATGATGAGGAGCACCGGTCGGCAGGGGATGCTCACTCCTCCATGGTACCTGATCCCATCTCCGATATTTTGGAGGTCTGTATTTGCTCTGCTCCTATTTTGTATTGTTTTATGGACTTTTGATCTTGAATATTGTTCGTTATCTCCGTATGTTTCATGTAAAACGTCAACCAAAATACGACCTAATGATACGCTTTATCTGCTAACAAGGTCATTATAACAACCATAGAATTTACTGACTTTAAACGAGGTTGTTGAAATCCCTATGACATCAACTTATGCAACAGAAGCTTGCCTCTGATAAAACTGATCGTACACGGAGCATGCTCTTGAATATCGAGTAGGATAGAAGTCGTATCATCAATGAACAATGGTAACTTCCATTCATACGTCGACTCGATATATCCCAGTGAACTTCAAATAAAAAAATATACTGCAGAGTCTATGACACCTGTTTCATATTTACTTATTTTACTAGAACAGGACATCAATGTTATCCTGACAACCAAAATATTCTATGGAAAAAATGCAATTACTTTAACTTCTCGTGCCAACTTCCCTTAAGGTATATTGCTTATCGCCATATCTCCAAGTTGAATCAATACATGAGAGCATGATTGATCTACGTACGAACTATTTCTAAATCTACCGAGGCAATGCAAGCTAATGACAAACAAGTTCATAAAACAGGATATCAACAGTATCGTTTAAAGTCATCATTTCCAAGTTGCATGGGCGGTTCAAATAATAATTTTATCATTATGTCGTATGCTGTCAGACGTTTTATGCTAACTGTTATGCCACTATTTACACCCTGATTTTTTAAAGACATATGTTTGCCAAATCATGACAAGGAGCACGTATTTGACATGTTGAGAGTCTCTCTTTTCTATGATATGGTTCGTTTTTAAACTTTTCAGGCATTTGTTTTTATATGACAAGTGTGTTTGTAAATTTTACAAATATTCATATCTATGTCACATCTGGAGTCGTTTTATTGTAAAATGACATTCATCTTTATGGCATGTCGAATGTTGTTTGAAAACTTGACATACATTTGCCTCTATGACATGTTTGAAGTCGTTTGTAAAACTCGGAAAAATGAAAAAGATGAAGAAAACAAATAGTAATCAATATAAAAAATCGAACAACAAAACAAATCTGTGAAGAGGGCACAAAACACGGATCCCTGGACAATCCAGATGTAGGATCAGGTGCCTAGGAGGAGTAAGCTTCCCCTGTTGACCGGTCACATACGCTGTGAGCCCTTTATGTATTGGTCAGGTAGACGGGTCATTCGTAGTCTAATTCAGTTTAAAAACAAAGTCCAAACAATTGATTTGCATTACCGGTAAGTCAGCCAAAATATACGACCCAATGGTGGGTTGGTTTTGCTAACAAAGTCATAATAACGACCATAGATATTACCAAATTTCGACCTTAAACGAGGTTGTTGAAAGCCACGTAACATCAACTTATGTGTCAGTGGGCTGTCTCGGTTTAAAAATTGATCGCATTCAGAACATACTCTTTCTTAATGAATTAGTTAGGGACATAAATACTATAAGCAGGTGATAACGGTATATTATAAAATATTTAGTTGTCGGTCGAAAAGAGTTGAATTCATCTCCTTTGTCAGACAACTTAGTAGTTAGTTGGTCCTCATCGTCCATACTCAGTAAAATATCCTAATGTGAAAAAGATGTTGCAGACTCTGTTGTGTTTTTTTTAATTTAAGTTAACTGGAATGCTTCGAATCGACATCTGAATGTAAAAATGTCGAAGTGAAGGCCACAGCAAGTGTTTTCTTCTCGAGTAGAAGTGTTTGAATAAATTCTGCTTCAAAGGACTAATAAAACGTGTCGGCTATAAAGGATCACAATTAGTGCCCATCGGATATTCGTCTTTGTGATATGTCGGGGATCATTTTTACCGTCACTGATATAAATTTTGACACTCAGAAACTGAAGCCTTTCTTTAAATGAAAAAGAATCGCTTGTCATTCTAAAAATCAAACTATACTCTGTTTAGATATTGATGAAATGCGTGGGGAGATAGCTGTGGGAGTATAAATGATTGTGTTCTATTGATCTGTGGAACTAACATACTGATCCATATCTTGCATCATTCAGGAATATGTTTTGTTTTGCAAAAAAAAAATAAATAAATAAATTACGATGGCTAATAGGCCATGATATTATAGCGGTAGGTATATTATTTATAATGATACTACAGTATTTAAATAAATGACCACTTTTTCTGCATATTAAATTATAAAGATCGATCTTTAAATGTTCAAGGAGATTGTAACATATATGTATGCCATTAAAAAATATAATTTTGATTTGATTCAATTAAAATGGGAAGAACAATTCAACAAATGCTTGGAACATTCTCTTATCTTGCTGTCACAGAAGTGTGTAGTTACATGTAAAGAGCATTCCCAGACCTAACAAGTAATTAACACTATCCTGTTGATTACATATCGTTAATTAGGACAGCATGCATGGAAATACCATTTTGTGCCATCAAGAATAAAATGTAAAAATTATAAACATTTATTTACACCATAAAATTAAATATCCAATATTAAGAAATAATTCTAAAAATTTAATTAGGTACTAAAATTTGATAGGCTGATTTTTTTTTTAGATCGAACGGAAAAATTTAATTTGGATCAGTACTCTGCTGCGAGAGATCACAGCGCAAGCCACAGAAAAACCCAATGGGGTGGGTAGAAGGGTGGTGGTGCTGTAATACCAAAGAGATAGTCATACTATTTTTCTGAGAATACTGAGAAAAAAAGAGAGGCAAAACATTGTTTAATTATTAAATTGAGAATAAATAATTGTTATTAGTATTTTTCACCGTTAAATTGATTTTCCGTTAAATTGATTTTATTTCTCTGTTTAGCGTTCTCTATCTGAAATTCTAATGAATAATGTTAACATTTTCACTGTGTACACATATAAATCAACTGAATTAATAAAGAAAGCAAACATTTGAATCATTGAAGACCAATCATGAGTAAAATGGAAAATATATTTCTCTGGAAACGAGTCCCCAAGGATACAATGTCGGTCGACTAGATGGTACCGTGAGTCGAGGGAGACAAGTAGCTTGATTTATATTTAGGAAGTTTGGCATAAACTGACTTCTGAAAGACGCTAGAACATGAAAAAAAAATGCTGCATTTCATGAATAATGGTACAAAAAGGAATACACATGATCTCTCTCTCTCTCTCTCTCTCTCTCTCTCATAAACAGCAAATAAATAAAATTTACATAATTCTACATTAAAATAGGTATATATATCTCCTGATGGTATTAAAATTGTTTTTAAAAAAATTATGTGTGTGCTTTTTATAAATCGACCCAAGATAGGCCCCGCAAAGGGGAATAACTTTTGTAAATGTGAAAGTCGTCTATAAGGGCATGACGTTGCATATATAGTTTGTTAGAAGTGCAAGGGGTGGGGGTGGCCAAAAAAAAAAGACACGAATAACCTGGAAATCATTGACACAACAAAAAAAAATTATGCTAGGCGATGGGGATTTAAGATGTGATGTTCTCAATCTTCAATGTTACGTTTTTTTTTGTTTTTGGTTATTCAAACAAGTTTTTGATGATATTTTAGGGACATATTGTGCACATTTATTAACATACCTTGCCTGAAAATTGCTATCTCGAAATGATTCCATCATTTATCGGTTTTATTTTATTGGCAACATTTTTAAATATAATATTTACTTTAAACAAAGAAAGAAAAGAAAGGAAAAAAACTTTCAATATAACTAACCAAATAAAAGTAAATAAAAATAAATAATATGCAATGAATTTTTTGTTAAATTGATATACACTTTGAAGATTGGGTTGATTAGTATGTCATGTAAGTATACACGAACATAGGGCCTATGGACTTTCGTATTTCCCAGAATCATTCGAAAATTGGCTTGAAAAAATCATTGGATGAGTATGGGAAAGGAAAGACAAATCTGTTTCTTTTTTTTTTTTAATTATTATTTATTTTTATTGATTTATTTCTATTTGTGTCATTCAAAAAATAGCACATTTATCTTTTTTTAAAGAGTGGATTAAAAAAAATTGTTGAATTATTATAAATCGAACTCATACACGTATGAATAAATCCGAATAATTCTATGGTTTGGTTATCAATTACCGAAACCACCGGAAACGTACGAATAGCGTTGGGCGCCATTGTGTGTACCAAAACAAAACGGTGTTTACAATCGAAGGCCATCTATAATTTATTGTAGCATTTATTTATCCAATCATAAGTTTGACGAAAGGTTGATATATTGCAATGTCCATTGGTGTACCCATTAAAGTTCTGCATGAGGCAGAAGGACACATTGTGACATGTGAAACAACAACCGGTGAAGTTTATCGAGGGAAACTTGTCGAAGCCGAGGATAATATGAACTGTCAAATGTCTGCAATCACAGTGACATACAGAGATGGAAGAGTAGCACAGCTGGAAAATGTGTATCTCAGAGGTAGCAAGATAAGATTTCTAATATTACCAGATATGTTAAAGAATGCTCCAATGTTCAAAAGAGTACAAGGAAAAGGAGGTTCAGCAAACAGGGGGAAGTCTGCAATTCTACGAACGCAAGGTATGAATATCATGTTGACCTTCTTGCAAGTTATTACAGAAATATCAAGCTGTGCAATACCACCCACCTGATTGTCATTGACACTGCTTTTCAGTCTCGCCTCTCTTTCATCCAGTAGAGTGCTTTAGCAAGTGCTGATTTTTTAATTGTGTTAGAATGGAGGATACTTTAGAGAATAACATTGTTGTTACACATCTCTCAAGTTCTACTGTAATTATAATTTTGCTTGTTGTATTATTTTGTATTCATTATTGCTTGTTCTGTTGTAGCTGCCCGAGGGAGAGGCCGGGGAGGACCAGGGGGGCCGAGAGGAGGCGGTGGGAACATGTATCAGAACCGGCGTCGTTAATCACAGACATAGACTTCATCTCGTCATCTCAGATCTCCATCAAATGTGGATCAGTAATTACAACCAACACAGGGGTTGTATTGGGAGAAGAGTGCAATACACACGTATTGCACATTCAGTGTTCGTTTTATTATTTTTTTTTTTCATTGAAGACATCCATGAGTGAGAAAAATCATTTCATTTCCAGTGGAAGGAGTTAGTGTTGTACATGTATCATGTTTTTATTGTCATCTTTGTAGATTAATAATTGAATATGTACATAAAGATGATATTGATTTTTTAATAAATATGCAAAAAATGTCATCATTTTGTGCTATTTGAATGGTTATTGGATAATACTGTAGCTTAGATACTGAAAACTCTCTATTGATACACTTGGTATCTTGTTAAAATGAGGAGACCCAAGTGCTATGAATGATTTTTTAAAAGAGGTTAGGCTGACAAATTATGGTCTGAACTGTTGTTGAAAGTAGTATAGCTGCAGAACTGTAATGTTTGGTTTTAGATATTCGTCTTTGACCATAATGCTACAGATCCCATAATCATGATAATACAAAACAAGAGGCCCAGGGGCCACAGCGCTCACCTGAGCACATCGGGCTTGGAATTTATTCCCCTCCTCCAGGCGTTCATCATTTGAACAAACTAGAATCTACACTACCTGAGGATGATTCCATATAAATATCACTAATCATAGCTTTGAAGTACTTGAAAAGAAGATTTTAAAAGGTTTCCCTATATATCCCTATGTAAAACTTGGGTCGGCCATTTTGGCCTCACCCTAGCCCCAGGGGTCATGATTTGAACAAATTTGAATCTACACTACCTGATGATGATTCCACATGAGTTTCATCTTTCCTGGCCCAGTGGTTCTGGAGAAGAAGACTTTTAAAGATTTTTCCAATATATTCCTATGTAAAACTTGGGTCGGCCATTAAGGCCCCACCCTTGCCCCGGGGGTCATGATTTGAACAAACTTGAATCTACACTACCTGAAGATGATTCAGTATGAGTTTCATCTTTCCTGGCCTAGTGGTTCTTGAGAAGAAGATTTTTAAAGATTTTTCCAATATATTCCTATGTAAAATTTGGGTAGGCCATTTTGGCCCCACCCTTGCCCCGGGGATCATGATTTGAACAAACTTGAATCTACACTACCTGAGGATGCTTTCACATGAGTTTCATCTTTCCTGGCCCAGCGGTTCTGAAGAAGAAGATTTTTTAAAATTGCCATTAATATTTTAACAAATTCATGATTATCTCCCCTTGGAAAAGGGCATGGCCCTTCATTTGAACAAACTTGAATCCCCTTCACCCAAGGATACTTTGTACCAAGTTTGGTTGAAATTGGCCCAGTGGTTCTTGAGAAGAAGATGAAAATGTGAAAAGTTTACGACGACAACGACGACAACGACAACGACTTCGACAACGACATCGACAGACAACGGACAAATTTTGATCAGAAAAGCTCAATTGAGCCTTCGGCTCAGGTGAGCTAAAAAGGTACAGGATTTTTTGCACACTGTTTGGGAGAATTTCTCCACTTTTCAGCATTGGTCAGTCAACTACCTTTCAATCCTTAATTCTAAACACATTTTTTTTTACAAGTCTGTGTATTTTATCCACCATTCAATCCTTAATGAATAAGTCGTCTCTGCATTTGATAAACTAGCTTGATTTGAATTGTCTGTTGGATTGCAGAAATTTTACAAGTCAGTGTATGGGTTTGTAGAGACAACTGAAAAGGGTGGTGAATAAAATGTACAGATTAATTACAAAATATATCTAGAATAGAGAATCTGAATGAAAGGAAGTTGATTGACTAATGCTGAAAAGTGGAGAAATTCTCTCTAAGTGTGCAATATATCTTGCGCCGAATGACACTGTTTTGTATTACAGGATCTGTAGCATTGTCAAAAACTAATTAGATAAAACCATAACACTACAATTCTGCAGCTAACAGTACAGTGCAGTTACCAAAGTTATTGGTATAGGATACTATAATTCAGATTTTAGTGCTTCTAGTACAGTCTCTCAGAACTAGGACGTTGCACATGCTTGAAAAATGTGCCTCTAGTAGTCTCTATGATGCTGCTCTCGAATGAAAAATAATTTTACAAAAAATATCAATCTTTGGGATCAGGAATACAAAGTAAGAAAGTTGAGCTCCATAGAAAGGAGAATGGGCATTATCATTGAGGAGACAAAACCTAAATTAGCTTCCTTCTTAAATAAACAGATACATGAATATTGGCAAAATTACTGGGTTGCAGCTCATATTGCTTTAAATAAACAGATACATATATATATTGGCAAAATTATTGGGGAAGAGGAGGCAAGCCCCCCCCCCCCTCTCCCTTTTAAGATTCAATGGGCCTGTATAGTACTATGTAAAAAAGATAGAATATTATTAGATAACATAATATTTCAGGATTCAAATCTCCTTGTCCTTGTCAATTTAGGGTTTAAACAATCTTATTTTCTACAAAAAAAGAATCTCCCATACATAACCTTGATCATCCTAATAATGTTAGTGATTTATGATCTGGGGACTCCACAAAAGTTCTGAAGCCACAAAACCTTGGCTTATGATGATGGACCTTGATTTGGAAAATTCTATATTGCTTCAAGTAGGGGAGATAATGCAGATATAGTGATGTAAACTGAGAAGTGCTATTACCACTTGCACTGGTTCAATCTGCAGCAACATTCTCTTGGACACATCAAGACTAAAACAATGTCATCTTCATTCATTTATTTCTCCATGAGCTAGTAGAATCTACTGAGTCATCTTATTTTCAAAATACACAACTAGGAACAGAAAATAAATTATGACTTTTATCATCATTAAATACAAATATAATATTGACTTTCTCACAAACAGTCTGAGAATAAATTTATACCTATGTACACGGACATAACCTGAAGCTGAGACATTGATGTGGTCATGTGACACAAGGTCATGTGACTCCTGGATCACATGATTGGTATAGATCAAGTTCACTTCCATACCTGGCTGGTAGAGATGAGACCTCCGTAGTAACTATAATCACAGACATATGGAAGTAAGCATGATCCGATCACATACAGCTAACTACAGAACCAGTACATTGTCATAGTAATACTGTAAACAACCTAGTTTCACTTTTACCAAAAATATTGCCTTTCACACAGAAAATGATCAAACAATGAGATGAAGGTATTCACATACATGTATATATATAGTAACATTTCATAGACTTTGGTAAAACATCTGTACAAAAAAATCTCCTCTGTACAAAACATGTCATGATATACACAAGGAAAAAACAACAGATACCCTATGCTAAAATCACATGAAGATATTTTTTTCTCATATTGAATGAATGATAAATAGACATCTTTGATGTCAGTTCACTCTAGAAAAAGCACTTTTCAAATTAATCCCCTCGATATTAATCGATAAAAGATCACAAAAAATTCATGTAAAATGAAAATCTGCAAATTGATCTAAGAATGGAAATTCCAACTTCAATTGAATTTGATTCTTATAATTTCAATGCTTCATTGTATTGCACAACATGCATATATATGAGATACAAGAATGCAGTGAAAGACATTGTTTCTTGAGATGTTTGTTACAACTGATACAAAATATTCCATGCCTTTTTTCTTTGCATGCATTTGTTACATTATGGGATTCTACCATAAAATTGTAAATATCATAAAAGACGCAGAACAATGTACCTTTGAAGCATCTCCAAAAAATTTATTCCGAGATCATCCATTACTTCATGCATGAAAAAAATTGAGATTAAAAAAGATTACAAAATTAATTCTATAAACAGCGCTAGCAAATCATGTCTTCACAAGACGCTCTCTCCCTCTTTATGTCCGTATATATTACACAACTATTTACTTAACATTTGAATAGTTCTTTTCACAAGGCAGACTTCTTACAGTTGTAAATGCATTGCTCAAGAAATCTGTCATATACATTAAATAAGAAATCACAGTTTATGAGTTATATTGAAAATAAATTACTAACAAAGAGCTATTCCAGAAAAAAAAAATAAACATGTACGTACACAAAAAATGCCAATATTTTTCCCCAATATTTACTTCCATTTTCTTTTAACAAAAATTTAAAATGTGCAGTTAAGTAGATCTTAAAATATGCAAAGGAAATCATTAGTAATATCTTCTGTAACCATATGTAAATTCATCTGATACTATAATAGGAAATACATGCATTTCCTACTGAGAGGTAAATAATTGGCTTAGCTTTGATATTAGGAACTTTCATTCAAGGATGGCAAATACAGCACAAATATCCTCAATCCTCATTACTTTTATAATGCCTCATAATTTTCAGTTTTAGAGTGATGCATTGTCCAAGGATAAAATAGGTACAACAAATCAAGCTTTTAAATTCAAGTGTTCTATTAATTTCATAGTGTTTTTTTTTTTTTTAACAAATAGATTAAAATCTTGACCCCCCCCCCCCCAACAGTAATGCCCACCCTATGCAGGGTAGAGTAAGTAATGTTTGCTTACCTACCCCAAAAGCCATCCTCCAAATAAAAAAATATTTGGAATTTCCTCCTACTAGTTACCTTTTTTTTCTGGAACGTCCTTCTATAAAAATAGGCTCATTTTTTCAGCATTTTTTTCTGCTCGAGCTCTCAAGTAAATGTTTTCAGTATAAACTAAATTCCATAGAATTACACACATTATTAATGATCTGAGTATTTGCAATACCATTTGGAACATTTTTTTTAAAAACCTCAATAAGTAGTTCAGTATTTTTTGTTCAAATCAATGATAAACTTCCTCCTTTGGCAGGGCTTTGTGATTTTTGCACTAATTTGGCAAGATTAACTTTGGCACTTTACTTCCATGTCATGCATCAATGCTGTATGTTAACAGAGTTTGTTTGTTTCTTGGGTTCTTTTAAAAATCATTTATTTCATTAAATGCACAATTAAGAAAAAAATTTCAAAACAATTTCACCAACACTTTAAAAATACTTTTTTTTTAATATATAAAAACTAAGATATTTTTGTTAATTTTCTCAAGCATGGACTTGCTATCTTCTAGAAATTCATTTTTTACATAAATAAATTACAACCAAATATGATAATTTTGCCTCAATCCATTACATAACGTCTAAAACATCATGAAATATTGCCTAGGTTTTGTTTCCAAGTTATTTTCACAAATGTTTTTGGATTTGTTGTTTTGAGTCTTGACAATAATAACAATTTGCTCAAATTTTGATCATAGAAAATAATAAATTACATGTGAATTATACACAACATAAAAAAAATCATTGCGTAAACAAATTCTGTTCCAAAATATCACATATGCATCCAATGCATCAACGGTTTTTCCTAAAATAACCATTGTTTCCTTCAAAATATCACATCATACAAATGCATTTAATGCATGATACATCTGCATAAGCACCAAAAAATGGATTGGCAAACATGACTGGCGATCGTTCTGTACAGGGTCAAAGGTCAACCAGGACAGAGCATTGTACGTCTCCAGAACATATCTAAAACAAATAAACTTGTATGAAAATTCCAATAGAAATTAACAATACATGTTCTACATGCATGTACTAAATTTCATGGCTTCCACTTAATCGGATAGTGGTTTAACAAATATTTTGGCTATTCCAATAAAATATCAGAGCACAAAACCATTTCTTATATATTTATTAAGAAGAAAATATTAGAATTTCGTTTTATCTGATACAAAAATTTGCTCTATCATAGTATTTTTGGATAATCATGACCTTGTTTACACCTCTAACTTCCCTAGTGAAGCCTTTGTTTACACTGTGAGACACCTTGAGTACGATAATGAGGGGATTAGTTACGGCTGAACGCATGCAGTCACCTTACCCGTGTTAATAATACTTTATATTTCCATTTTGAACTTATAATGATCAGCTTTGGGTCTTAAATTACTTTTCAGTGATGTACTCGATAATTTTAAATGTTTGGTGCATTTTTTTCCAAAGAAAGATTTTAATTATTGACTTATGAAAGAGAGTGTAAACAATTTATCGTCCATTGATAAAAAAAATACGACATTTCCAGGTATGTGTATTGTCTTTAAATGTACAAACGATAAATAGAACATACGAGATGTAAATTAATTTCTTTGTCATCTCACTCTTGATTTAAATAAAATCAAAAAAACAAAATAATTTCATATGCATTTAGTTAGCATTTGTTCATCGACATTCAACATGTTGTTTACATGTTTATGTTACATTTGTCCCAGAAATCCCGCGAGATTTGTACATTCTCCGACTTTTTCACAAAAGAGCGCACTAAGAACTATAACTCTTCACTGGTGGAAATAGAACGTATTGGCACACTAGATTGTTAGTTTTGATACAGTTAAAATGATCAGCTTGGGCTAAAAATTAATTTTCAGTGATGTACTCGATAATCATAAATGTTTGCAATTTTTTCCAAAGTTAGATTTTAATTATTGAACGTATAAGCTTGTGTATGACAATAAGCTGGGACATTGAAATGCATCATAGCTACAGGACTATTGACTTGAGAATTGTCACAAACAGTATGAAATACAAAACCATATCAAAGAAACAAATAAAAAAAAACAATTAAATATTTTTGCTTAAGGATAGATGATACAAACAAAAAATGGATGCCTGGATTGGTATATATTTTGTGGCCTAATGTAATTGCAAATGACGCAAAAAATAAATATCTAGAATATAAAGAAGTTGTAAACCTTTTGTGATGTTCAAAAGTCTACCCTTCGGAAACCATCCTTTTTAATCTATACAAATATTTTTGATTTCAAATTCAAGTTTTGTGCAAATTTGAATTAAAAAAATAAAAACTACGCGGTGAAAGTTTTTCATTTTGCTCATTTTAACATGCCCTAAGTTGTTATTTTCAAATTCTTTGAAAAAAGTTTGTTTGTATCATCTGTCCTTATTATTACTGGACCATTTATCCGGCGAAAAATAAATTACGGAATAAAGTCAGGCATTTACTAGTCTAATTCCGCTTCCAAAATGGCAGCCATCGACGAAGGAATGTAAACATGTGCTTATTAAAGATGACAATAACTATTAAAAAACAATTTTCATCAGTCATTTTATTTGAAAAATGCTACCACATTTAATTAATAAGTAAGTGAACATTTAATTTTAGGAAAATTGCCAGGTAAAGTAATCAAACGAAAGCAAAGTGCAAGTTTGAAATTTTCAACGATGTATTGTCAATACATTTAGCTCTATACATCTTTGTTTGGACTTGAAATGGAGCAATCGGCTATTCGATTATTCGGCTAATTGGATAAAGCTTGTCTGGCAGGTTGACTATCCGTTTAAACAGAACCCACTGTATTATTTTCTTCAATTTGATACAAAATGTTTGTATTGCAATCAAAACAATTTCTGCACTTTTTCATAAAACGTAGATTTAATTCATGTGTTATATCACCATGGCTTCCCTTCTGAGGCCTCGGACAGTAAACTAATAGACAGGGTCACGTGATCCCATCTAAAAAGGTACTTCTGAGTAATAAAATATTTTAAAGAGTTCCTTGATTATGCTGAAATTTCAAAAATTTTCAGCAACTTATTTATTTCAAATAAATGACTTCGGTACGATGTTATGTTTGATTGCTTACATAATTTATATAATTCTAGAGCCGTGGTTCTATAGGAAAAACATACATATTTTTCAAAAATAATACAATGTATTTTATTGCAACTACCAATAAACCAGTACATTGAATTGTGAAAACAATTTATTTGTCTTTGTTCCGTCATGCATAAAGTCCGGCAAGGGTCTTGGAAATAATTGATTGATTACTCAAGGTGAAGCCCTAGTAATTAAGTGTTATAACTTTTTGAATTGAAAGACAGTAGAATTGTTTGATTAAAGTTTCAGTTAACGTTAGAAAGAATGTGTGTGTTTAGATTTTCTAATTATCACAACTCTTACTGTGTCGGCAAAATTTTTACTGTGACACATGCATGAAATTTGAATCATTACTGTGTCAGGAGCAACACAGTAAAACAGCTCATGGAGAACCCTGTATATGATAATTAATTGTATTTTATTCAGAATATACATTTGCTTTAGAAAATCATAAAAGTTAAAGAAAAATTTCATATGAGTGAGCAGATAGTTTAAGACCCTTAAATTTTACTCTGATTTGCATGAAAAGTTTTCATACATACCATTATCTCTTCCAATATTCCTCGGCAATTTAACCAACACCACTGAGCATTCTTTGAACTGCAGAAAAAAATCATTAAATTACATTACTTAAAAATGTCTGTTGCTTTCTGAAGAAAAAATCATAATTTTCTTTGGACTGGAACAAGGGTACAAAACTTTAACACTAATCTGAGTACTGTTAACATGGTAAAGCAACTTTTATTATCTTTATCTGCATGAGAAAAATATTCATAAGATTTGTGATGTACTTTAAGTCTCAAATAGCAATCGCTGCAGAATATTCATCTTACTTAGTTTTTGTACAACATTTATCCTTATTCATAAAAATTTAATCATAGTTAATGACTGATTTCAAACTGATTAATCTCAAATAAAAGATACGCAGAAAAAAAATGGTTTACTATGTGGTTTACAGTAACCTAGCTCATTTGCTCTAAAGCAATAGAATGAAACATGTATTATATATAGAGTATGAGTTTCTTATTGTGTGAGAGATATAGGACGAGAGTGATAGCTTGAGCCCCGCCTTGTCCTGTTTCTGTCAATCAATAAGAAACAAGTATTCTAAATGACTTGTGACATGAAACATCAATTACCGGTATTTTTAGATTTTGAAGCTTCTGTATCTGTGTGGTTTTTATTGTAAATCAGATTATGCAATGATAACTAATTTGAACTAGAGGTACTGTGAGCGATGAGCTCACTAAATGATACCCCCGCCTCCCATATGGTTTTAACTGGTGAAAAAGTCCATGTTTTCCTGTGGCCAGGAAACCCAAAGTAAGTGTCTTATCAAATTGGAGGTGCACAATGGCAATATGTAATAAAGATTCTGTGAAAGTTTCATCAAACTTCATTCAGTGATATGAGAGGAGTTGGGGATAAGAGATGGGTACCCCAAAGCGTAACAGACGGACAGACAGATGGACAGAAATACCGATTACTATATACCCTCCAGCTTTTCAAGCGGGGGGTATAATAAAGAATAAAAGTTGAAGGTTAAGGTGACAAAGTAAGCAATTTTTGCATTTTTGCACTCATGCACAGTGTCAATGCGAAAATCATTTTGATGGTGATGCAATGGCTGGTTAGACGGATGTAGATCTAATAGATATCAATTTTTCTTGATGCATGGAACAATGACATAGACAATTTTACACTTTCTCAAATAATATGTGAAACTCTAGAGAATGAAAATTGAGCATTTAAAGGAATATGTGATTTATCGCTGAGTCTGAAAGAAGAAGATTTGGGGATGATTTTGGGAATGATTATGGCGCTTTTGATGTAAATATGGACACTAACCCATTCATCAAAATTGAGCTTAAAGAGGAAGAAAAATCTACGCGCTTTTTAAGGACACCTCTAATGGATGAAGAGCTTCAATAATGCAGATCACTAAATTTGTTATGAACACAGAGAAATGGGATATGACACCAGGATATGTATTTTAAAAACTAGTACTTTTGTATCCAAGATTTTTTAAAAACTAGTACTTTTGGTTTTATTTTTCTGATTATCTTCCCTTGTGTAAGGGTTCCACCCCTAGTTTTAGTACCTTGGGTCAAGAATACCCAGTGTGACAAATTTGACAATGATTGCCCAATGGGTAGCTGAGTTATATTCTATATTCTTAAACAGTACGCAAACCACACAAATGGCCATAGCATTAGCTCTTTGAGACTTTGGCTCAGAAGAAGGCTCAGAAGAGCTAAAAAAGGACTGGATGGAATACCCATAGAAATCAATTTATCTGATATTGTGTGAACTATTAAGGCACTTAAGAGATAAAGGAATATATGACAAACTTGGAAAGTGCTGCTAGAATCCCGATTTTTAAGCATGGTTTTACAAAAAAATCTCAAATCAAGGAGGTAAAAAATTCAAAATATCGGGTAAGGTTTCGAGAGAATGTGTGGAATAATTATTTTACTGAACGGGACAGTAGGACTTTCTAGCTAGCACTTTTTAGGCAAAGTAGATGTTTTTTAACTTCATTATTTACTCAAAGAAATGATTAGAACTTATTTATATAAACAAATGTCTTTTATGAAGTCAAAAATATATCATCTATTAATAGAAGTCACACTGATGCTGTGGTGTGATTGCACGTCGTTTCGTTAGGCGCTCTTTTATTTTATGAATAAATAAGTAATAGTTTAACTCTTTTATCAGCGGTTTTGGTCATAATTTTGCAAACTAAATTACCTTTAAAAAGTCATGAATTTCCTGAAAAATGACTTATATGTTTCACACACCCGCGTGTAAACAATCTATCAGCACCCAATTAATGCCTATGAGGGAAAGAGTCACTACCTTTTCCTCAGCAAAACGGTGAGAATAAACAAATTTAAAAGTTTCATGAAGGCTTGATTGATGTAAACTGGTTTGTCTGGAGGTTTTCACATATCATGGTATGGGTAACACAGATGTAAAAGTGTTATGCAGACTTGTTGTGTACAAAGTTTAAAAGTTTCATGAAGGTCCCTTGCAGGTAAATTTAGAATTGTAATTCATTGTCAAGGCAAAAATGTACTTCGATTTTGCAGTTATGCGAAAGTACAAAGATTGCAGCTTGGGAATGCTGCAAAAAGTGTCACAAGGTCTAGATCTGTCACGTAAATCTGAGAAGAGGCTATTGGAATCTGAGAACAATGAGCTGCCTTCCAAGTATCTCCATGGTGATTTGCAATTAAGTGTCAATGAAAACTTTGCAGTGAAACCAGGAACAAATCCGCTATGTGTGAACAATTCAAGGAATTACTTTTATTCTGGCTTCACTTAATATGTGTAATTTTACTTTTTCTATGAAATGAATAGGGCCATCCTTAAAAAAAAATGTTTGTTTGGAATTGCTGCCTGAAGGGTTTCAGACACAGGAGGAAGGGAGGGAAATTATTTTTTTTTAATTGAAGATAAATTCAAAATTTTTTATAAAAATCTCAGTAAACAGTAAATACATATACATTTTCTTACTTTAAAAAAAAAGCATCTACCATCAACAATAAAACCTAATTTTACATAGGTCTGACATGTGATAAATGTAATGGGCAAAAAATTCCATAGGGTTCCAAAAACTGTTTATCCTGGAAGGATGGAGAAAAATTATATGAAGATTAAGATACATGTAGCAGTGAAATATTGCAAAAGTATGACATAATGAACATTAACATGGATTTCATTCTCCTACTTACCCAGAACCTGAGAGAATAAGGAGACAGAGACAACCAGTCCCCATCATAACCAGCAAGAAAGGATGGAATCGGTTGAGGAGTTGAGTTCTCATCAGAACCTACAAAAAAGTCACGTCAGTTTATAAAATGTCATAACATACAGGAGTAGTTCCAATATATAGTCTAATTACTTTGTCAGTTAGGCCAAAATTTTTTTATTGGTTGTTTTACGGATCCGCCGACCCCATTTTTCTAAGTTTTGGAAAAAAAATAAAAATTCCATTCAATCCTTTTTTTATAATCGCCGATCGAACTTTACTTCAATCATATTAAAAAAATCCGGAAATGACCGTCCATTGTTTGAATTTTACTTAGTTGTGATCAGAATCATGTAAACGCTTCCACTATTGACCCTTTAAAAAAAAACTCTGCAAGCGTTTTATAGTCAGAGATGAAATAAGTATGACGGCCATGTGAAACATTTTAGGTTTTTCAAAACAGAATATAAATGTTTTAAGGACAGTAGTAAATGTATGACGGTTTTTATGGGCTGATCAGGCTGGTGATTATTCTATTATGATGTTATCTGATCAGCGAATGGAGTGTGGTGGTTGAGGAAATTACAGCCAAAACCAACGAATCTGATGTCATCACTTGCACTCCATCTGACACCCATAACTTTTCTTTGAGGGTTTGGCGAATTTTTAAACAGTTATATCTAATGGTTAGTTAACAGTTCATATAATATTTATGACATTTTTAAAAGAACATGTTTGACTGTATTTTAAAAATCTGCAAGACGTGTTGTCAATTGTTAAAACGTCAGAGAAATAAAAGATTTTTTTTATCATTGTACAGGTATGAATCTATCAAATGATGTGAAAGAAATGTTTCTTAAAGTTTTAAATTTTAGATTTGGAAAAGGAACTGACTCATCAGGATGTTCTAAGACAAAAAATGTTTGTATGAGAGTCATAGGAATGTGAAACCCTATGGGGATGACTTATCATTCTGGTAAGTTTATTTGTGTCCATTAACTGTGCACTGAATTTTAGTTTTATACTGTTTAATACTGTTTAAGAAAAGGTATTATGTGAATTTGATTAAACTTTTTATTATTTTACAGGGGGTTGTGTAAAATTTGCTGAAGTGTGTTTTTCTGTGGCAATGTGGACGTAGCAGTGAGAGGACACCCATATCCAGTCATAGACATACACAGAAAGTTTAGCATTGTTCACATATGTCTCTCTGCTCGGAGAATCATTCTCTTTTAGTGAGGAATGCCAAGAAAGACATTTCTGTGCAATGTTCTGAGGTTGATTTCCCCAACTGCTTTGATATGCCGCATATTAAAGTTTTGAACATTGAACACTTCTTCTTCTTCTTCTTCTTTTTTTTTTTTGTAGCCACCCAATGGACATTTTCCAAAAAAAATCCGTAAAAGCTAATAAAATAAAAATGGCCTTATGTTGACTAAATGTCCTGTGTAACCCAGACTTTTTTGTACAGACTGGTGAACCTAGTGTGTTGATGTACTCTACATATACTCTACCTAGTAATCACAGGTGATTTCAATTTTCACGTCGACAATCGTAGTGATCCTGAGGCAAGCAGGTTGTTACAATCCCTTGATGATCGCAACCTTATACAACACGTGGACGAGCCGACCCATGTTCACGGACATATCCTAGACTTGCTTATCACACGATCATCTAGTGAAATACTACATTCACGTCCTCAAGTCAAAAATCCTTCATTGAGTGATGTGAAAGGAAACTTGTGCTGTGACCACTATGCTATACATGCAACGTTCAACTGCAGAAAGCCACAACATCAACGTAAAGAGATTACGTTTAGAAGGCTCAAGAATATCAACATACATGACATGAGTAGAGATATTAAAAATCAACTACAAGATGAATCCGCACGAAATGAGAACACGTCTGTTGACCATTTAGTACAAGGGTACAACAAATGCCTCTCGCATATTCTAAACACTCATGCGCCTCTTGTTAGCAAGTCAATTCTTATAAGAGCTAACACAGAGTGGTACACAGACGAGCTCAGGACAGCGAAACAACAGAAGCGGAAAACGGAGAGACGTTGGCGTAGATCTAAACTGGAAATACACCACCAGCTATTTAAAGCGGAATGTAAGCAAACAGGCCAATTACTACACAAGGCAAAAGAAGAATTCTATTCTACTAAAATTCAGGAATGTAGACATGATCTGAAAAACTTCTTTAGGGTGACAAATTTATTGATGGGTAAGAATCAGGAGAGTCCCCTACCAACATCACCATCAGATGAAGATCTTGCAAATAAATTTTCAACGTTTTTCATAGACAAAGTAACATCCATCAGAGAGACACTTAAACAAAAAACAGAAAAAGAAGACAGCTATTTAGGCACAGACGTATACTATCATGGGCCTGTATTAGCTGCTTTTGAACGTACCACTGAAGATGAAGTACGATCACTAATAATGAAGGCACCCAGTAAATCATGCGAACTGGATCCAATTCCAACAAAGCTACTGAAAAAGTGCCTGGATCCGGTAATACCGCTTGTCACAGAAATGGTTAATGCATCTCTCGATCAGGGAATTTTTCCGTCTGCTTGGAAGGAGGCCATAGTTCGTCCACTGCTTAAGAAACCTGGACTAGATAAGGAAGTGTTGAAAAACTATCGGCCAGTATCGAACTTGAGTTTTATCTCAAAAATATTGGAGAAAGTTGTGGCTCGTAGGATTGATGCCCATTTGGATGCGAATTCTCTTCGCGATCCACTTCAGTCGGCATATCGTCCCAGGCACTCCACGGAAACGGCCCTCATCAAGGTCCACAACGATATTGTGACAGCCCTGGACCAACAATCTTCGGCAGTCCTTGTCCTTCTGGATTTATCCGCTGCTTTTGATGTTATTGACCATAATATATTGTTCCAACGCCTGACTGTGTCTTATGGTTTCCGTGATGGAGCTCTTGAGTGGATCAAGTCTTACCTCAAGAACAGAAAACAATGTGTAACAATTGGATCCGTCCGATCAGAGTCTAGACAGCTGCCTTTTGGTGTCCCCCAAGGATCTGTGCTCGGACCGAAATTGTATTGCCTCTTCTCCAAACCCATTGGAATCATATGCCACCGCCATGGAATGATATATCACTGCTATGCAGATGATACACAAATCTACATGATCATAAGACCACTGGAAAATTGGAAGAATTACTTCTCTCGACTTGAAGCGTGTCTTAGTGAAATTGGCTCATGGATGACATCAAACCTACTCAAACTAAACCAAGAAAAGACCGAGCTAATAATCTTCTCCACAAAGCAACATCAGAAATATCTGCCAACATTACAACTAAAAGTTGGTGATAATATCATTGAAAGCGTGCCATGTGTAAAAAATCTAGGTGCATTTTTCGATCAACACCTTACTATGGAAAAACAGGTATCCTCGGTCGTCAAGTCATGCTATTTTCAAATAAGCAATATTGGACGAATACGGCGCTTTCTTACAAAAGAAGCCTGCAAGACCATGGTGAATGCCGTTATCACAGCCAGGCTGGACTATGGGAACTGCCTTCTATATGGAGTGTCGAAGGCCTTACTAGACCGGATTCAAAAAGTCCAGAACAAGGCAGCTCGTTTAGTTACAAGATCATCGAAACGGGAGCATATTACACCTATCCTAGCTGATCTTCATTGGCTACCTGTTTCTTTTCGTCCACAATATAAAATCTTGACATATGTCTACCAATCCTTACACGGATTAGCTCCATCGTATATCAAAGATCTTATAATGGAATACAAGCCTACCAGATCACTGCGATCTGAGTCAACATCACGGTTAGTTGTTCCTAAGATCAGGACGAAGACATATGGTGAACGTCGACTTGGTTGGGCAGCAGCATTTTTGTGGAACGACCTTCCTAATGATATAAAGCAGGCCCAGTCCCTGGATATTTTTAAAAGACAATTAAAGACGCATTTTTATAGGATAGCTTTTTAAATTTTAGGTGCTCAATTTTTAGCAGCAAATCATAAATCACTAATGATGTTCTTTTATTGAGTTTTATATTGATGGTGTAATTGTATTTTGTATGTAATTTGTAGTATTTTAATGTTATAATTCCGAACATATATATTAGTATGGGTTAATATTTTATATAAGTTTTCATAGCTTTTAAATTATGTTTACTCGCGTCTTATTGTACAGCGCTTTAGAGTTAAATTATTAATATTTAGCGCTTTATAAATTCATATATTATTATTATTATTATTATATATACAAATTCAAATAATGTTAAAATATTGTAGATCTTATTTACCTCTACCAGCAAGCTGGTGAAATTCTTTCCAAGTGAGAGGTCCTGATAATTTGTATTTATGTTCCCATAAAGGTATACTTCGTTTGTTTTGTATGGCATCTTGAAGAATAGGTTGTAGAGATTTCAAAACTTGTACACAATCTTGAGAATTCTGAGGTATTCGACTAGCACCTGTATTATAAGAAATGGTACACAGTGATCACTTTACTCAATTTCTTCCAACAAGCAGGAAAAGGGCAGTTTGGCTTTTACATTTCACAAGTCACACAATGACTATAAAAAAATCTATTGCTTGATCACCTGTTTTATATTCTTTACCTTGTAAAAACTGCCATTTGTGTAAACACGTAGCCTTTAGAATGGGATCGTCTAGTTTGTTTGGAGAGCAGTGTTCCATTGCTTGTCTCCCGAGATCCAGCGCCATGTATGTGATGTCATTTCCATCTGTAAAACATTGTTTACAATCTAATTCATGGGTCAATCAAGCTATAATGTATACAAACAGCAATTTTTGGATGAATTAAATACATTTATAATCAGATTGACAAAAATTATACACAAATGATTCATGGGTCTTCAAATATTCTTTTGTCAGAAACTACTGTATACAGGGTTATTTTTGCAACATGTTATTTTCATCCTTTCACACTTGCAATTACAGTCTTCATGAAAACTCACTAGCCCAATGCTCGATGCTAGCAAAAATTGGTCAGTGCTAGTACAGTCAAGGGCATCATGGAAAAAAGATATTTTTGAAATAATTCGTTTCAGTTATTAAATGTCAACATTTTGGGTTATCTTTCCCTGATTATGCTTTTCTTCAGTAACTTATTCTTGTTATTGATACTTTACTACTCATTATTGTAAATCTACGGGCATCTAAATAGCTTTATTCACGCTGTGCTTAGGTTATTAAGTAGAAGGAAAATGTTCATGACAGTAAAAGTAATCTATCTTTAAGATTTAACACATTGATTTGAAATCCAACAAATTACAACTTATTTCAGTTATTTCATCATTAACCCACCTCACTTTAAAACTCTTGCACAAAAATCTACAGCTATGCACAAAAAATATAAGACATGGAGATTGTACAGTAATATCCAAAGATTCTAGGAAAATTAGTCTCAAAGTTGGCAAAATTGGCAGAAGATGTGTAATTGACCTCTGAAATGTTAGTGAAATGGAATTATTTTTCCTTGAAAAATATTATGTTATTTTTTTAATATCATCATATCTACTCAGGAGATATTGGGTTTGTTGAGTCTATTAAGAAGAGTACACATATTTACAATTTTCTTAGCCTTAAATCATCTTAAATTAGCAGCAAAGTCAAAATATCAATGTTTTTTGGCAAAACTGATAGGCATTCTACTTTTAAGCATTAACTCAAACAAGTTACTTTTTTGTTTAGAAATAAATAAGTGAAGTAACCTAAACAAGTTATTTTAAAAAATCTCTTGATTCCATCATGCCCCTGACTGTAGTAAAAATTGTTTCAGAAGGAGCCCGACTGGCTAGTGAAAAGCAGGCATAGGGTAATCGCAATCAAATATTCATAATCGATTGTAATGATTACTTTTTTCAAGTAATTGACAGTAATCTGTAATCTAAGATATTACAGCTAAGATTTTGATGCACAGGCACAGCTGTCAAATGCATATTCTATATTTTATATGCAATATTGTGTATAACATGTACACCTGTTCCAAGTGTAACCGCAAATTATTAAAGATGGATAAAAATAAATTATGTTTAGGCCAAAAAAAATTAATCAATAGTTTCTCAGGCACTGCCGCATCAGTTCAAAAATGGCCGCATTGATCAATTTTATTGACATATTGAAAAGGGAAATAACTCAATTTTCTATTTTTTTCCAAGCTGAAAAAGAAAATCGAATTATTCCCCTTTTCATAAATGCTAACATAGACTTTTTATTAGGAAAAAAAAAATACATTTCTTCTAAATTTCCAGTATTTTATTAATTAACTTTTAAGGGGGCCGACTATAGTTTCCATTGCGCAATATTTCGCGCATCATAGTAAAATGAAGCGTATTTACTGTTTTAATGCAACTTTTTTCGCTAAATTATTGAAATTAAACAAAATTAAGAAATTCCAGATATAAAAGTGTAATTAAAATTTGATATAATTAATTTTTTAACCGATTTTGCAATTGATAGGTAGGTTGACGTCGTTGCAGTGTGTTTTTGACGTTATGGTAATCTGTAGCTCTTAAAGAAAGGGGTAATAAAAATATAATTAAAGAAAAAGTAATAAACATACGCTCTTGAAATTTAAAACATAGAAATTTGAGAATATCTACAATAATTTTATAATGTTTTCATGTGAATCCATTGTGTACGTCAAATTGTGAAATACTCTATAAAAATAGTAAAATTTGCTAATTTTTTGCATTTTGAGATGCCCCCTCTGGTAACAAGACGGTAGAATTTTGTGTTTCATACATATATTGTATAATGTAGTATTACTCATCAAATATTATAGTTTGAACAAAATGTCTATTGTAGTATTTGTATAATTTGCTTTAAATAGCCAAAAATTGGCATTTTCCTATATAAACCTGTAGTAAATGTACCTGTATTTTGAGACGGTCCCTCAAAAATACCTGGACGGTAGATTTCCCCCAAACTTTGCATGTACACTGAAGTTAATGTAAGGTATATATGGTATAAAAATGAAGAGTTTCGCTATTGTAGTTTTCACACAATAAAACTATAGTCGGCCCCCTTAAATAAATATTTGGAGTAACATTATTTAAAGTTGAATACATATTACAACCAATTTCAGAGAACAAAAATTAAGAATTGGTAGATATTATCATTTTATTGAACAAATGGCTTAAAAAAGGTGTTAAACCTGCCTGCCACATTGAATTCTGATTTTTTTGGCCTGAGAAACTATTGATTATTTTTTTTGGCCTTAAACAAATAAAATCATTTTACAGGTGTAAAAGTCAAAATATTGGTGCCTTTCATGCCCCCATAAATGGAGTTTTGGGGGGTATATAGTTTTTGTCCTGTCCATCTGTCTGTCTGTCTGTCTCTCTCTCTCTCTCTCTCAGTCTTGTCTGTTTGTCTGCAAAAACTTTAACCTTGACCATAACTTTTGATTAAGTGGATGCATTTTACACAAAAATTCC
The DNA here is from genome assembly GCF_032062105.1 of Saccostrea cuccullata. Classification (NCBI taxonomy): domain Eukaryota; kingdom Metazoa; phylum Mollusca; class Bivalvia; order Ostreida; family Ostreidae; genus Saccostrea; species Saccostrea cuccullata. Next base: position 86,617 of record NW_026939570.1, on the reverse strand, counting down.
AAACTATTACTTTGGCCATATCTTTTGAATAGTAGATACCAGGACTTTTATACTTCATATATGTATTATTTGTGGAAAGACCTTTCATTAAGTACCAAAAACTTTGACCATTTGACCTTGGAGATTTCCGTACTTAAGAAAAAAATTTAACTTTGGCCATAACTTTTGAACTGTAAGGGACAGGGCTTTTCATACTTCACAAACGTAATCCTTGTGAAAAGACGCTTCATTGGATACCAAGAACTTTGACCCTTTGACATTGACCTTGGAGATTTACCTACTTTTAAAATACAACCTTGACCATAATTTTTGAAGGGTTAGGACTAGGGCTTTCATAACTCACATATCGAATCCTTGTGACAAGACTTTTGATTTGATATCAAGTACCTTGACCCTTTGACCTTGGAGTTTGACCCATTTTTACACAAAAGATACAAACTTTTTCTTTGGCCCTAATTTTCAAACGGTAGATACTAGGAATTTCAAATATCAATTCTTTGTGGTAAGACCTTTCATCTGAAACCAACAATTTTTACCTTTTGACCTTGGAGATATCCGTACTTACAAAAAGAATTTAACCTTGGCCATAACTTTTGAACGGTAAGGGCTAGGGCTTTCATACTTCACATATATAATCCTTGTAAGAAGACCTTTCATTTGATATCAACAACTTTGACCCTTGGACCTTGACCTATTTTTTACAAACTTTAACCTTGGACATAACTTTTGAATGATAAAGGCCAGCGCTTTTATACTTCACATATGTAAACTCTGAGACAAGATCTTTCTTTAGAAACCAACAACCCTGACCCTTTGACCTTGATCCTGTAGTTTGCCCTACCTTTAAAAACGTTAACCTTGGTCATAACCTTTGAACAGGTGGTGCCAAGGTTTTATATTTCATATTTGTATTTTTTCTGAAAAGGCCTTACTTGAGGTACCAACATACTTGATCTGCATTTGGGAAAGCTTCACCTTTGCTACGTTGCCATACGGGGGCATCAGTGTTTTACAAACACATCTTGTTTTTTTATGAAGAAAAACCTATCAAGGCTGGAAAAAACCCACAAGTGCATTAACAGGTGTATTACTTTAAAGATTGTACTATCCAACAGCAATTAATTTTTTCCCTGTAATAATTGTTATCAAAAAATGAAAGCTTAAAACTGACAGTTATTGCATCAAACCCTGTGATTGGCACTCGAGTTCACCACAAGTGTGAAATATTCTAGCTCTGGTGATTTGAGTTGTTCATGAATTATTTTTCAATTGATAATTTGAGTAAATCTTCTATTACGAATGTTATATCAATGACTTATGCATAGCAGCAATGTATGAAGCATGGCAGAGAATCATGAATGCATGATGGACTTGTCATGCAAAAATTAGCAGGGTTCGACATTCGCGCTCGTCACCTCGTCATTTCCATCCAGAAATGATTTCGGACGACCTGATTTTTAGTCTGCCTCGCCCAAATGACGACCTGGGACAAGTTGGGAATATCTAATAATGATCTTTAATATTTTAAAATAAACTTCATGAGGCTTTGAAAACATAATTAACTATAACAAAACCAACCCTTTCAACATGTTCAAATTGCAGCCGTGAAGATTTTTCTCACTGCCAAATATGTGCTCGATCAATCAGCTGATGCAATTTTTACCAAAAGTCTTTATTTAAGTTTTATTTGAGATATAAAATATGTCAACTTAGTCAACAATCACCTTAAATATACGGAGAAATAATCATCATTGTAAAATCTTGCATTTCCCCCTACAACTTTCGGATCATCTGACGATCGTTTTCTGCTGCTAGACAGCCATGTTGGGTGTCCACTGTAATATCACACCTGGTTAATTCAGTCCAGGGTTATTTGAACCCATTTCTGTAGGGTTTCATGGAAATAGAAAATGAATGTTTTAAACTACAAACCTTAGCATTCTGCATGTCTGATTCAATCATCATTCTGCTCATATTTTTGTTTGATAAAGTACTGGAAGACATCTTGACATTCCAAAAATGTCTGGTTTACATTTTTTTAAATGCACAATTGAAAAAACACAACTTCTTTTGATTATCTTTAGTTAACAAATTTTAAACAATTGCACATTGAGTTTTGTTTCGTTTGAAATTTTATTTGGACGACTTGAAATTCATTCGGGCAACCTGTGATCATACATAGGTTGCCCAAATGGCGAGACCAAATTTTGACGAGTGTCGGACCCTGAATTAGTCCATTAAAAAATGCAACATAGATCTTTTAGGAATGATTAGTTTTAAAATATAGTTACAAAATACTCTTTATACTTTTTTTAAAGTGAAGTGTTTTATTCCAAAAATTAGTATCCCAATTCTGTTCCTTTTTTTCTACACCGAAGACACCAGATATTTTTCATTTGTTTCATACTATATCATTTGTAACAAAAGGTTTTACTTAAGGCTACATAAATTCAATTCTCTAGTTCTCAGTCAATTTTCTCCAATACAGAGGCAGGGGGGAGGGTTTTTTTTCAAATTGGTCTCCATTAAATTTTTTTTTATTCTCTATCAAAATTATGATTAAATTTGGAATGTGGCTCCCTCAAAACAGATGTACCAGGGCCTAAGAAACACTCTCAATTTGATTTAGCTTTACACCACTTATTAAAATAAATACTCAATTGACTCTGAATTGTTTTTACTATCTGGCAAGAATCTAGAAAGCTAAAAATAAATTTGGGATTTTCCAGTTTAAGTTGTAGATTTTTTTTCAGTTTGTAAACACATGTACAATGCTACTGCTTTTGAAATCCTTATCTCCCATTTTTCATCTCAGTACATTAACATGTATGATAACAGTTAGAAAAGCGTAGTGATTCTTAGTCAGAATCTTCGCTAGCCAAGGGTTAACAATCTGCTCAAGCAGCTCAACTCTTCTACAACCCAAGTTCGCTTAATTCGGAGAGGAGTGGTGCCGATCATAAACCGTTGGCTAGTGAACATGTAAAGTTCACTCCCTACATTTTACTTCTGCCTTTCTCAAAGCTGTTTTACCTTTTCTCATAAAGCATAAGAAAACAAGATGTGTTTGTGAAACACTATACGCCCTGCGGCAACAAAGTTCGAAAAAAAGCTTTTTTAGCATATAGATCACTGTCATTGGTCATTGACCTTAGTGTCATTAGAAAGAGCTTAATGAGTGAAGTACCCAAAATAAATATGAAGTCTCTATCTTTCATGGTTCAAAAGATATAGCGAAGGTTAAAGTTTGCAGAAAAAATCTATTTTTAGCATGTAGATCACAGCCAAGGTCACAAGGTCATAGACCTTGGTGTTATTTGAAAGAGCTTTATTAGTGGAGTATGCGTACCAAATATGAAATCTCTGTCTTTCATGGTTCAAAAGTTATGGCGAAGGTTAAAGTTAGCAGACAAACAGACAGACAGACAGGACTACAACAATATACGCCTCGGATCGATGCATAAATAAAAAAGAAATGGACAACGCAATTTTTTAAGGTTACCGACCTTGAAGTTGTAAAACATCCACCAAGGCAGAAGAATTGTCTGTAAATCCTGACGTTGTGTTCATCATGCTGAGTCGCAGTATGTGTTGTATTGTTGATGATGAGGGATAGGGATAAGAAAATTGGCTGATCAGCAGATTTAGAATCTCGTGAGGCAGATCTGTATACTCCGCTAGCTTCTCCCCATCTTTCTGATACTCTAGGGCCAACAAACTAGGTTTACGCCCCTCGTATCGATCGTTTCTAATACCCGTAATATCCACTTCATCTTCATAAAATAACCCGGAATTAAATCCAAAACGTCTGTTGACTATAGCACTAAATCCACAAACACAACGGGTGGCAGACTCCCCTGAGGAATCAGGTAAATAAATCTCAGTGTCTGCTCCCTTAATGTTCATGTTACATACACAGATATTGCAACTATCAAAATTCACATCACGAAACAAATTTGACCTTGAATCCATTAAGAACACATTGACAATAAGACTGTGAACTTCTGGAATTTGAAGGTTAGTTCCTTGGTTGTCTATAGAGTTCAGTGTTTTGTTGAGATAGGAGGAAGCATTAGATGCTGGAGACTGGAGTTCATTATAGTTACTCATTGGAGTCCTCTGTTGGCCTACACTATTGTTCAGGAATGTGGCTGGTGAATTTTGTGGCATTCGTGATGACATGCTCGGTATGTTTTCTATGGACGGGATATTTGTATAATTGCTGCAAGTAATAGATCATTGATTACTAATTACATCATAAACTTTCAAGCAATTTTTAAAAAATATTTGCAATAACTGCATAACAATTATGTTTACCTTGGTTGCAAAGGTTTCCCAAAGCTTGTGAAATGCCAATGGGCTTTGTATTCTGGTGGGCGTGGTATAGGAGACATCTTGCTGCTCTGTAGTATTATTGGTGAGTATTTATCAGAACCAACAAAATCGGCTTGTTCCAGGGGCTTGTAGACAGCAGGCAAGTCCTGAAAGACACATGTATACATCATTATTAAATGCACTCATCAAGAGCATGTGTATCATTTCCTACTGCATTAATTTTTAAATACAGGATACCAAGCAAAGGAAAACGAAAGTAATACCCTGAAGAAGTCTTCCTTGATTGGAATGAACTCGGTCTTGACGATGGGCTTCTCTGGGATATGGTTGTCCAGTATATCATGAGGGCCAGGGGATCTGTCAGATGAGGTATTATTTGATGGAGGGGTGGGGTACATTTTGGAAAGTTCTGAGACAGCTGAAAAGGTTTAAATTCAAATTAATTTGTATTCTGAAAGCATCATCAAAACGCAGATGAGCCCATGAAATAAATAATTTGTATTACTCACAAATTGTGCCATCTGCAACTGTCATTGCATTGCCCATTGTAAACCTTGTGGTGCCATCATCCATCATGTCCACTGTCTGAGGATGGTCACCAAACTGAAAAGATTCAAAATTCCGCATACATAAAACCAATTAAAATGTTTGTAAAACTAGAAGAGAATGGTTATTTACTTCATGAAAAATTTGGGATTTGTGATAATCTGATGATGCACAATATTAAACAATAAAGGTCCATAGGGCAAGACAATCTCCTTCAAACTAAAATAAAGGAAATTGATCTACTCAAAACCCAACCATAACCTCATCTCAGAAGCCAAGATACGGAGGAATGAATGTTTCATGAATGAGATTTCTTGAAACAGTAGAGTACCTGCTGCCTTACAACAAATTCTCCTAGTAAACTTTCCTGATCTAGATACATTCAAACTTTCCTGATCTAGATACATTCAAATTCAGAAATTCTACACAGAATGACTTACATTATCATCTCTGTCTGAATCATCAGAATCAAATATGTGAGCCAGGTCATCATAGCTGGGCTTCAGATCACTCGTGTGAATCAGATTCCTCGAGGCGCTTGGTGTTTCTGGAGGAGATGATGCCGAGTCTGAAACAAAAATTTTCTTCATTAGACCAAGTCTAGAAAAAAGTCAATAAAAATAAAGAGAATACACATTTTACATACCGTAAATCTGGAAATTTTTGCTGTAGATAAATTTTTAGCAAATTTGCGAGTTCATTGCATTCGCAAAAATAATTTTCTTAAAAATAATTCAACAATAAGAAAATGTAAACTAAGAAATGGTCATTCGCAAAATTTTGAAACGTAAAAATTAATCAACAGCATTTTTACCCAGATTTGCAAAATAAAATCGACGTAAAAATTTCCAGATTTACAGTTTATTTCCCCCTAAAATGAGAAATATAAGAATTCATATATAAAGTATATTTCAATTACACTTACAAACCATTTCACTATTTAAGTTAAATATTTCTTTTACCTGGAATTTCAACTGAAAAAGGATCACCAAAATCCATCTTCATGTCATCATCCTAAAAATAGAAAAATCAAAGGCCTGACGGCCTGAGAGGCGCATCGCATTGAAGGTATAAAACTTTTTTTTTTCTTAGAGAAATTCAACATCAATGTTAAGGGAATGAAAGAATCCAGGAATAAGAATTTAAAAAATAACTAACGTTTCTTTGAGGTTAAAAAAAATTGAGCCATGGCTCTGAGTTTTAGCCAATCGATCATGTGCAGGAGAGGAAAACTTTTTTTTTAAAAAAAGAAAGTCTGATATATTGATATTTAAATTAAATCATAACTGATTTTAATTGTATTTTAATTGTATTTTTATTCTTTTTTTTTAAATTTTTATTCTTTTACTATTAGGAAGATGAAATAATGAATGTCAATATAGAAATTACTAGTACTGATTATTGAAAAAATTAATATAATTAATTTTGATTAATTTCATATCTGAATTATTTCAGTTTCTTTCATTATGTGCACTTTTATAAATATCAGTACTTTGTTTTTAACTTTTCCCCAATATAAATGGCACAATATAACAAATGTTATATACATGAGATGTTCATGTAAATTATACGGGACTAAAATAAACAATCGGGCGTGGTATACGGTTTATTATGAACCCGATACAAAACCGAGTAATTAATCATACGAGCTGTTGATATGCAAATAGATCTTACTCCGCGTAGGGCACGTTTGTTGTTGTTTTCTCTCTTTGTTTTAATTGTTTATTTTCTCATTTTTTGTAACCTCTGTTGATTCAAAGTAAAAACAAACAAACAAAGTGAGATTTTATGTTATTAGCTGTTTAAAATTAACAATGGATATCGCCAACTTGTCAATGTACATTAGCACTATTTTTAATAACGTGTTAAGAATCAACATTGTTGAGTCCTTTGCCGCCGCAGTTCAGATAAGAAAGATGCCAGGTGGTAGCAATGAGGCTGCATCGAAAACGATGCGCCTCAAAAAAACAAATCAAATTTTTCATTTTGAAAATGCCCCCTCAAGTCTCCAAGAAATTAATTCTTTGCAGTCAAAAATGCTTTTGCTTGTGTATATCTAAATGCCAAAGGAGAGAGGGGTCTTTGTTTTAGGTATACATCCTAATTAGTCACAGTGAAAGTTGGCTGCTTTTTACTATTCCTAAATGAAGAGACTACTTTAAAGTGTTGAAAAACTATACCCACCATTTTCTTGTTCATGAATTCATCTCGACTTGAGCGGAACATTCTTTTAGACACAGTGGCCGGATTGATGGACTGCTCATCGTCATTGAAGTCGTAGGGGTCTGGCTGCTTCGTCTTGTGTTTTTGTGAGAGGTTTGAGGGAAGACCTGGAGATTGTGGACCCACCTCCACCAGTGAACAAGCCCTCTCCACCCTAGCTCTCTTCACTGGATACTCTGACCTGATGAGAAAAAACATACCAAATTAATCTTGTACATCAGTTCATGCCTGCTAACATTTAAAGACTATCCACATTACCTAAATTGACAGGTACAATGAGAATCACTTTTGTCATTAATAAGTTGAAATCAAAATGTATCTTTGTTAAAACTCTATACAGAGTATTAATACAACCATTTTCAACTTGATTTTTTTTTTCAATTGTACAAGAAAATGTATATACAGTCAATTCTCGAATTATCGCCATTCGATTCATCGCCATTTTCGCAATACCGCCATGATTTCCCAAGAACGTTTTTCCTGCTACATAAAATTCTCTTTATAATGCCAAATTCGCATACCGCCATCCGCCACCCTGTTTTCACAACAAATGTCCATTCTTAAGTGTCAATTAATAATACCGCCACAGGTGCGTGTGGTCAGTGAAGCGCGGCTAATTGGTTGACACTATCCCTGTTGTAAAACATGCAAAGCCAGTCAAGGTACATGCAATTAAGTAAACAATAATTTTAACATGAACTGTTAGAATAATTTTGTTTTCTATTTAATAAAATCATTTAGTCAAGGCTTCGCCAGGAAAGCGGTCGTTGTAAAGTATGCCGATAACGATATTATTTTGATGATCTCTGCTTTTAAAAACAATGCAAAGTTTGCTTTAAAAAATAATTATAAGTCAGAAATTGTGAACGTTTCATTAACAATGATTTTATAAACAATGAATTTATTCAAGAACTTATTTTAAGTACTATGGGCAATATTATCACGACGGTCGACCCAGCATTTTTTTTTCAATATCAGACGTGTAGATTTACATGCATACACATAATATCATTATGCATGTACTTGTCTTGATTTCATAACTGAATATTTTGTTTTAGCGAAATTGTACATAAAAAGATTACTTGAAGTATTTTCAAATTTAGAAATATGTTTATGCATACATGTACATGTAATAATAAAAATAGAAACGCTAAATGGCATTTCTAAGAACGATAACTCTACGTCTTATTTCCTAAAAGATGTTCAATTCATCGCCAAATTCGTTATACCGCCATGATTTCTAAATTACAAAAGGTGGCGGTTTAGTCCTGGTAGTAAGAGAGATTTTGTGACTAGTTCATCCTCATCGGTATCTTTAGCTGGAAGTACAGGCCGCTTGATGCTTGTGACCTCGGGCTGGGGCTGAGACGATTTGATCCAGTTATTTATACTGGCCGTCTTTGCCTCGCTCTGCTGACCAGGCCAGGAAAGAGGAGACAATATATTTTCTGCCACTTTCGGTGTTGATGCAGTGGCAGGTTTAATAAACTCAAATGCTGTGTTAGCTTGCGGTGGAGCTTCAGTGGCCATTTTAACAGGCTTATTCTCTGTTCCTGTATCTACGGGGGGATGAGGACTGAGTTTGGGCATAGCTGGGTCAGGTGGTGATGGGTGTCCATTCAGTGGAGACATATCTGCGGGGGATGCAGCCTCTACACTGGCTGCTGTACCACCTGTTGTTTCTGTTGAATTATTCAGCTGAGGAAGCAAAGCATTCCCAGCTGTGGAATTAAAAGAGGCCACAGGTCCAGAGAGAACTAATGGCATATCACTCTGTGATGTATCCTCCACCATTAAATGTCGACGATGGAATGGAGCAGCACCTCTAGCTAGACGTGACTGTTGGCGGTCCAGTTTCTCTGGTTTGTCTCCTTTCTTCCCAACTGGAGGTATGCTTTTATTTTGCTGAGTAAGTTTGTTTTTTGCACCTCTATGCCTAAAATATAATTTTTTTTAATGGTGATTTTCCATGTGCTAAAAATAAGGTGAGCAATATAAATGTTAGTAAACTTGGTTGAGATTGTTGTTTGTAACATAAACTAACAATACACATTCATGTCTGGAGACAATCATTGATTCAGTGAGATATAACCCTACCTTGCACAGTTACATGTTGTCTTGACTGAAGGATCATTGAAGTTCCACACTCCTACAGCGGCTTCATCACTCAGAGTCTCCATAGACCTGAAAATAACTTTCTGTATCAACTGACTTCACTTCACTCCCATCATCTACAGGAATTTGCTTTAAATTACTTCCATAAGCTTTCTTTTCTGTGAAACTTTTTTTAATAATATATTCAAAATGCTTTCACTATCTGTATGATAAAATAATTAATATAATGTACTTAAATTTTATTCCTCATATTTTTAAAGAAAATAACAAAGGATTTGGTTACCTCTTTGCAATGCCTGCAGTGATAAGGTTGTCCTGGGTGACCTTTTCTGTGATTCTAGCACTGAATGCCCGTGATGATTTAGCCATCAGATCTGTATTGGCATCTGTGTGAGCCCCTGTATATGGGGCACACTGAGTTTTCCCCCCTGCATCAGCCCCTGGGTGGATGCCAGCAGCTGCCGGTGAGGTAGGTGGAGTTAAGAGGCCTCCCGGGGCTACCCCGGGACGCTGGACAGTCGGGTTTGGGGCACGGGCCGGTGCATCTTCCATTTCACAAAGTAACACATAACATGAAGGATACTTCATCCTCACTCCCGCTGCAATTAAAATCAATTTTTAAGTACAGTAAGCACTGAGCTCTCAAAACAATAACCATGCTAAAATTTGCTTATGATAACAAAGTCCTTGTTTTGGTATGAGAAACCCCAAATATCTGGCTTATTGGAACAACATATTGGAGGTATTCAAGTTTTTGACTATCCAACATGGTAAGACCATTAGAAGCTTTCCAACTATGTACAGGGAAAGGAAACCACTTAAAAGTGGATGGACATGTTTTATAGAAAATGAATCCTTTTTATTCATACTTTTAAACTGTCCCAATCCAATAGCTTTATCACTCAATGAAAGTCTATTTCAATCGTAGTGTATGCTTTCAGAAGGGCTTCATGATGTCAGATTCATGAGATCAACAATCCTCCACCCTTTCTAGGGGGCACACACAACAATAATAATCAGTCTTCTAGGATGTACTGTATATACTCGCCTATAAGTCAGTTTTTTGGGAGTTGAATTTTGGTCCAAAACTCATTGTCTGACTTATAGGCAAGTCACTGAAAGATTGGTATTATTTCTGGTCGAAGAAATGTAGTTTTATAAGATTATGCATACAGTAAAAGTATTTATGAATTTGTATAGTTTTATTTTATTTTCAGTGCGCATTACTTATTTTGTTTAATGATTTGGAATTAAAAATCGACGTCGTGTTTGAAAAATATTAGTTTAAACCTTATTAAAACACCACAGCATTGATTTAAAATTGTCAACAAATTCTGACAAAAGTTGTACCGATTCATAAGTGGGTCAATGGCAAATTCCTCCAAAATAGCTGCAAAAATCACAACCGAAATATAGGCGGACCGACTTAAAGGCGAGTATATACAGTAGTAACAAATGTCCCCAAAACGAATTCTTAACATCATTTATCTCCATTATCAATACTTTTAACATTTTGCACAAAGTACATGTTTCTACAAAACATAATAGAAACAGACTTACCGACAGTGACTTCTACTAAGGGTGGCACTCGACTGACATCAGTTCCATCGTTTTTATCCAGAGGGTAGAACTGACTCCACTCTTCCATTATTTTACTGGCTGACTGATCAGTGTCTCTGTAGGAATTCCCTGTCAGTTTCCCACATAACCCGTATGGCACAAGAATAACTAGTAATAGAATCAAATGTGTTACTGACTTAGCAATAAATGCAATGTATCAACATTCAGTAACATCAAGGAATGTTTCATATGTGATTTACTAGAACTTCCACATCATTCAAATTTTAACACAAGTTACTTTTACTTAATTATATTTCAATTCATTGGATGTATTTTTTTTTGATTTATGCAATTCAAAATACAAAGTTGTTCCAATATCAAAACTAACAATTCTCTATAATTAAATTGAATAATTTTGATATCAGGTACATGTACACATGTAGTAAGGTGGTAAAAAAATGTTCTATTACCTTGAAGACTGTCTGGGTTTTCCTGGGCCAAGGCTAAATGATGATTGGTCAATCTCCACACTGGGGGGTGCTGCTTGACTTCTATACTGGCACACACAGAACTCTCCCCATGTAGGAAGAAGTTAAAACAGAACGACAAGTGGGTGCTGTAACAGAATAAAATGTTTATTGTTTTGGTTAAAAGATAAGATGTTTCCATCAATTGAAATGTCTACAAGAGTGTTTAAATAAATAAATACAAACATTTTAATTTTAATATCCATAACTAGATTATAGTTAAGATAAAAGTTTTAAGCTATAGGTAATGCAGTAAGTAAACTCTTAAACAGTTTTGGGGGCATATGATGTGTTCTCAGTGTTTTCCCCAAGAACCGGCTACCGGCCAACAGTCTACGCGAAAGTCACCGGACCGTCGGTTTTTACCAGTAAAATTAAGTTCGGGTTGGTAAAAAATTTCAGTATACAGGACCAAATGTCCGATAAAAAATAAGACCAAATAAATCTAAATTAAGATGTACACATGGTTCCCTTTCCAACAGATATACTTTATTTGACTAATTTAGCTGCAATACCTGATTAATTGTTAAGTATTACAACCCTGTCATGATAGTTTTTTCCTAATTCAAATTTCCCCTGTTAAGGATTAGAGGTCTTTAAATAACTCATACGTAGATTCAGTTGGGAAATTATTTAGATAATACATACATAGATTCGTTTGGGAAATTATTTTCAAATGATCATTGAACTTGAGTAACTATAATATAATGAGATGTTTCAGAAAAAAATTAATATATATTGGGAAGTGCATATTAATTTAAGAAAATCTTTGATACAGTGTATTTATTTACAATTTTAAAAAATTGCATGTAATTGGAAAATTAATAATATTACTGGTAACTTAACAAGTCCATTTCTATCTGGATTTATTTAAGGTATGATTTCAGATTGAGAAAAATTTAGCCCAATTCCACCAAACCTCCACCCGCCCTTTCAATCTCAAATTCATAATCACATGCATGTATGAATTTAAAGGAAAAGAGTCGGTCTGGTAAGAAATTTCTTGGTCTCGTAAAAATTTTATTTTTACCTGACATTTTGTCCTGCAAAAATTTTAAACTTTTGCATAGGCTGGGCCAAATTGACCACTTCAATTGAATACAAGAGATGTTTGTAAAACACTTATGCCCCCCTCCCCCCAAATTGGAATTTTTTTGTAAGTCCAAGGGGGCATAACTCTGTCAAAAATGGCACGATTGTACCCAAAACAGAACATGACCTAGATATTCATCTGATTAATCTGTATATTAAATTTCATCTCAGTATGTGCAACGGTTGCAAAGAAAATGAAGAAATAATTGAAATTTTTTCTTCTGTCAAAAATGGTGCCTCGTAAAAATTCATGTATATATTTACCTTTGATTTCAGTATTTTGCAACGGTTGCAAAAATTTTTTTTTCAAACTCCAAGGGGCATAACTCTGTCAAAAATGGTGTGATCTAGATATTCATGTGATATATCTGTATACCAAATTTGAATTCAGTATGTGCAACGGTTGCAAAGAAAATGAACGGAAACTGCAAATAATTGAAATTTTTCCAAATCCAAGGGGCATAACTCTGCAAAAATGGTGTGATCCCCAAAACAGAACTTGGCCTAGATATTCTTATATCAATTGAATAAAATTCCGTATGCCCTTGAAATAAAAATTTTGAAATAAAAATTTGTTGTAAGGCCCTCAGAGATTTTTTCAAAAACCTCAGTCCCTAGCCTGTTACAACTGATCTCTAACCCTTCACTGTGTTCCTGAAATAGATCATATCAATCCTTCTCCCATGATGAAAAATAAATTCTGGGAATTGGGAGGAAGTGAATTGTAGAATAATGTGTCCCGTCTTAAGACGGGCATATAAAAATGCATAAAACAACATTCCTCAGTCCAACCCCTTCTTCCAAAGAAATAATTATATGCAACTGTGTTTTACATCTCCATTAAATTTTTGTAGCTAACTCACCTCCTTTCCTGTCCACTAGGAGTGACATCGTGGGGCTGGACAAACCACTTCCCAATCCGTACAAACCCTCTGTGTAGGAGGCATCTACAATATTCATTATCAACATATCAAGCTTGAAATTTGTCTTAAATATACTTAACTTTAATTTGGATGTCAATTTTTTCTGAACACGTGTATATTTTAATTCAATTTGTTGACATCATTATATACAGTTGGTACAGACAAGATAAGAAGTTTAATGACAAGCAACAGAGAATGTAATTTTATCATAATTACTTCTTTCAGATATTGTGATTGAATTCATAGTCATAAATAGTTTGAAATAATTAAAATGTTTTACTTTTCAATAAGATTGTGGAGAGCTTTAAAAATCAAGGTCCTGCATTCATATGAAATTCCACATTCTCCCTTGTCCCATCCACCACTGGCATCCTCTGTGAAAAAAAATTTATAATACACCTAATTATAATAACAATTTACAAGCAATTTCTTTCTTGCTTACAAATCCTGAAAATATTTTATTTTATACAATTTAATAAAGCCTCATTCAAATTTAAACAGTGCAAATAACTTAAAACTGAAATGAAGTCATTTGAATGTAACATTTCATGATTTGCACTTAATGTTAATTGTTAATTGATGTCACAGTGTACAAAAGCAAAAGGTAAGTCTCGACAAAAATTATGCAAATCATTAAAACTGTCAAATTATAAGGCAGGGAAAATAACCTGCGGCCAATTTCACATGAATTTCATCAAGTGGAAAACTAGCAATAAATCACACAATATATTAACACTTGTCAATTCCTTCAATTTGCTTTCTGATCCCTCGACTAATTTGACAGAGAAACTGATTTCAACATAATTTATTTGGCACCGTTTCTTTACCTTTCAAATCTTCTGAGAGCAACCGATTCAAATTTTCAGGTTCGTCTCCATACCAAAATATCCACAATTCCTTGTTATAAGCAAGCTGATCAGTTGTGTATCGAGGCTGGTCAGAGCTCCTGGGAACCCTTCTCCATACTGACAAAATGTCAGCTTTAATGCATTTAGCATAAGACACCAACACTGGGTCCTCCAACTGGTCAACAGTTGTATACTCGGGATTAGCCGACAATCTTTTCCATTTTATTCCACGAATCTCCGTCTGAATAAACAAAATCAGTAGTTAATATGATGGAAGCGCTACGATCATTACACAGACGTAAACAATGTTAATTACACCGGCACGCGGACAGCAGACATGCACGGTGGTTGCATTCATCAAAGTTATTGTATTTTTAGAATAAATAAATACACAGGTGACATGTTTATCAAGCTATTAACTATTATGGTTCAATTTATATTTAAATTTACTCAATATCTTACAGTTATATTTAACCTTGTTATCGTAATTCAACATGTACAACTTATAATTGACTCATTAGAATACAACAGATTTAAAAAATGTAGACGGCCTTCGCCTGAAAAAGGCATTCAACTTACAAGTGAAAATAAATTTGTGTAACAATCCTCAAGTGAACAGCCGTTCCCCGATGGAGTTGAGTGACTCATTGTCACGCCATGGTTTTGCAAGACGAACACAGAAAAAAATCTTGTCCCTAAGACATTTACTTCAGTATATTAGCAGGAAAAACTTTCAATACAATAAAATCCTCGAATAATATGGCGACAGTAATGGCTGCGCTGGGTGAACAACGGCGGCAATGGCCGAGAGATACGATTGGCTGATTATCATCACATGGACGTTTGACCTACTTTTCGTCCATCATGGAAATTTCAGGTTACACACGAGAAATGCAGTGGGAGGCGTCAAAGAGAAGAAGTTTTAGGACGGAGTTCTGACATTTTATTTCTAACACTGAAATCTTTACCATGTGGTATTATTTATGGAGCGTTTTTTACGTAATCGTCTTGATTTGGCTGATCACAAGGTAAAACACAGAATAAACACTTCTGAAACCCTCACCCAGATAGCATGAGGACATTGGCCCAACGTTGGCCAAACAATGTCGGTTATGTTGGGCCAATGTTGGCAGTTTTACGTTGGCCCAATGTCTTACTGCTCATTGGCGCGCCGTTGGCCCAACATGTTGGGCCAATGTTGGTACAATACTGTTTGTTCATTTGTCAACGTTGGTACAACGTTGTTCCAACATACCAACGCCAACGCAATATTTTTTTAACGTTGGCCCAACGTTGGACCTCAGTTCAAAATATAATCATGACGTTGGTCCGACGTTGGTCCAACGTTGGTACAACGCTTTTGTTGAAATGCCAACGTTGGTACAACACTATTCCAACGTACCGATGCTAACCAAATATTTTGTAACGTTGGCCCTACATTGGACCTCAGTTCAAAATATAGTTATTACGTTGGTTCAATGTTGATACAAAGCTGATTCTTGAAATATCAATGACACAATTATTCCTCAATACAAATGTCTCACAAAATTAATTAAATTCTGTAATTTTTATTTCCCAGATTATACGACACAATTAATTTCACCATGTTTGGTCAAATACTTTTTTCCTCCTAAAATGTATCACAATATATTCTTTACCACTTTCATTTCATTAAAGTATTCCATGGAATGTAACTAAAAGAAGGAAGAGGTAGAAAGTTCAATGTTTCTCAAGTACACTCCACATCACTATGTCCACTACTTAATATCACTTTGATATAAGAGTCTTCAAGTTCTAACTGTAGAGTTTTGAAAGGTCATATTTGCATCACTTATCACTTTTTCTGTTGTTTATCTGTTCTTAGAATCCATGTTTCCCACACATATAAATCAGTCCCTTCCATATACAGAAATGCCACATCAATAGTCTCAGAGTGAAGAGGGTTTTTCCATCCCGGCAATTCCTGCAAACGTTAAGATTGTCATCAATTAAAATAGTATTTTCAAATGTTCATCAGCATCACACATATTTTTAAAGCAATCCTTAAAATTGAATTTCACATTAGTAATTATTAATAACAAATACAAAATAGTTACTTACATTTCACTGGTTAACATTCTTGTGTTCACTTACAGATCCGGACAAGCCCGCCAATTCCTATAAAAGTTAAGGTCGTCATCAATTACAATTGTTTAATCAGCTACCTGGTACCAATAATTTGAAAGCCTACATGCAGGCCATTACAATATTGTGTATTTCACACTATTAATTATTTCAACAGACACACTTAAACAGACACATACGCTTTGAATTGTTAAAGTGCGCGGTTAAAAAAAACTGATTTAAAGATCACGGTTTCCTTGGAGACCTATGAGTCACCTGCCGAGCCAGTGAATTTCACCAGTGACCTATTTATTTTGGAGCCCAAAACTTGCAAAACACAGCACTTTAAATTTGATTCAATGATGCTAAATATAGAATCTACCAAGATATAAAATTACTATATGTATTTCACAGACTTATAAGGATTGTCTCATAATTTCCATTCAATATATAATATAGATCACATGTTTATAATGAGTTGCTTATTACATTACCATCGATTTACAATAGATAAATCTAAATTGATGAATACTTTTCGCAACATTGGGCCAACGTTGGACCAGCATTTCATCTCAAACATTGCAGGCTACCTGTACATGTACTAGTAATCCCAGTATTCCTACTATTGGACCAACTCCAGTTCAGTCAAGCACGCCCAACACAGAGCAATGCATCATTATATTGTCAACATTTATTAAGCTGGGCCAACGTTGGGCCAACATTGAATAACCAACAATAAGTGGCAATGTTTTGCCACTAAAGTGTACTCAGTTAGACCTACGTTGGTCCAACATTTCATATTTAACACACAATGGTCTTAATCCATGTCAACATTTACTCGGTTGGACCTATGTTGGGCCAACATCTTAATGTCCAACACAAAATCGCTATGTTTCTTGTCAACATGTAACTACAATGGGCCAATATTGGGCCAACATCACATGCCCAACACCGTTGGTTTAGCTTTCATGCCAACGTAAATGAACGTTGGACCAACGTTGGGCCAATATCACATGCCCAACACCCTTGGTTTAGCTTTCATGCCAACGTAAATGAACGTTGGACCAACGTTGGGCCAATATCACATGTCCAACACCGTTGGTTTAGCTTTCATGCCAACGTAAATGAACGTTGGACCAACGTTGGGCCTACATCTGTTCCCCAACGCCAACACTCCACCGACCATACAACCAAAAACCAACGTTGGCCCAACGGAGTCATGCTATCTGGGCAGTACCCATCCATCAAACCCAACGACCTGTCAAGAGAACTAAACATTTTATTTAGCATGTCATGTTTAACAGTTCAGTTTGGGACTCCCCCTTAAATTTTCACTATCTGTACTCTAACACTACCTCATTTATGAAATTTTGAAGGTGGTAAAAAACAATTCAAAAGGAGATCCACAGTTTCACACACATTTCATGAAATTTAACTATATAGGATAAGTATAACTCTGACAGTTACTTTCTTAGACTAGAGGCGACAAACTGACTTGGCACTCATTCATATTGAAACCATGAAAAATATGGAGATAACGAACATGTTCAAGTTCAAAAGTCCATTTCACAATACAAATTTGGCAAAACGTGGACCTCTAATTTCTAAAAACAGGAGAGGTGGGATCAGGTGCCATGGAGTAGTGAGCATTCCCTGCTGGTTTGGTCACACCCACTGTGTTCTCCTCAAGGTCAGGAAATAACAATAAACAAGAATAGATATGGGTTACCCCATATCCAAAGATATTCGACTGTTAGATTTAATATGTTTAACAGTGTTTATAATGACGTTAATAAAAAAAAAACTGCACTGTCTAATTATGGAACTGTTGTAAATATCGTGATTCCATAGCATTACGGTCACCCAGTCTCCTAACAAACAGTACACATAGGCCTACATGTACCTGTAGCCTTGGTCTACACACGTGCAATGGAGCTGTCACACGCATCCAGCGAGCTCGGAGAAACACGTTTTGTTTTGCCGAGAAGTTACGGTGTCAGACAAAACTTTTCTTTTCTTAATTAGATCATATAAATACGAATTCTGATTAATAAAAATTATACAATCCCTGTTGAACTTTATATAGTTTGTTCTAACATTTGCATCTGCAACAACTTGTGTTTAAAATGGCCGGGTTGGGAAAATCAGGACCGGGTCGGAAAATTCTAAACTGAAAACATGGAAAACCTTTTT
Organism: Saccostrea cuccullata; assembly: GCF_032062105.1. Classification (NCBI taxonomy): domain Eukaryota; kingdom Metazoa; phylum Mollusca; class Bivalvia; order Ostreida; family Ostreidae; genus Saccostrea; species Saccostrea cuccullata. Next base: position 68,152 of record NW_026939570.1, on the reverse strand, counting down.
TGTTTTGAAAATAACTGAAATATACTAATATATTTGTCGCAGAAATTACTTACATTATTCAAGTTCTATATATAATGGTATGCTGAACTTCAACACGAACCCGAATCTCCAACCCATGCAGTTCTCGTTTTGCCACACATACCCTACAGTTTACAAAGTGTACACACGAGCAGGCCAGGGATTGAAAATTCCATCATTTAATAATACACACACACAGCTGCTAGAATGATTAATTTTTTCTTTAAGAACAAATTGTATGATAATTAACGGACTATAAACATGTACTTAATACAATTGTTGATATAGTATTATCAATTCATTGGTGAAAAGATATGAATCGAAGAATGACCTAATTATTCTCTGTTATCAAACACGTAAAAAAAAAAGGCTGAGGAGGGAGCGAGCGTAGGAATATTGATATTTTTTATTTGCATTTCGGGGGGAAAGTGACTTTCTAATGATATTTTGACGTTATTTTTGATTTCTTTAACGTATGACATACACAACTTTACTCTTATCATGAACAATAATGTTGTATCTACTTATCATGATGGAATTATTTTGGTCGGACCAATATGTGTGAGCTGCCGCTGAATACAGTTATATATCTTGCAAAGATAGTATGCATTGATCGAATATATAGAAAAAAAAACAGTCGACAATTCAGTGTGTAATAATGGCCTAACAATTAATTAGCGTGAAAAACACTAGTCATGCAATTTGAACAAAATTTGTAATTTCTTGCACTTCTCCCATATTTCATCTAAAAGTGGACAAAACTCAGGATAGATATTAGCTTGGAAGAGGTCAAAAGTTTGTGACATAGCTGTGGTTTCACGTTTGTATTGAGAGTAGGTATACACATAAAAATTAAGATGAAATCATGCAGTTTCATATTGATCTTACAGAAGTGCATCCCAAAAATTTCATTTATTTTAGAAACTATTGAGTCTTGCTCAGATGTTGATGCAGAGTGTAGCTTTTGGAAACACAAAAAGGAAATATATTTTTAATATAAGTCAAATGAAATTGATTATTTTAATAATGGACAGTGTACTTCTTGATATAACATGGAAATGTTGTACTAATCTTACAAATGGTGTAAGGCAATTGTAAAATTCATGCCATTGGTCAAAAAGGTAAACTCTTTGCATATGACAATTGTCAATAAAGGTTGTAAGCAGTGTTAAATATTTGCTTTTAATATTCAGCATTTAGGGGATTTTCTTCATTAAGTTTTTATAAAGACTTTGAAAAACAATTACTTTTTCAAACATTTACGTACAAGAGAAAAAAAACAACAACAGCCATCCAGAAAGACAAGCAAGTCTATTGTGGTATAGGTAGAGCAGGTGTTTGAAAGTCATGAGCAGGACATAATCATGTAGTACTAAGTACAGCATTATGAGCTTATATTGAAAAATCAACAAGACTTGTGTAAGTCTACCTCTACAAGTCACATAGAAACTATATATAGATTCAACCTACCTTTGCAAGTGACTAGTGAAGCTAGGGTATCAAGTCAACATGTAATCAGACTGACTAATAAACAAGTCAACTTGTAACCAGACCGACTCCTAACCGAGTCAACTTGTAACCAGACTGACTCCTAACTGAGTCAACTTGTAACCAGACTGACTCATAACCAAATCAACTTGTAACCAGACTGACTTATAACCGAGTCAACTTGTAACCAAGACTGGTTTTGAACTGATCTGATAGGTTTTGGTAGGGTAGCAGTCAAGTAGTACACTGTACACTAAGTAAATTTGGAATTTTAGTTAATGTATTTTTTCTGATTTTAAGTTTATTACTCATTTGGTTTGTTTGGGAGAGGGGGGATGACAAGAAGGGAAACGTTAAATCTTAACTTACCATGTTGTCAGGTTTTCTGTGTATTTTCTAATTTTTAGATCTACTGGTCAGAAGAGCTTATGCGATAGTAATGAGTCTGTCGTCTGATCCATGTGTCTGTCTGTAAACAATTTTTCAAAATGCTACTCCTCCTACAGTTTTGTTCTGATTTCAATATAACTTGGCACACAAGTAGACTACATAAAGGTACATAATGTTGTGTATCAGTTTTTGAATTTGGTGAATGGTGTTGCCATGGTTACTAAAAAATAGAAATTTCTATGAAATACTTTTAAAATGCTACTCCTCCTTCAGTTTTAGTCTGATTTCAATATAACTTGGCACACAAGTAGACTACCAGTACACTAAAGATACATAATTCTTTATATCGGTTTTTTATTTCCATGAACGGTGTTGATGTAGTTGCTAAAAATAGAAATTTCCGTGAAATACTTTCAAAATGCTACTCCAAATACAGTTTTTAGTCTGATTATATCATAATTTTGCATGCAAGTAGACTACACTGTGATACATAATTATCAGTTTTGTGTTTTTGATTTTGATGAACAATGTTGCCTTGGTAGCTAAAATTGAAAATTCTTTAAAATTTTATTAAAAGCTACTCCTCTGAGATTTTTCTACAATTTTTAAAAGGGGCCTGGGCCTTTTCAATTGGGAAAAATTGTCGACATTTGTGTCAAATTGGGAAAAACAATAAGATTGTAATTAACCTTCATATTGACAAGTAAAATAAATTATATAAGTAAATGTTATATCATTTATTTAATTTATTTGCTACAAAATGTTTCAACAAAATGAACACAGCTCTACATTTTTAATTTTCTTTCATTTTTGTTCTTTGATTGTCCTGTATTCCATTTTTTGCCATAATGGTAGACATAACTGCGAAAAAATCACTCCCGATTTCTGGTTATTGCTCGTATTAGAGATGGAATAATCTTGACACGATTTTCAAGCATGTATTGCTGTGTTTCTCCGCAATGCTAGTATCTGCAGAATGAAGAAACAGTTTAACTTTGGTGAAATCAAGGAAACTTGCTGTAGAACTACTAGTTGCAATTTGCAAATAAAGCTATGTTTAACTGATTCACATGCATATTAAATTTCTTACGATGTATTGACACACAAGTTTGACATCCACATGACTGATGTGTTTTTCCAAGTCTTGCAAACACACAAATAAACTGCTGTTTTTAATTATTTTACATTAACCAAAAACAAGTGCGTTCCATTTTAGATAAGTCATACATAAAAAATTCAATATCACCAAAACAATACGTTTTGATTTTGGGAAAAAAGCAGTTGAAAATTGGGAAAAAATGGGTAATTTTTGAGAGGGGAAAGGGCCGATATTCGGACCTAAATTGAGTGTAGAAAAATCACTGCTCCTACAGTAATTGTTGTAGCCTTATGGCAATTTTGCTACAAAAAGAGACTTAATCAAGGATCATTATTCTGTTTATTGCTTTTGTAAAAGTTTTATGTCCCAACTGCTACTTTTCTCTTCCTTTATTATTAGACCGTTCACGGTAGCTCAGTCGGTAGAGCGCTCGCTCCATGATCGGGAGGTCGTGAATTCGTATCTCAGCCACGACTGACCCAGTCGATAAAATGGGTAGCAACTGTTCCTTCGCCATGCGCTCGGCACTTTGAAGTGAAAGTTGCGGGTCCTTCGGATGAGACCTTAAAATCCGAGGCCCCGTGTCAGCGGCAGGCGTTGGCACGATAAAGATCACTCACTGCTCAATGGCCCTGAGTGCCTAGTAAAGGTCAAAATTTGAAGCCCTTCACCGGCATACGATGACGTCTCCATATGAGTGAAAAATTCTCGAGAGGGACGTTAAACAATATACAATCAAACCTTTATTATTAGCACAAACCAGTAGAGCTTACAGTCTTGACAGAGACTTCTGATTAAATGAGTTTTGCGTAAAGTGATATTGACATTGTTTATAAAAAAGGGAATTCTACTGTTTCTCTCAAATGTAGACTTTATTTAGAAAGATGGTTTGCTTTGCTTCCTAGGTTTGTCTTGATCATATCATTTAATAATTGCATCATATAATAAAATTGAATTGCTATTTAAAGGTCAATATGATGATATATCCACCCTCAAAGTATAATATATTGTTCTCCTCAGGTGGCTTAATCACCAGATTTTTTAATTATGGACCCTGGATTATAGATGGCTAAAATACGATGAAATTTTACATAAATGAATCTACATGATATAATACAGTGTAGAGGTTTGGGCTTTACGGACTGTGGATATCGGCCTGGATAGCTCAGTGGTTAAAGCACCTGACTAGTAATGCAGGGGTTCCAGGTGTGATTCCCGATCCAGTCTAATGTTTTCTTTGTGCATTTCTCCTTTCCTACTACAATTGGTGGCCAGTGTGGGGAGTTTGTTCAGGTTATAATGTATGTGTAAATTAATAATCCCTGGCAGGGCCCTAGAACTTGTGCCTTTGAGGTTGAAGACTGTTTAAGGAGGGAGGAATGTAGAAGTTCGGGCTTTATGGACTGTGGATATCTCAGTGGTTAGAGCACCGGTCAAGTAATGCAGGGGTACCAGGTTCGATTCCCAGTCCAGCCATTTATTTTCTTCGTGCATTTCTCCTTTCCTACTACAACAGGAAAAGAATTATCTCCTGCTTAAGTGGAAGGCCATGTTAGTCATGTAGATGTAGTAGCATCCTCAGATGTGTGGCTTAAGACTCTTTAGATTTGGTATTAGGCACAATATGGGGCAGGGTAAGAATTTTCAAGAGAATATAAAAATCTTTTAAAATCTGCTGAATGTCTGCAGGAGTAAAGGAATGTAAGTGAGTGTTGAAACCCATGAGCCGCTTGTCGAAAATTAGTACAAGAATCTCCAAAAAATTAATGTAGTATGTTGCCTGACACAGACTATTAATAACCAAGGTAACAATACACAAAAAATTCTCTTTAAGATAATGTCAATATTAGATTTCACAGAGTCTGGGGCAGCATCATTTCATAAAATTTGTGGAATGGGAAATGTAAACATGATGCATGTAGAGTTTTAAAATCAAATACATATACATTGTACTTTACTGGTAAGCAAATCTACTGACCTAAAAACATTTAAATATGTTTATTGAACTGTAATCATTGTAGCTTATTAATGAGTCGTTGTCATTAACCCCCTTTGTTGTGTTTCTTCACAAAAGTCAACTTTGTTTCAAACTTCTCTTTCCTCCTATTTTACATGTATTTGTGAACCATTTAGGGAAAACAGAGAAAATTAAATCTTGCATTCTTATGGACATTTTTGATATGAATCTTCAAATCTAAAACATTTGAGACATATTTGAAAATTGACTGATATGCCAGGGGAAATTATTCTGGTAAATTAAAAAAAAAAATTTGTGCTGATAATTATAAGTGAGATTACAGTCAGTTAGGTACAGAATATGAAGACAAATGTTTATGGTAGTGAATTTGTCAGTGCATCTGTTAACACAAAATTTTAATTTTCAGAGAAAATTTTTAGAAAATCATTTTTTTTTTTGTTGAATCAATTGTATATCTCTTTCTCTTTTCCTCAATAACTATAATACTTCCTTTTTCATTTACTTACTCAATTTCTATGAATTTAGATCAATAGTAATGCAAATACTAGCATTAAAAAGTGGCAGTATTACATTTTAAGTAGATTTTGCATCAACTAACATATCGTCACTGTGTATATCTATTTACAAATCACATTGATTTCAACCTTCACTCGGGGCTCTCGCTTGGCAACATCTTTAAATATGTAAAAATTTCACTGAGAATTTCAAATACTACTAGTTATATAAACACAAGGCAATGCATATAAGAAAAAATAACAGGTAGAAATGTGGAATATGTTTATATAATGAAGAACAACTCAATGATGCTGAAGTTTTATAAGGTATTACCAGGTATTAAAGATTATGGAATTAATGATGTAAATAACACTCGTTTGATTGGAAGGTTACATAAGATACTCAGCGTATTCCAGGTATAAAGAAAAACACCTGCGTATTAAGAAAATCAATGCTGTCTGCCGCAGTCATTATTCTTCATATCTCTTGTCACCGCGGATAGGCAAGATTTTAAAAATCAAGTCATTTGTTGCTAGAACCGGGTGATTTATTAAATGAATTTAGCTGGTATTGATTTCTTGGGCTGCCATGACCAGGATTTGGTAGATAGCTGCTTCAGCCTGTCATTATGTAATGGAATATTGTTTTAGACTTTTTCATGCCTGGTAGAGAGAGAGAGAGAGAGAGAGAGAGGGTACTTGTTATTAAGCTATCAGGAAGATGCTATGAGATCAGAATAAAAGTGATCTCTCCAGATAATGATGATATATGTACATACATACTGATAATGATTGAGATAAACTGTGAAGCATTTGAAATGTCAAACAAATACAAAACATGAGTGGAATTTAAAAACATATTTTGCTGAGTTTGAGTAAAAAAATGCTTACATAATTTATAAACTAATATACATATTGTCAAAATACTAATAACTGAAAGTGAACACTGAACATTTACATAAGAAAACAATATAACTGATTGCTGTTTGCATTTACTGCACTTTAAAATAAAGACATAACTGTTTGCATTACCATGATTACAGTGTTTTTTTCTGTATTTGTCTAGTTTAATAATTGATAACCATGATTGCCCCATTTTTTCCCCATTGAAGTTCAAAATTGATTATGACTTAATCCATTTTTATGGATTTTTTAAGACAGGAGCTAGCTATGACAGATTTAAAAACAAAACGAAAAACTCTGTCTGCTGTAGTAACTGGTCAGTGAGCAATATGTCTCATATTCTTCAGAGAAATACCCAGTAATGAATGACAATGATGCAAAAAATCTACCAATTTTACTTGATGTTTCCATACATTCTGAAATTACTATATATGTGTATATATGGCCAAGTGGTGCAGTGGTTCCTGTATCAAATCTAAGGCCAGCACACTCAGAGTGCTACACTGTATATGTTCTTTCATTTCAGTATAACATATGAGCATCTAGTTTACACTGCACACAAATGTCCTCTAAAGCAGATCTTTAATCCCCATCTGTTTCACATCATGGAAACCACATATAAATAAAAATCTAGACGTACAGTGTCAGATGACGGGGTTATTTTAATCAGCAGAGGCTGTAAGTACTAAGGCGAGATAGCTTTGTGGTCTCCAGTATATTACAGAATAACACGAGTTTTAGTCTGGTGTATTGCAGGTTCTTAAACCGTTGATTAACAGTACATATCTATTGATTAGACAGATACATAAATTCACAGCTTTTAGCAACAGGCATAAATAGCTGGACTATCTTCAAAGTCGTGCTATTAAGACGCTGAAGCAAAGTATGGAAAATAAGTATTCCACCCACCATGTAATATTAGTTTTTAACCAGGCTGTAATACCATAGATAGGTTTTATTGGAATAAGAAGGGTCTTGTGTTACAACTTTTAATTTTTTTCCCCTGCTAATTTTTAATAAACATATTTTGGTATACTGCAACATTAGACATGTTATTGATTGAAATATCACGTATATTATTAGTTTTCAAATTAGGGATTAATATGAGTTTGTCCAATACCAACATATTTCTCTCGTACAAGCTTTTAGCTAATAGTCTCACTGATGGGATCAATAGTATTAAAAATGTAGCAGCCTATTGCAGTGATGTTATACAGCAGAAAAGCAGTTCACAATATTCTCAATACAATCTATCCCATCAGTGATCAATCATGTAGGCAGTCATTAATTCTTGCATTAAAAAAGTGTCTGTTAGGTCTTTTGATGTACAATGGTTTGAGATGTAAGTGAATGTAAAGGGCATGATTAACGATCGGGGGACGCTGCCTTTATGGTTGGTTGGTTTGAATGCCAGTAAACCAGAAAATGAATGGAAATGCATGTGTCGACCGTTTATATATTACTCATTACACATTTATTTCATGAATAGAATGTCTGAGGATTATACCTTTAAAAATAACTCTTAATAACTGTAGCATCTTCTAAAGCAATTTCGTTGGAGACATATTTCTTCACTTGTTCATAAGTGCAAAACTTTAAAAGATTTTATGGCTTTTATAATATGTGTTTCATAGAGTGTCTATTCAAAGATACATTCAATCTATTTGATATCAAAGAAGATAGTTCATAACTGTTGCACACATGCAACTTAATTTAAATATCTTTGATCTTATTTCTTTCTGTTTTTTTTTTTGTGACTACAGTTACTAACTCTTGTAAAATATAACCTTTTGTTAAGTTAAGCTTTGAAATTGTAATCCAATTTAGATTATTTCTAAATACAAACTTCTGTATATTTAAACATGTCAAAAGCAGCAAGAGTTTGATGCCAAAAAAAAAAAAATGAATAAATAAAATTTTAAAAAATAATAAAATGATGTTAAAAAGAGAGTTAAAATAGATCTGTTGACAAGAAAATATATCAAATACATTAACAAAACAAGTACAGTAAAACTTCCAAAATCTTGCCTACAATGAAATCTTAAAAAAATCCTGTTACTTAAAAAAATCCTTTTCAATGTTCATTCATATGTATAAAATGTTTAATCCAGAATGGTTTCTTATCCACTAGATTTCCATAGAACCAGTGGTATTTGAGATTAGACAAAATTTACTGTAATTGCACTTATTTACATAATACATGCAAAACATACAGTATAGTAGAAGTTTAATGGATGTGAAAGGGTGAACAATGTATATGGTTGACAAAAGAATGCTGCTTCATAGCAGTAATTATTTTAGTGCCATTGCTTAGAAGTTCTCCAAAATTTTAAAGATATTCATGGAATTTACATGTATATACATGTTAAGATTTGTAGTGCTTTTTAATGACCATGTTAAAGAGTACATAACCCACAAATACTACATTAGAAAATATGTGTATAAAATAAAACATGTTTACAGAAAACATGCTTATAATGAATGAAATATTACAAACTTGTCTGTTATGATGAATTATATGTATTTGAAAAAAAAAATCATTCTTATTCATGCATTGGGATATTGCACATGTGTAGCCATGTTTTACTGTATACTGTAAAATCACATATTTTCGTGGGGTCAAAATTTCGTGGTTCGAGTAAAAACTCTTGGTTCGTGGGGATTTGAATTCATGGATGAAAAATTGTTGAGTAGTTATGTATGTAACATTTTACATTTTGTGGTGGACATGAATTCGTGGGTCTCTACATACCTCGAAAACAACGAAATTTAAACCCCCACGAAAATTTGTGATTTCACTGTATGTCTTTTATTGTTCGTATCCTTGCACTAGACATTACCTGAGCTGAACTTTACTGAATCAAAATCTGTTCATTGTTTGTCATCAATGTTGTTGCCATTGTCGTCATCCACGTAAATTTTATGCATTTTCATCTTCCCCAGAATAACTGGGCAAATTTCAACCAAACTTGGCATGGAGAATCCTTGGGTTTATAAATTAAGATAAAGAATCTGCTGATGAAGATCAAGAAAGACCATGGTTTCTCAGATGAATGTTGTGGCGTATGGGCCTCTTGTTACTGTATGTGTTGTTAGTTGTTTGCAATTTGAATTCTGTATTATTGTTACAGATTGTTAGCTTGGTTGGCTCAGTGGCTGCTCCAGCGATATGGAGGGGTCCTTGTGAAGATAGGAAGTGTGGGCCTCTTCAGCTGTAAAAAAGTCCAGATAACCATAAAAAAAGGCCTCTCTGTGGTGAGTTGGTGCAAATATCTGTACCCTCAATACCTCACATGTTATAGCAGTGGGAATTTTTATGGTCTATGTCTCAAAATAAATTTGCTTATGAAGTTAAACTCTTTCGCAGAATTTGAAAACTCAAGACTATTGCCATGTAGCTGCAGATCTCTATTGCTTTATATAGATGTATTTGTCTTTGACCATAATGCTACAGATCCCGTAATGCAAAAAATGTGTAATTTATGGCGCAATATTTTTTGCGCACTTTTTGGGAGGATTTCTCCACTTTCTAGCATTGGTCAATCAACTACCTTTCACTCCCTAATTCTAGACACATCCTGTAGCCAATATGTATATTTTATCCACCTCCCAACCATTTATTTTTGTCTCTACAGGCAATAAACTCTCTTGAAGTAAATTTTCAGCAATCTAACAAATAATTTTAATCAAGCGAGTTTATCACTTGTAGAGACGACTATAAAGGATTGGGAGATGGATAAACTATACAGATTAGTTAAATAATGTGCCTAGAATTAGGGAGTGAAAGGTAGTTAATTGACAGATGCTGGAAAGTGGAGAAATTCTCCCCAAAAATGCACAAAAAAAGACAAATATTGCGCCGCCACAGTAAAAGAGCTTGCACCTTTTTTTGCTTTATTTCGGGTTATAGCATTATTTTAGGTCAAGTGTTATGGTCAAAGACAAATAAATGAAATCATAGCGTTACAGATCTGCAGCTAATTGCCACAGTACCATCTGAAGAGCTTTAAGACATAGAGTATTTGATTTATTGCATTAATTTTAAACTATATGATAGGGACTTACTATTTCATAGGGTTATAGCATTATTTTAGGTCAAGGGCATTACTAAGGTCAAAGTAAAAAAATGAGCTATATATAGAATGACTTTTGCTCTATAATTCTCTCAAGCATACATTTTCTTGAAACAGGAGATAGAAAGAGCCTGGCTGTCCAGTGTGTTTTTTAACCAAGAGGTGAAGTAAGTTAAAGTGTATCAAAATTTTAACAGAAACTTAGTAAGATATCAGACTCATAAAACCAAAACTTTTTTAAATACAGTCAAACTTTGTTATCTCAATTCTAATGGGGCTGAGAAAAAACTTCGAAATATCCGGGGATTCGAGATATTGAGGGTAAAATACTTAAAGAATTTGTGGTTGGGACTTATGCGTCACTGCGACAAATCCATGGTATTCGAGATATCCGAGTTGAGATACCAAAGTTCCACCATAGTACTTTTGTGTCCTTGACATATACAAAAATAAAACTAAGTTTGAAAATGAAGAAAAAATTTCAGTTTAGAGTGTGTCTTTGTATTCATCAAAAGCTTTTTCGTAGAATAGAGCTGTGAAATTCCTGAATTTATTTGTTTATAACTGTCAGTTTAATAAGTGTAATATTACAAAACTCATTATCCAATCAGGAAACCCCTAGTGATATGTATAGAGGACATAAGAGTACAGGCTGATGTCCACCACGAAGAACAAGGATCCACTCCTCGATCTCAGGAGAGGAAGTCTGTCATCACCAAACTAGCTTACTATAGTCAGGTAATGTCCTAAACTAGCTTACTATAGTCAGGTAATGTCCTTAAGAAACATTGTCTGTAACCAAACTAGCTTACTATAGTCAGGTAATGTCCTAAACTAGCTTACTCTAGTCAGGTAATGTCCTAAACTAGCTTACTATAGTCAGGTAATGTCCTAAACTAGCTTACTATAGTCAGGTAATGTCCTAAACTAGCTTACTATAGTCAGGTAATGTCTTTAAGAAACATTGTCTGTAACCAAACTAGCTTACTATAGTCAGGTAATATCCTTAAGAAACATTGTCTGTAACCAAACCAGCTTGCTATAGTCAGGTAATATCCTTAAGAAACATTGTCTTACATGAAATAGTTACATTTGCCCCAAAGTAATTGCTACTGATTTATAAAGAGGCAAAATTTTCATTGAAAAAAAAACTAAGTTTTCTTACAAGATAGTCTGTGAATTTAATTTGCTCTTTTGTTCCATTTGATCTTGAATCACATTGTTTCTCCGTTGTACTACTTGTTTCTCCCACAATGCTCATTTAAGTAATTTTTATCTAACTTCATGTACATGTACTTTAAGCTTACTTTTTACCCATGGGGTCGTAATTCCATGGTACACCACACCACAATTTGTTTGGATTGCCATTTTAATTCTTATACACACTATAAGTATGCCCAGACAAAGATTTCTTTGGAAATAAATGGCCAAATACATATTGTTAATTAATAGGGTTATTTTTGCCATATTTTCTTTGTGCCACATCACATCTCTATTTTTAATTTAGAAAAAGAAACTTTACTAGTACTTTATCAAAATTTGCTATCTGGCCAGAAAAAGAAAGCATATATTTTTATCATCTTTGCAATACACGTGCCATTGAGTAATGAAGTCATGACCTCTCCGTTAAATAAAATTCTGGTTCTCTTTTAAGTTTTTAGGACTGAAAATCTCTAATCTCACTGTGTTGTTACTGAATACAATGATACAAGACTGCCTTGTCCACGTGAAAAGTGACTCTGTCAACCTGGATATCACAGTCACAGAGGGCTGGTGAGTAAAGAGTCAACTTAGGTATCACTGTGACAGAGGGCTGGTGAGTAAAGAGTCAACTTAGGTATCACTGTGACAGAGGGCTGGTGAGTATCTAATTGAATTAGGGGATATCTGATTAAAAAGTGACTGAAAGATGATTGATATTGGTTTTAGAGTGTCTTTTTATGGTGGATATCTGTATAAGAGTTACTATGTTTAAGAGATATCTGACTAAGATTGAATGAGAATCGATGGATATCTGTTTAAAATGACTGAAGGATAATCAATATCTGTTTAAAATGACTATGTATGGTAGATATTTGACAAAGAGTGACTGAGAATTGGTTGATATCTGTTTGAAATGACTGACAGATAATTGATATCTGTAAAAGAGTGACTGTGTGACTGTAGATATCTGACTGAAAGTGACTATGTATGGTAGATGACTGACTAAGAGTGACTGAGAATTGGTGGATATCTGATTAAGATTGACTTAGAAATGATTGATATCTGCTTAAAAATGACAGTTTTATGGGTTGATATCCAACTAAGTGACTATTCCATGGTAGATGATTAAAAGTGACTGAGAGATGATCGATATCGGTTTAAAGTGTATGGGAGGTATCTGTATCAAAGTGACTATGTATGATAGATGTCTGACTAGGAGGGACTAAGAGATGTTGGATATCTGATTGAGAAGCTTTGTTGTGGTTGGTATCTGATGAAGAGTGACTGAGAATTGGTGGATATCTGATTATTGAATTTGTTATATAAATGAAGAGTAACTGTATACTGGTAGGTATCTGATAAACAGTGATTTATGGATAGTAGGTTATGAGACACTGATGGACACTGATGGATGATAAAGAGATATCTGACTGAGGCTTAAAGATGGAAAGTTTCTTATTTAGATTGACTTAGCTATGGATTATTTTAGCCATTGAAGTGTGATAGAATTATTGAAGGAAACCCGTTGATGTAGTGTATTTTTCCCTTATAAGGAACATTTTGTTTTAAAGATAGACTTTTCTTTGAATTATGTTTTTGGTTATAAATAAGAATCTTGCTGATTACAATTGTTGAAATTATTTTTCCTTTTCCATTTTTGTAATCAACCTAATTATTTGTTTTGAAGCTATCAGCTGACATTTGATGTAGACAGTGTAAAATGTCAGGCCTTACGCAGTGCCCAGACAGTGAGTCTACCTACATGTTTATATTCTCATATTAGTGTTTAAAAAATATATTCTCATATGTATAGTATATTTAGAAAACTTAAGAGAACTTTGCTATTTTTGAAATGACTCAACATTCATCATCCATCATCATAATTTCTTATCCAAATCAAGTTATGAACTATTGTCTGAAATTAAACAATCTCCTTTACAGACAGAGAATATAGAGCCATGTCTAGCGGAAGCCTCCTGGAAGTTAATCCATGTCACAGGTCTCCTACACAGCAACACAAAAATTAAAGTAAATTTATAGATCTGTAGATGCTCTGAATTACCAAGATTTATCCAATAAAAAAACTCAATGTATAGTACATATATGTATTTGTATTGTGTAAAATGATAGGAATTATAGAAGTAAATCCAGTTTGAAGGAAAATAGTATTAAACATTAAAAAATAGTGCAGAATATAAATTTCTCTCAAATTTGTTATTTCATCATGTAAATTTTGTAAGGAAGAATTTTATGCATTGGTGTTTCCTATGGTTTTCTTTAGTCAGCAAGAATTTTGGTGGAGAAACCACAAGCAATGATGACAGAAGGTAAGGAACTCAATTTTTGGTAACAAATCTGTGAACATGCTCTTTGTCTTTGCTCTTTGCTGTAAGTTACAGTGTTTACATGTAATGCTCTCAATGTTTAAGACAAACACTATAATTGTATTTTACAGCTTTTTTAACAAGTTTACAAGATGTCCGCCGATCTCGCCTTGCCAATGCATTAACCAGAGAAGGTAAGATGTAACATAACGAAGGTAAAATTAATTAAGAACTTAATAAGGATTTGATTCACAATGAAGATTTATTGCTTATTGTTGGTCTGGTATATAAAGAAGACATCGATTTTTCAGAAAGACCTTCCAGCCAAAACCTTGCCTCAAAGATTCCATTAGAACAAATAATTCCAAATGTAAGAGACCATTGTAATAATTAGTAATAAAGTGATGATTATCTCACAAATGTTACATAAAATTAACGAAAAGAACATTCTAAACTATAAGTTAAAATGTATATTTCTTTAACTTTTTGTATTTATCATTATCATCAACAGGAAATTGGAATTGATGTTACAGATTTACACACAGTGATAGTTAGGGATAATAAACAAAGGTAATATAAATTTTTAACATCTTATATCGTGCATAAGATTAATTTGTGATTACCTAGTGAAGTAAAATCTCGTGTTATTTTATGGCTTGAACTTTGAAGTAATTTGTGGCATTATTTTGTAGAACACTAAGTATTAGTCTGAGAATGTTCCATACAGAATTCTTCAAAGGGAAGGGTTTACATGAAGTTAATACTAACAGCAGTGAGGAAGCAGTTCTTAACATTATTATAGATGGTAAGTATTTACATTATCATATTTATTAATATCACACTATTGACTTCTTAGTTACATTGTACATTCAGTATATTTTGTTTTCCTCTTCCAGACTTTCATACAAAATCTCCACAAGCCAGATTTGCCGATTTAGAAAAAATGAAAATCAAGTGCAAGGTATCATCTTTATAAATTCTCATTTTTCAGAGAAGTTTATTTAATTATTTTTTACATGTTAAACAAGAAGCTCTGAAAATAGCCGGAGTTTCCAGCTAATTACTCATTATATATCATGTAAACACGTTGTGATTTTCAGGTTGGGGGTGACTCTGTAGATAGTTCTTTAGCTGTCCATGGAGGCTACTTTCATTATCATCACGATGAAGTGCAATATTGGAGCAGTGTGGTCTGTCGATTAACTGAGGGACGCTCCTCCTCCCAATTATCAACAATGTCTACCAACTCTAGTCAACCATCATCTCCCTACAGGTAACACATCAAGATATCTCCCACATGTAACAGATATCTCCCTACATATAACACATCCAGATATCTCCCTACAAGAAACACATCCAGATATCTCCATACAAGAAACATCCAGATATATCCCTACAGAAAACACATCCAAATATCTTCTTACAAAAAACACATCCAGATATCTCCTTACAAGAAACACATCCAGATATATCCCTACAGAAAACACATCCAGATATCTTCTTACAAAAAACACATCCAGATATCTCCATACGGACAACAATCCAGATATCTCCATACAAGAATCATCCAGATATCTCCCTATATGTAATATATCCAGATATCTTCTTACAAAATCTCGTCCAGATACCTCCCTATATTTAGTTTGCTTTAATTATTTGTTTTCATTGAACATCGTTTAAGGTCCATTATATTTGAATAAATTAAATAATTTTGTCAATTTTCCAAGAAGCCGTAAATTTTCGGGAAAGAGACAGACGATATTGCAAGTGCGATTGTTGATTTGGATGCGTCTGATTGCATGCCAATTAATGCAAATGGTTGAAGACAAATGCTTTAAAAATCTTATGTCCATCGTTGCTCAAAACTACAACATAACATATCGTAATTCTATGAAATCTAGGATCAAAAAGTGTACGAAGATCGTATAAATCCGCTCTGTTAATTATAGGATAAGTTGATCAAGTTTATACCGTACATGTAGCTCAGACAACTTGGACGTCAAACATAGCGAACACTTACGGAACAAAAACACTGTGAACCATTTATGATTTTATTTCTCGTATTTATTTGATAAAAAATTTACAAAAAAATGTTAGATTAAATTTCTTACAAAGTGGTCATAATTGTTACAACGCATTTGCAGGTAACCTCCCATCGGTTTTATTTCTACAAGAGTTTACAATGTTTTACAGTCATCAATAAACTTGTTCATATTTATTTACACTTTTACAAAAAACACATAACCGAGTATCAAAAATTGACCGATTTGACATCCCTACAAAAAACACATCCAGATATCTCCAGACAGATAACACATCCAGATATCTCCATACAAGAAACATCCAGATATCTTCTTACAAAAAACACATCTAGATATCTTCTTACAAAAAACACATCCAGATATCTCCATACAAGAAACATCCAGATATCTCCCTACAGAAAACACATCCAGATATCTCCTGACAGTCAATCGAACCAGATATCTCCTTTCAAGTAACACATCCAGATATCTCCCTAAAGGTAACATTTCAAGAATTTTATAGATATCATTATCCTGATATCTCCCTGAAAACAACATCCAAATATCTCCCTACAGGTAACATTCAGATATCTCCCTACACATAACACATCCAGATATCTACTTACATGTAATTCATCCAGATATGTCCTTGCAAGTATATTGTTACACTTCCAGATATCTCCCTCATCTAGATTTCCAGAAAAATTTTTCATCGAAGATATTTTGATGTATTACACAAAAGGATTTCTTTTGAATGTCAAATGGAAATGTATTTTTGGTGTAAAAATTGGTTATATTATGAAACAAATTGAGAGAAATTTAAAAAGCAGTTTATTTTATTGGTGTTTCATACTGTGACTGGTGCACTTTATTGATGTAAAGAAAATATGCTCTTTTCTGAATTATTTTGACATGCATGCATTTCCAGATCCAAACTGCGGGATTTTCTACACAGTCGTGAGATTTCATGTGTTGTTAATTTAAATGATGTGTCGTCTGCTGTGTCATCTGCTATCTGTTCTGGTCTTCATTTTGGTGTCCTCTCCACACAATTCTCATTCACTGTCTTTCCTGGAGTGGCAGGTTAGTCTCAGGTTTATTTTGTCAAACTTATCTTGAGTACTGTTTTATATTTACA
Source organism: Saccostrea cuccullata (assembly GCF_032062105.1). Lineage (NCBI taxonomy): Eukaryota > Metazoa > Mollusca > Bivalvia > Ostreida > Ostreidae > Saccostrea > Saccostrea cuccullata. Next base: position 51,023 of record NW_026939570.1, on the reverse strand, counting down.
TGTCAAAATATATGTCATGATTGTACAAATGACTCCATAAATTTAAAACTTTGTTTCCAACAGGAGACGTCCAGCAGGACCTCTCCTGTCAGGTGGAGGTAAATACGGTGTACTGTCAACATATGGAGAGCACAGTCACACCCGACACACTGCATCACCAGCATCATTACTGGGACCACCCCATCTACATAGATAAACTGGTTCTAAAGGTTAGTACCACTTCGTTACTGGGACTACATAGATAAACTGGTTCTCAAGGTTAGTATCACTTCAACAGAAGTAGGCACTGGCCAGGCACACAGTTTGTGGTATGTGAGATTGCAAATGATGGGAAAAAATTAAAAAATAATATGGATCTCCAGAATACCTGTATAATATTTTCATGTTACCTATAAGTACATGTAACACTATGTAATATTTGGTACGTCAGATGATGAAGTCGGGGAGTGAGGTGGAGGTGACAGCGATCGTGATGAATGGACAGCTAGAGTGGTCCTCCAACACCGTCAATGTCCTCCTCAGCTTTCTGAGCTCCCTACAGAGATCGCGCTCCTACTCAGGGGAGATCAATCTACCAAGGTCCTCATCCAGGGCTCCAATGTCAGGAAATACAGCATGGAAAGTACCTGCCAATTTAAAGGTCACTATCAACTTTGAAGCATCTAACACAAGTGTGTTCATCACTAATAATTATAAAGGTGAGAGCTTGGTCAGACAAACATTTGATAATTTGTTTTGCAATTTTTTTTTGCCTTCTCAGTACCTCTTGAAATATTTCCGCATTTTGAGTAGAAAATAAGCTGTTTTGTGTTACCCAGTAATGCAGGTAGAATATTTTTTACAGAGATATTTTAAACTTAAGCATTTAGGGATATATTTTTTAAAAATGTTGGGACATGTTTAGATGGTGGAAAATGAATTGTTCAATTGATTATAGGCAGCATTTCAGTTTTAAACACTCTACCAAAGAGATTAAATTTTAAAAGAAAGAAATATTTTTAAAAAATTGTTTATTTTGCAAAAATTATGGACTTACCAGTTATAGAAATTGTAATTAGCTTTCATGTTTCTGATTGATTAGTTGGTTAGCTGGTTAAACGTTGTCATCCCTAAAAAAATATTTCAACTTTATATTGTAGTTGGCTTGATGCTACGAGTGGACAGCATTATTGTGTGTAGACAACCTTCACAGATAGACATGGCTATCGAAGGGGTCAAGGTCATGGCTGTTCAACTCAAAGATCAAGTAAGCATTGAGGACATCTGTGAGACATCTTTTTTTTTCTGTTTTACAGAGTGTAGGTGCTTTTTTTTGGGTGTTTCGGTTCATTATGATCTTTTTGTGCTTCACTTTGTTACAGTTTGTAAAACTACAGAGTTCCAGTGACCTTCGCAGTCCAGCTGTCCACATTCAAAAAGTGGAAATTGTTTTATCACATACTCGCAATGTGAGTTTAGAAATTCTATATTACAATTAGTTTAGAAATTTTATCAGACGGTCAGATTATTTACTGTAATTCAAAGATTACCATGGACATGGACATCACAATTTCTTAGACAATTTTTGTTTTAGTTAAGGTGCTTATAAAATGTGATTTCATGATTTCTTATTAGCTGTTGATGTAATCTTTCCAGACATTGGACGTAAAGGTGACCCAGAGTTTGTCTTGCCACTGGGAGACTGGTCATCATATGTGTATTATTCAGGCACTGGAAGATACGAAGGAACTCGTAGCAAAATTCAAAGGTATTTTATTATACCCCCTGCAAACGAAGTTCCTGGGGGTATAATGGAATCAGCTTGTCTGTCTGTCTGTAGACAAGTTTTTGTCTGGACCATTTCTCGGAAACTATTGGAAGGATTTGTTTAAAAAAAATAATGATGAACTTGTTACCATTCTCAAAAAAATATGCTGCTTGAAGAACATGTATATTATCAAATGCAATGGAACTTAAATGTCAAACTCAGCAGATTGACGGTACAAAAGTTTATAATACATCAAGAACCTTACGTCTCCCCTCAAGTATAATCTTAAATACGAAAAGCCATTAAACTGTGTGTCTTGTTTTTAACCACCAGTTTCATTCAAAAATTCAGTTGCCCCAATGCTAATCATGGCATTTCTCTCTTAGTTTAATAACTAGCCAAGTGTTTCTGCTCTAGGACAGTAAATAATGACCTGATTTTTATTCCAGAATTTAAGAAGCCAAGTCCACTTTTAAAGAACACCTCGGCGGAGATTAAAATGAAGATCAATGTGGGGGTTACAGCTAGAGTGTCTCTCACACTGAAACTGGCACACAAAAGAACGTAAGTCTTGAAGTACATTCATCTATCTAGAATTTCCCCTGTCACTGATACATTCCAGTACATGTGCAGCTGTAGTTGTAAACTTGTTCCTTGTCCTTTTCAGTGTAACTCTATTGGTGGAGGGCCTGGTCTTCAAAAGATCTGTGGTGGAAGTCCTAATGGAGATCAAGAATTTAGTCATTCAGTGTGATAAACACAAAGTCTTCCATATAGAGGTAAGGCAGGTCAGATTTACTGTGCAATCAAAGAAGATTCATACATTTAAATATGTAAAGTGAAGTGTAACAAATATTTCTTTTCAGGAAGTGTTGTTTGCTGCTATGGGAGATTCGTTCTTAATGAAGGAAAGATCTATTTTTGGGGATCTCACATTACAATCTAACCGTTCCTGGCAAGTTCATAATTTTGTAATTTTGACTTTAAATGTATGCCACAGGATGTAAGTGCTCAAAAATGGCACATTAAAATATTCTAGACATATATGTTTCTGTACGGAATAAATATCCTTTGATGGCTGTATTGGCTGAGCATATTTTAATTTCTCTTTTGAGTGATTGCAAATATGTTCATGCAGCATTAAAAATTTATTTATTTCTGCATTATTTTGCAGGAATATATCATTTTCAACCTTTAAGGTTTTCTTTCCCTTTAACTACAACTTTGCTGAGTGCTTTGATGAGGTAAGAAAAAAATTTAGTGAAAGAGTTTAGATTGATACCAAGGAGAGACATTTATGTTTGTCAATCAAGGGCATATAAAGAAGTCAAAATTACAATTAACCGATCCAAAAGGCAAGAGATACAGAAGTTAATGATGATCCTGTATGTGAGATGATATCTATGACAGCTTTATCTACCATTCAAACAGAATTAAAATTAATTTTACATGTATGTTTTTTTTTTGTTTTTAAGTTTGTCAATTTGTTTAAATGGTGGAAGTTGGTTCACAACATACAAAAGAAGCCATTTACAGTGGACAGTAAACTCCCTCCTGATCTCAGGATCAAAGCTAAGGTACATATATACATACATGTATCTTAAATATATACCTTTTTATCAGATGTTTGAGGCATTTTAATCCTACATTTTATTTTTGTACATATTTACATGCTAATGCAAGTTCCATGGGGTTTATTTATAGTTATTCATTATACAACTGAGTGATGACCCATTTGAGGTTAAGTTAGGAGATAATTACGATTTACTGAAAGATGAAAGCAGCGAGGGCATCAAACGGCGTCAAGTACTGGACCAAAAGATTCAGGAGACGAGAAGTCGTGTCATCATACCTGGTAATCAATAAAAATTTCAGAATCCATTGCGTATATCTAGTAACATGCAAGACGCTTATAAAATTAATCTTCCCTAAGCAAATTAGACTAGTACATGTTTTATGAACTAAAGTGATTTTAATTATAGAGGTGCTTGACTGGGTGAGCTAAGTTTAGTTGAAGTTTTGCAGTTTTTCTTTTTTAAAAAGTGACTGTATATTATGCTATAATTTTATACACGGATACATGTAAGAAATGTTTTGGATGAAATTCTTGTCAGAAATATTGCAGAATTAATTTTAATTAAATGCTTTTGACAGCTGATAAATTACAAGAGCTGTATGCTTCCCTGGCCAAGAAGAACAGCGAAATCTACATTCAGCGATCTCACCAGCTGTATGCTCAGACACCAATGAGACGGAAGCTGTTTACGTGGGCCATGGAGGACATTGAAATCCTTGCTCTGGCGGACCTATCATTCCACGGCAAAGAGAACGTGGTAAAGCACTTACGGGAAATTGACAAGGACAGGTAAGAATTCTCATATTGGAAACTGTATTAATGTAATATTAATAATGGTATAGAGGTTCAGTGTAAGCTTCAGTTCCTAATTGGTTTTAATTGTACTTTGTATTAACAGTCTGTACCCTGCTGAAGGACTAGACTGAATGGTCAATGTCTGAGTTATTGTATTTTTATTAACTTTGTATTAACAGTCCGTACCCTGCCGAATAAACAGTCCGTATCCTGCTGAGGGACTAGACTTTGTGACCCTGTGGTGTAGAATGGTCAATGTCAGCCTCAGTACCTGGTTGATCACTATGCGGGACTATCCCCAGCCCTGGCTGGAGGTCAAGGACATGCATCTGTGGGGTAGGCTCATTGGAGCCGAGCAGGAGGGACTCAAAAGAGGTCTGTAAAGTTTATACTTGTATGACTATCACATCCATTAAAACTTCTTGAGAAATACAGCACAACCATTAAAAGTTTATTGTGAAAATCTGCACTTTGATACTAAAGAATATATAACTATGCGTCACGAGTTCATGTGCCTTGTTGTCAGAAAGCCCTTGTTGTGTGTTGATTGTAGCTAAGAGGTCCTGTACCGTGTCAGTGGGAGAGCCATGGGGAGATATGACTGTGGAGAGAAACCTACCCGGTCTAAAGTTTTACCATGACTTCAGCTGTGGTGAGTACTGCTCTCAAATTGTACCATGACTTCTGCTATAGACTTTTTATCAACTATAGAATGTGCATTCCTTTCAGATGTACAATCTTGGATAATGGCCTATGGTGCATGCTGGGAACCAGCTATGGCTCAGTATAACCTGTCCATGGATCTTGTCAACAAACCCTCGGTTGACCCCAGTCGACCCCTCCCCTGGTGGGACAAGATTCGCCTCCTCCTGCACGGTCGACTGACCATGTCTGTAGACCAGATGAGCTGGCTTTATCATGCTTCATTTGATCCATACAACACCACGGAACTGATGGACTGGTCCTGGAGTAACCTCATTTTGGACTGGACCAATGGTAAACAGACTCCTATTTATAGTTTAAAGTCTTTAAAGATCCTGATTAATATATAAATATCTTTTGATGTAAAGAGGAAGGAGAAGATATTTTGATAAATGAAAAAAAGTTATTGATGTAGATTTTTTTGTAGAATAATTCATGTTTCTGTTTTCAAAATTATTCAGATTTAGTTTGTTATACAGTATTTACAATTACAGCATGGTTCAGATTAAAAGGTGACTTGGACATTTATGCAAGAACAGCTTCCAAATATGATGATTGTAAACTTCTTCATCTTCCAAAGCTTAATCTTAGGTATGTATGTGGTTTGATTTGTACATTTATTCACCCCAAATACTGTAAATTCACTTCTTTTACATGTTTTTAGTTAGAGTCATTGATTAGAGATAATTTAATACATGTTCTAAAGAGGAGCTTCAGACTGTAGTATAAAAGATTAAAACATTTCAATGTTGATGTGAATTTATGTATCTCTTCATCTGTTCACACCAGGAAAACTATAGACCCCCCCACACACACACACCCACACACACACAAATGTGATTCCCCTGAAAATGGTGACACCTGATCTGCCCATTTGATAGCTTGACCTCATTGAGACAAACAGTAAACAGTTGTCTTGCAGTAGCAGTATTGCTTTCTCCTCACAAGTTTCAAACTTTACGTATGTTCAATCTTAAATTCTAACTCCAACCCTACAGAGTTTCAAAGGCAGAAAAAAAAAATGTCTTAAGCATTTTAAAGATAAAGTTGCATGTGTGGCACAGTGGTTAAAGCAATTGCTTTTGAGTTACAAAATTAAGTCTGATCCTTATGTCACTGTCTCTAATCTCACTGTGGGACATGGAGACTGGTTCTTCAGATGAGACCATAAATCGAGATTCTGTGGTTCAGTAGGTGATTGCACAAAAAAATACTTATAAATTAGATATATAAAGTAAAATTTGCAGCCCACCAACTGTATGAAATGGTGTCGCAATACATGTGTATAAGTGAAAAATTCTGTAAGGGGACAATAAACAACAAACAAACCACAGTTTAATTGGAGCTCATATCTGATAGAAATGTTTCTTACCACAAAGTATTTGCTGAGTAAGATAAAATATTATCAAATGATCTAAAACAGGTATTGTGTATTCCTTAGAAAAGTACTGCTCTGTGTTCCTAAGAAATATAGTTATTAGAGACCCAGACCAAAATGAGTGTTAGATTTTATGACTGTCATATGTCATACTTACTCCATCTGCCAGCAGTTATATCTCATGCACTCAGTCTGACTTTGGATTTTCTTTCACAAAACGTATTAGAGGTAAAGTAAATAAGTAGGGCAAGCTTATTGGTCAGCCCAAGAAAGACTTTGCCAGAATTGTTATTTATTAGAAAAAATTTTATATTCCCTATTTATTAATTCTCACTTGGCTTTCAGTATAAGGTTTCAGTCTTTTATTTTTAGTGTGAAGTTGGGTTGGATTTGTCTTGGTGATGCCAATGATCACCACTCAGTCATGCCGTGTGCCCCTGATAAAGTGCCAGAGTACTCACTAGAGGTAAAGACCTGACTCTAAATATTGTACCAGAGTACTCACTAGAGGTAAAGACCTGACTCTAAATATTGTACCAGAGTACTCACTAGAGGTAAAGACCTGACTCTAAATATAGTACCAGAGTACTCACTAGAGGTAAAGACCTGACTCTAAATATAGTACCAGAGTACTCACTAGAGGTAAAGACCTGACTCTAAATAAAGTACCAGAGTACTCACTAGAGGTAAAGACCTGACTCTAAATATTGTAACGAGACCGAGGGTATCGTGTTATAATTTACTCGTGGGCCGCTATTAGTTTTCTGGTCACTTGGTCGAGATTTGATGGTTCTGTTGGTCACAGTTTATATAATGGTTAATAACCAACTTTTGGTCACTTATTTGGTTGATGTAATGACCAACTTTTGGTCACCTCTTTGGTTGACGTAATTACCAATTTTGGTCACTTCTTTGGTTGACGTAATGACCAATTTTTGGTCACTTTAAATAATGTTTGTTAGGAATAATACTTGTTAAAAGTTTATAACATTTATTAGGACGATCAAATGGTTCACTTATAAACACACAGAATGGTACACTGTAACTTGGTTGGTACAACGTTATTTGGTTAACAAAAAGGTGACCAACCGATGGTCAATCCAGGACGTTCCTAAAAACTTGGTTCCCTTTAATGGTTTCGTATACATAGACTTGGTACCATCTTATAACCGAAGTATACGGAGTCGTTCCCCAAGTGACTTACCAGGGAAGGCTGTGTGCTGCGAGTCGCTCCCCACAGCCGACTGAAGTCTAAACCCAAAACAGCTGGTTTATATAGACAAAAGTTGTTATGATGACGTAAGAGACAATAAGATACCTATATTACGTCACAATCAATACAATCAATAAGTTAGCGGGTTTTGACCAACAAAATTATACATACTAAAATAATAATAATATAAAACATACAAAATACATCACTTTGTCTTTAAATTATACAAGTTAAGTTAATAAAGTCATATTAAATCAATTAGTGTTCATTTCTTTTGTTAACTATTCATTGACAAATATTTACGTAGTTTATAAACATCGGGTTCAGGGTCCATTTATTCCGAACTTGTAAACAAGAGTTAACCCGAATTTCACAGGTACACTTCGTGAAACGTAACGATATAGTACCAGAGTACTCACTAGAGGTAGAGACCTGACTCTAAATATAGTACCAGAGTACTCACTAGAGGTAAAGACCTGACTCTAAATATAGTACCAGAGTACTCACTAGAGGTAAAGACCTGACTCTAAATATAGTACCAGTCACTAGAGGTAAAGACCTGACCCTAAATATAGTACCAGAGTACTCACTAGAGGTAAAGACCTGACTCTAAATAAAGTACCAGAGTACTCACTAGAGGTAAAGACCTGACTCTAAATATAGTACCAGAGTACTCATTAGAGGTAAAGACCTGACTCTAAATATAGTACCAGAGTACTCACTAGAGATAAGACCTGACTCTAAATATAGTATCAGAGTACTCACTAGAGGTAAAGACCTGACTCTAAATATAGTACCACACTACTCACTATAGGTAAAGACCTGACTCTAAATATAGTACCAGAGTACTCACTAGAGGTAAAGACCTGACTCTAAATAAAGTACCAGAGTACTCACTAGAGATAAAGACCTGACTCTAAATATTGTACCAGAGTACTCACTAGAGGTAAAGACCTGACTCTAAATATAGTACCAGAGTACTCATTAGAGGTAAAGACCTGACTCTAAATGTAGTACCAGAGTACTCACTAGAGGTAAAGACCTGACTCTAAATATAGTACCACACTACTCACTAGAGGTAAAGACCTGACTCTAAATTAGTCCCAGAGTACTCACTAGAGGTAAAGACCTGACTCTAAATATAGTACCACAGTACTCACTAGAGGTAAGACCTGACTCTGAATATAGTACCACAGTACTCACTAGAGGTAAAGACCTGACTCTAAATTAGTACCAGAGTACTCACTAGAGGTAGAGACCTGCCTCTAAATATAGTACCAGAGTACTCACTAAAGGTAAAGACCTGACTCTAAATAAAGTACCAGAGTACTCACTAGAGGTAAAGACCTGACTCTAAATTAGTACCACAGTACTCACTAAAGGTAAAGACCTGACTCTAAATATAGTACCAGAGTACTCACTAGAGGTAAAGACCTGACTCTAAATATAGTACCACAGTACTCACTAGAGGTAAAGACCTGACTCTAAATATAGTACCAGAGTACTCACTAGAGGTAAAAACCTAACTCTAAATATAGTACTAGAGTACTCACTAGAGGTAAAGACCTGACTCTAAATATAGTACCAGAGTACTCACTAGAGGTAAAGACCTGACTCTAAATATAGTACTAGAGTACACACTAGAGGTAAAGACATGACTCTAAATTAGTACCAGAGTACTCACTAGAGGTAAAGACCTGACTCTAAATAAAGTACCAGAGTACTCACTAGAGGTAAAGACCTGACTCTAAATAAAGTACCAGAGTACTCACTAGAGGTAGAGACCTGCCTCAAAATATAGTACCAGAGTACTCACTAGAGGTAAAGACATGACTCTAAATATAGTACCAGAGTACTCACTAAAGGTAAAGACCTGACTCTAAATAAAGTACCAGAGTACTCACTAGAGGTAAAGACCTGACTCTAAATTAGTACCACAGTACTCACTAGAGGTAAAGACCTGACTCTAAATAAAGTACTAGAGTACTCACTAGAGGTAGAGACCTGACTCTAAATATAGTACCAGAGTACTCACTAGAGGTAAAGACCTGACTCTAAATATAGTACCAGAGTACTCACTAGAGGTAAAGACCTGACTCTAAATATAGTACCAGAGTACTCACTAGAGGTAAAGACCTGACTCTAAATATAATACCAGAGTACTCACTAGAGGTAAAGACCTGACTCTAAATATAGTACCAGAGTACTCACTAGAGGTAAAGACCTGACTCTAAATATAGTACCACAGTACTCACTAGAGGTAAAGACCTGACTCTAAATATAGTACCACAGTACTCACTAGAGGTAAAGACCTGACTCTAAATATAGTACCAGAGTACTCACTAGAGGTAAAGACCTGACTCTAAATATAGTACCAGAGTACTCACTAGAGGTAGAGACCTGACTCTAAATATAGTACCACACTACTCACTAGAGGTAAGACCTGACTCTAAATATAGTACCAGAGTACTCACTAGAGATAAGACCTGACTCTAAATATAGTACCAGAGTACTCACTAGAGGTAAAGACTACTCACTAGAGGTAAAGACCTGACTCTAAATAAAGTACCAGAGTACTCACAAGAGGTAAAGACCTGACTCTAAATAAAGTACCAGAGTACTCACTAGAGGTAAAGACCTGACTCTAAATAAAGTACCAGAGTACTCACTAGAGGTAAAGACCTGACTCTAAATAAAGTACCAGAGTACTCACTAGAGGTAAAGACATGACTCTAAATTAGTACCAGAGTACTCACTAGAGGTAAAGACCTGACTCTAAATAAAGTACCAGAGTACTCACTAGAGGTAAAGACCTTACTCTAAATAAAGTACCAGAGTACTCACTAGAGGTAAAGACCTGACTCTAAATTAGTACCACAGTACTCACTAGAGGTAAAGACCTAACTCTAAATATAATACCAGAGTACCCACTAGAGGTAAAGACCTGACTCTAAATATAGTACCAGAGTACCCACTAGAGGTAAAGACCTGACTCTAAATATAGTACCACAGTACTCACTAGAGGTAAAGACCTGACTCTAAATATAGTACCAGAGTACTCACTAGAGGTAAGACCTGACTCTAAATATAGTACCAGAGTACTCACTAGAGGTAAAGACCTGACTCTAAATAAAGTACTCTAAATAAAGTACCAGAGTACTCACTAGAGGTAAAGACCTGACTCTAAATAAAGTACCAGAGTACTCACTAGAGGTAAAGACCTTACTCTAAATAAAGTACCAGAGTACTCACTAGAGGTAAAGACCTGACTCTAAATATAGTACCAGAGTACTCACTAGAGGTAAAGACCTGACTCTAAATATAGTACCAGAGTACTCACTAGAGGTAAAGACCTGACTCTAAATATAGTACCAGAGTACTCACTAGAGGTAAGACCTGACTCTAAATATAGTACCAGAGTACTCACTAGAGGTAAAGACCTGACTCTAAATAAAGTACCAGAGTACCCACTAGAGGTAAAGACCTGACTCTAAATATAGTACCAGAGTACCCACTAGAGGTAAAGACCTGACTCTAAATATAGTACCAGAGTACTCACTAGAGGTAAAGACCTGACTCTAAATATAGTACCAGAGTACTCACTAGAGGTAAGACCTGACTCTAAATATAGTACCAGAGTACTCACTAGAGGTAAGACCTGACTCTAAATATAGTACCAGAGTACTCACTAGAGGTAAAGACCTGACTCTAAATATAGTACCAGAGTACTCACTAGAGGTAAGACCTGACTCTAAATATAGTACCAGAGTACCCACTAGAGGTAAAGACCTGACTCTAAATATAGTACCAGAGTACTCACTAGAGGTAAGACCTGACTCTAAATATAGTACCAGAGTACCCACTAGAGGTAAAGACCTGACTCTAAATATAGTACCAGAGTACTCACTAGAGGTAAAGACCTGACTCTAAATATAGTACCAGAGTACTCACTAGAGGTAAAGACCTGACTCTAAATATAGTACCAGAGTACTCACTAGAGGTAAAGACCTGACTCTAAATATAGTACCAGAGTACCCACTAGAGGTAAAGACCTGACTCTAAATATAGTACCAGAGTACTCACTAGAGGTAAAGACCTGACTCTAAATATAGTACCAGAGTACTCACTAGAGGTAAAGACCTGACTCTAAATATAGTACCAGAGTACTCACTAGAGGTAAAGACCTGACTCTAAATATAGTACCAGAGTACTCACTAGAGATAAGACCTGACTCTAAATATAGTACCAGAGTACTCACTAGAGGTAAGACCTGACTCTAAATATAGTACCAGAGTACTCACTAGAGGTAAAGACCTGACTCTAAATATAGTACCAGAGTACCCACTAGAGGTAAAGACCTGACTCTAAATATAGTACCAGAGTACTCACTAGAGGTAAAGACCTGACTCTAAATATAGTACCAGAGTACTCACTAGAGGTAAAGACCTGACTCTAAATATAGTACCAGAGTACTCACTAGAGGTACCAGAGTACCCACTAGAGGTAAAGACCTGACTCTAAATATAGTACCAGAGTACTCACTAGAGGTAAGACCTGACTCTAAATATAGTACCAGAGTACTCACTAGAGGTAAGACCTGACTCTAAATATAGTACCAGAGTACTCACTAGAGGTAAGACCTGACTCTAAATATAGTACCACAGTACTCACTAGAGGTAAGACCTGACTCTAAATATAGTACCAGAGTACTCACTAGAGGTAAAGACCTGACTCTAAATATAGTACCAGAGTACCCACTAGAGGTAAAGACCTGACTCTAAATATAGTACCAGAGTACTCACTAGAGGTAAGACCTGACTCTAAATATAGTACCAGAGTACTCACTAGAGGTAAAGACCTGACTCTAAATATAGTACCAGAGTACTCACTAGAGGTAAAGACCTGACTCTAAATATAGTACCAGAGTACTCACTAGAGGTAAAGACCTGACTCTAAATATAGTACCAGAGTACCCACTAGAGGTAAAGACCTGACTCTAAATATAGTACCAGAGTACTCACTAGAGGTAAGACCTGACTCTAAATATAGTACCAGAGTACTCACTAGAGGTAAAGACCTGACTCTAAATATAGTACCAGAGTACTCACTAGAGGTAAAGACCTGACTCTAAATAAAGTACCACAGTACTCACTAGAGGTAAGACCTGACTCAGAAAAAGAGCACAAGCTTTAATTCAGTTCAATCAAAGAACAGGAAAACATTCTGATAGGGAACATGCTTATAATGAACTGACCCTGCAAGAAGTGATTTTCATTTCCCATGACTTTAAGAAAAGTTGTCCATTGCCTCCACTTCACTACAAGCATGTTTTACTGTATATAGTTTGTTATTTTGTTTTATCAGTGTTGTTTATAGATGTGATGTTATTATTATGCTGTATATTAAATGATACACTTCTACAATTAAATTTTTGGTTAGGCTTCAATTCATGTTAAATTCAAAATAAAAAATTGTCCTTACAGGAGCATGATTCATTCCGAGCTTTCAGATCTCAGAACCTAAATCTGGAGATTTCCATGGATACAAAACCAAGTAGAGACAACACTCTGAATATTCCTAGCTGCCTTTTTTATGCCAGCACTCTCAAATTCTTGGATAAAATTGGGGTAAAATATGAATGAGTTAATAAGAATATAAATTAGGGTCTTATCACACAGACTTTGGCTCTATGTATTGATGACTATGTTTGAGTAAATATGTTAATTAAAACATAGAAGTTACACAACTTTTTTATATTAACTAATCTTACCATTTACAAGCAATTTATTTGGCACTTAAAGACAAAGATACTTCTGTATATAATGAAGTCAGTAAAAACCTGTTTTCAAGATATGACTTCAAAAGTCTTTGTAAAATACTAGATGGTTTAGGAATATAAATACATTTTGAGTATTGAAAGATCATGTTTTGTATTTCTGGGTGCCATAAATCTTATTTCTCATAGTGCTACAGCTAGTTTTTCAATTCATGTGCATGTCATAAAATGTGAATAAGCAAAATGCAGTGAAGTACATGTATCTTGCAGTGCTTAAATGTTAGATTAATGTACCTAAAATACTTGTATACAATGTTTAAACTGACTTTCTTTGTCATTTCAGACATGTTTAGCTTCAGTAACGAGACCAATTAAAAGAGGAGCCATTTTTAAGAATGCTAAAGCAAGGAAAATCCAGCTGACACGACATTACAAGTAAGTTTACCTGACTGTGATAACCAGCATGCAATAGAAATTGAAAAAGAAGGTGACACACATTTGATTTATTGAATTAGAATTTAAAAATAATTCAATACACATGTGATGAGGAAAATGGACACAATTCTTAGCATTTGAAGAAGAGGAATTTGACTTGTGTGATATTTTTCGAGTAATCTGTCAAATGATGAAAAATAACAATACCGTAAATCTGGGAATTTTTGCTGTAGATAAATTTTTAGCAAATTTGCGAGTTCATTGCATTCGCAAAAATATTTTTCTTAAAAATAAATTACCAATAAGAAAATGTAAACAAAGCAGTGGTAATTGGCAAAATTTTGAAACGTAAAAATTAATCAACACCATTTTGACCCGAAATCGCAAAATAAAATCGACGTAAAATTTCCAGATTTAGGGTATAAGAGAATTAGCTTACCATTTTTTCCCATTTTACAGAACCATTAAGTTGGATGTAAACCTCCATCGATTTAACATCTGTTACTGGATGTCCTTCTCTAAGCAGCACGGACAGGAACTGCTGGCGGAGTCGTTCGTTCTCCACAGCTGTCACGACCTGACACTGGTCCCGATAGAAGACGGTCTGTTCCACCGCCCGGCCGCGAACTGGAGTGTCCGATACCTCAGCTGTGACCTGAACGCTGCCAAGGTCTGGTTACAGAGTGCCAGACAGACGGCAGACGAGGTGAGTCTTACACTGTAGGGATATCTAAGTCATTGTAGATTTATCACATATTGGTTGTACTGCATTTAAGTGATTTATATACCTGTGGTATTTTATATGCAAGTATTGTTTTTTATTCTATCTAGTTGAATGTTTCTTTGAGAAATCCAGTGGATAAAAAGCTGTTCATCACTGTCAATAGGTAGATTGTCAGTTTTCACAATATACACACTAATTTTCAAACACACATAGATCTACATGTACTTGTATTTCAATCAATTTATTTGTCCTACAGGGTAACATACAAGAGAGGGGACATCACAACTCCAAAGACAGAGAGTGATTCAGAAGATGAAACAGACATAAAAAAGGAAAAGGTAGGATTTAAATTCATTTTAACTTAAAATTGGTCACAAATAACTCTTAATTTTCTTTGTTGAACTATGGATACAGCTTGTTTCAAACAATTAAATCTTGACCCATGAACCCAAATTTTTATTTTTAATTTTGTCATTTGTCTCTATGCACTATTCCAATATTTGTTTGCCAGCTTAGCTTTTCCATTACTTCTTTCCTTGCAGTCTCAGTTTGTCCATAACCTCCATGTGTACGGAATGAAGGGGGCATGGACTAAACACAATCGTAACGTTCTGATTGGCCTATATGACAGCTACCAGAAGGCCCAGTCACTGAGAAGGAACCTGGCAGCCGACGCCCTCAAGGCCTTCAAAGTGGAGGAGGGATCTTCAGTAAGTGTTAAATCCACAGGTGCTTGTCAACAGGGCTCCATCCCCCATTATACACCCCAAGTCCAAGGGGGAGGGGAGGTACTGTCCACAAGCATCTGTGTTTTAAACAAATCATTAATAAAAAAAAAAAAGTTGAATTATTTATGAGAGGAATTCTTTGATTCTGATTATTTGCTAACAACAATAATTTTTTTTATTAAAAAATAAAAACAATTCCCAGAGAAAGAATTTATATTTACAAATAGAGATCTGAGCTCTTAAGGGTCAGATGATATTTTGTATTTACTTACAGCAGAAGAACCGGTCAATGTCGATGTCTGCGGGTCAGCCCGAGTCCCCCACACAACAAACCCCACCCTCCATTAACTATCTCCACATACTGGAAAAACTGGTGGCCGAGTCAGACAGCAAATCTGTCGTCTTCACTGAAGAGGTGAGAAACAAAATATAATTTTTGTTTTATATGCATATTAAGAACCATCATTATAAAGAAGCAAAATTTGAAGTCCGCGTGACTACTATGTGACTTCCATAGAACCAAATTTGATTGTTTCTGTTTTCCAATGTAGCTAAATAACATACATTTTCATTATTTAAATTCTTTGGCTTTGTTAGTTTTAAACTGATATATTGAGTGTTCTGTTTTGATCCTCAGCCCTCAAGCTCTAACTTGGAACAGCTCCATGGCAAGGCTGCATGTATGAGAGAGGACGACATCACCTGCAGGAACTGGCTAAGTATGCTGGAATTGTCACAATATTCTCAGGTTTTCTGTACATGTAGAATTATAAGCTTATGAAGATAAGTCCTTTTTGTAACCCATATGTGTATAATTTTTGAGTGTTATTTATTTTAGTTAACTCTGGCATTTTCACTTTTCCAAAAACAATTTGTAGTTTGCTAAATTAACTTGTATGCCATATGGTAAAGGAATTATTGAGGTTAAGATATGGTATGACCTGTAAACTGTGCTTATTGTTTGTAGAACGTATATTTTATTGCTAATTTTTCCCGATAGTTGAGCTACACAACTGTCAGGTTGTTCTAAAAGGGGTAGAAACTGATGGTCATGTGATTGTCAGCGCCGCCAAAGCGGAGATAACGTCGTATGAGTATCAACCTGTGTGGCAGAATCAGCAGATCCACAGTAAGACAGCCTGGGTCAGCTCCATCGAATGCATGCAGGTAACTCCAGTAGTGATCTCTCAAAGCTCTACATGTGATTTTAAATCATTTTGAAATGCTTAATCTGAGGATACATCAGAAGAACAAGGTACAGTTTCAAAACAAATTAAGCCTAATATTTTTTCTAAAATATGAAAGTGATATAAGAAATCAAAATTCATTATTTCTGAATCAAAGGAACTCCCTGCAATAAGAATATATAAATCGTTTTTCTCATATGACCTCCTAAACGCTAATTGTGACATCATTAACTTGTGCATTTTCCCGTATTTTCTTAAAAAGTAGCAGAAGACATCAATTTCCAGTAGAATTTTCTTTCAAAAAATATAATCTGCCACCGTCGCCCGGAAAGATTTTGAGATATGTGATTTTTCATAGCATTTTACATACTATATACAAAAAATTAAATTGGGCGACTGTGGCAGACACTATTTTCTAAAGGAAAATAAGCACAGAAATGAGCCATTTTGATGCTTTTCTGCATTAAACTTAGAAATGTACCAAATTAATGATGTCATATTTCTAGAAAGGTCCTCTTTCATGCCATATTCTTTAATAATTTATCGTATTCATTTACTCATCTATTGTTAAAGCCAATTTCATAACTTTTTAAGAACATTAAATTTTTAGGGCACAATAAAGCTCAAACTGTATCTTCTTCTTAGGTGATTCAGTGGAAGATGTTTTCCACACAGATTGCCCTAGATTATACATTCAAATGTACTGGTAATAATACCTTTCCAGTGCAAATAATTATCCAGAATTTTTTTTCTCAACCTAAATGTTACTCTCTTTGTCAGTACTATGCCACTGTGGACCCTGGCAGTGACCTTGAAGAAGACTGCTATCCCTGGCTGTCCCAGGAAAATGTAGAGGATCGAATGGAGGAGGATCTAAGTGGGCTGCCCGAGATGGTGTCTAGTGGGCACAGTGTAGGGGGAGTCGTCTACAGCACTATACCCAACACCAAGGTAAACACAAATAATGTGGTGTGTGTTGGGGGGATCTATATCATCATCTTTTACACCAAGGTAAACAAATATTGGGAAAAGGAAGAGGGAGGTGAAGGAGAATGAGTTAAAGGTGGGGGAGGGGGGTCATCTACAGCACCAGCCCCAATACCTAGGTTAATACAAAAACTGTTGTGTTTAGGGGGTGGGGGGAATGGGGATCTATGACCACCTTTAACACCATGATAAACATGAACTGAGAGGAAAGAGTGGGGGGTTTCTATATCCCCACCCCACAGTGAAAAGATCAGTTTTTATCCTCCTATTATAAAATGATATGAATTACCAACTCAGGTTTTATTTTGACTTGTTAGTCTTCAGTGTACACTGTATAATGTTTGCCATTACAATTACTTTTACATTGTTTTAGAAACAAGTTCAGCTTCAGAGGATCATCTCCCGGTGTAAATGTCAGGTGTTCTATGCCAGCTACGGAAAAGTGGGGCCTGACATAACACTGGCTATCCCTCCTCCTGTAAGTACAGAGCTTTATGTACCGTTCTGAATTGTACTGAATTACTCATGTCTATAAATAGTACCGTAACACATGACAATACTTTGTAGCCAATGGATGACTCGGACATCGTAGCACCAGAGGAGGCGGTAGACACGTTTACTCTTCTCCACCATGATCTCAATATCTGTACCAACTTTGTAAGTAATTCTATGGCTTTTATATTGATTATTATTCAAGACTATACAGTGCTTAAAATGAATTGAGAACTTTAAAGTTGTTGTATTGTGAAAAAAAGGTTTATTCAATGTAAGAGAAATTCAGACCTATTGTACAAATAAGTACTCATTTAAGCAAAACTCTTTTCAGCTACTGTGATGTTTATAAACACATACATGTACATTTACCAAACATTCTGAATTCTTTTCAGCCTCAGTATCAGATGATCCTGGATATTGTCAACAATTTGCTGCTCCATGTGGAACAAAAACAAAAGGTATAAAAATTTTTAATACAATCACATTTTTCTGATCATCAGTACTTCATAAGACTTCGTATGAACTGTGTTTATCGTGTAACAGGAGACCACAGACAAGCTTCAGGACATGAGGTTCCAATTACAACTCTCCAATATCGAGGACCAGAAAACTCCTATCCAGGTCACACAGGAAAATCTCAGGTAAACAGAATCTGAGGTATTCAGCAAACTAAGCGAAATAACTCACATGATCAGGCAACACTGAATGATTTAAGTTAGTCAATTAACATTTGAAAATCTCAGGAAGTCAATAGATATGATGAAAATAACAGGTAGTTGTTAATTATGAGGATGTGGTAGGAAGCCCACTAAAGAAAAATCTTATGAAGTCATCAAACACATACATTTTTTCCACTACTAATCTCAGGTAGTGAGAAACCAAACACAAATACTGAGCAGTTGGATGACTCAGAAAGATGTCAGGTAGTCCTTCATGTAAATCTTAGAAATTTAACACAGTGAATTTTCAGGGTTAGTTGTAGGTAGTTAAAACTAAACACGATTTGTAAAAGGAATGTGTCTGCCATATTTGATTAGACTCTCACTATATCTGAGGACCTTTATAAAGCGACTGACTTAGTAACTGTTCAGTGTAATCAATTGTCACCAGCATATATGGATATATGTTTTACAGTAATTGTAGGGTAAAAAAAACTCTGCACTTCTTATGAAGTAGAGTAAAATACCAAAGAGACTTTCAACAGTTGCACAGGCCAGTGCAGTATACAAACACAAATACATGTAACTTTATTAAAATGTAAACAAAGGAAATGTAAGATAACCAAAATGAACATGGGTAGCCAGTCAATGCCGATAACCGTGACAATAAAGCAGTCAGGTGTTACGAGTACCCCGGTGCTGATATTGTAGAAAGTAAAACTGAAAATGGCATTCGCCTTATCATGAGTCATGCTCAGCTTTAAGGGAACAGAAAAGGAAAGGATATGTACTTCTGAAATTTGAAAAAATTACTTACAAGAAAACTTTTGTGACATTTATATGCAATTCCTTAAATCTTTTGATAGGGAGCATTGTTTGACTCTTCGGCGACTTGAGAAAGAACTCTACCTCATTCACAAAGGTCTGGACGATGATGAAGACAATGAAGAGTAAGGAATTCAAAGATGTCTTTCTTGTTCAGAGCAGCTTCATATGGCACTGTAATGTAATGTTAAGTGATATACATGTATTCTACCAAGTTGACCTCTTTATTTTTTGTTCAGTTTGATGCAACAGAGTGAAGTACGTGAGCACCAATTGTTTGATCTCAAGGAAAAAATTTACTATCTCAATGAGGAACTGTCAATGAGAATTAGGTAATTATGTTATAAAGTTTTTAGTTGTACGAGGGGTGATCAAAAAGTTCGCAAACTATCTCTATATCTACAAAACCACAATTCAGATTAGAATGAAATTCGGTACACACATAGCCATACACAAGATCTATAAATAGCATATGCTGACTAAAATTTTTCTCCTTGTTTGTGACGTCACAATGTGAAAATGACGTCACTATGTAGGTCACTTGTGACGAAAAATGGTTGTCTCAGTCGAACTTGTTAAACAAACGACTGTACAATTTATTGTAATATCTTAGAAATCCCTCTACAGTATCATATAATAATTTGTACACAGTTTATTGAGATAAAGGAGTTCCTATAAATTCAATTAATGACTGGATTTATCGTTTTAATGAAGGAAGGCTGATGGTTAAAAATGATACTTGTCATCTTGCCCAGTGAAAGCAAGTTTGAAAAGATATGGATTTTTAATTAAGCAATTTGCTATCAAAGACCTCTAATTAGCACTTTGAAAAATAGTTGAATATTTGAACAATGATATAAGTATTTAATACCGCCAATATCACGTGATTCGCGCATGCGCAGAATGGTGGTTGATGTACATTAAAATCGGGGAGGATTAATTTAAAATATAATCAACATTAAAACCAAATATTGTTTCTTGTATGGAAGTTATTCAGTTAGTTTGCGAACTTTCTGATCACCCCTCGTATTTATTGCTATATTAATTAAGTATTCACAAGTGAATATTTGTATGATAGTTTTTAAGCTAAATGTGCTTTTTTATGACAGCTGTTTTAAAGAGAGCCAACTTCAGTTCAAAGCACTGCAGAGGATCATGAAGGGTAGGCTTTTCTATTAAGTCTATATTTATTACTGTGACTTTATTTGCATACAGTAGGAGATATATTCAAATGAAAATTATTTAATATATGTGTATTTAAAAAAAACTGAATTTATCTTGACTAAGACTTTTTTTAATTGTAAAATTAATTATCCAGTAAAGATAAATTTTTATAAACAGCTCAGCAGGTCCATGTGTCGCGGCGTAATGAGGTGTGTTTTAAGTTTGCTCAGTGGAGGCTGACCAGAGAGGACGGGCAGCTGGGAATAACGGACCTAATGCTCAGAAACTTTGTGTAAGTGATAAAAATGGACTACTGGTCCAATACACCATTGAGATAGGATTGTTAATGCTAAAGAAAGTGCTCAACATGTCAGGTCAAACATTTGTGAAGAAACCTTATTTAAAAATTTATGTTTAGAGTTTGAATAGAGGGATGAAGTAAAGTAGAAAGGTTGTGCTTTTGGAGTACCGTAAACTATTTGACAAATCAGAGAAAAACATTGTCATTGCTTTTACATTTAATAAAAAAATGAATCCACTCTGCTGAGCCTTTCTGAGTGAGAATTCTAGGATTTGTAATATTTTTTCTTGACACAGATACACTAAAGTTAACAGAGATAATGACACGTGGACTCACCAGCTGGAACTGGGCTGGGTCAAGATGACCAACCTACTACCAAACACTATCTACAAGGTCAGAGAATCAGATCAATATTGTACAGACATTGCAAATTTAATTTACTGTTTAATCATTTTAATGTGGGGGGTCAATGTTCATGAATAACCAAAATATTGACAAAGTTATCGTTCAAGGGGATGTTAATCCCTGATTAAGAGTGATCCAAGTACTCTGCTCCTTAAAGAACCACTGTGATGATTCCACATAGTTTATCGTGTTGATCCATAAAAACACATTTGAGCTGAGTAATTTGTCTTTATATTTTATTTTTAAAAAAACATTTCATTTTACATAGGATGTCTTGGTCCCCCTTGTACTGGGTAAAGAGAATGATCTCAGACAGATGGCGCTCCGAATCATATGTAGTGAGAGACCCCCTGGTGAGTGATAGCTAAACAAAATCGTCGTAAACAAACGTGTGAATTTTCAAAACCTTTATGATTACCTTCGTAATAAGTTAACAAATTCAATCATCAAAAATTTATACATAATTTTTTATCTCACTATCAATATTTTCGTAAATGTGCTTTTAATGCCACTGATGAATAATTTTAAAACTTACCTTTTAGTTGGAGGGATTGCTGTGAAGGAGCACTTTGAGGTGAATGTCGTCCCCCTACAGATTCAGATGACTTACCAGTTCTACAAGACAGTCATGGAATTCTTCTTCCCTGATAAAAACATTGAAACAGAAGGCCCGGGTGAGATAGAGATGAGGCACATGATTATTTTAAAATTTGTCGTGTCTTATATCAGCATGTTCTGAATGTCGATGTTGAATGTTTCTAAAACTTGTATCCAGGTTAGAAAAATATTTAATTATTACTGTTTTATTTGGAGGGTCTGGAATGTATACCTGTGTAAATTGGTTCAAAATGTACTCTCTTCTGACATCATTTTTTTATACGCCGTCTTAAGACGGGACGTATTATGTTATAGGCTTCGTGTCCGTCCGTCTGTCTGTTAGCTTTTTCGTTTCCGGCTCATAACTTTAATACTATTAGGCCTAGGATTATCAAACTTTGTCATCTGATGCATCTTGGGTAGAAGGTGTGTTGCGCACAAAAAGTAGGTCGCTCTGACCTTTTATTAAGAAGTTATAGCCAAATATGGAAAAATCCTTTCCGGCCCATAACTAGAAAACTATAAGACTAACAATCATCAAACTTGGGCAGTTTATGCATCTTAGGTAGAAAGTGTCGCGACCTATTTCAAGGTCACTGTGACCTTTAATCTAAGTGAAATTAAAAAAAAAAAAAATGTGTCTTTTTACTATTCATTGAAGCATCCCAAATAATGTAAGAGTATTGCTCTCTTCTTATTAAAAAAGTGTTAAATCAAGAAAATACTTATTTTTTTAAGCATATACTTGACAGCAATTTATAACAAATACAATGTATGTTAGAGAAATCCTACCTCTCCCTTGAGTGTAATTATCAAGCACTGGTCAAGAAGAATTTTGATAACAGAAAATTTCATGTCAAATTAGAGAGAAATTAATGAGTTTTGAGTGTGAGGATCTAACTGATAGAACATCAGTGTTATCTACATCCCTTGGGTATTGGGCAGATGGGTAAGCCCCTTGGATTAAAAATAGCTCTTGTTGGCTAGCCAAAGTTTTAAAATGAATTTGATGAAAAGTAATTAAAACTAATTTGATATTGCATAATAGACTAATCTGATATTATATAATATTATTAATTTAAAAACTAATTTTAAGGGGTGGGGTGGAATCAGCATTTCCATATGAATTACATATTAAAACCTGTCGGACATTAAATCTCAACCAAAAAAAATCGTTGAATATTTTATATGTTTAGAAAAAATTTATGGTAGATAGTGCAGACCCATTCATCTCTTTGTAGTTATGAGTAGACAAGCATCCAGTTAAAGATTAATTAATGAGTTCAATGTAGGAAGGCTAGCTGATCAAGCGGCTTATCTGTATCCTTTGGGGATTAGACAAAAGAAGTGCTGGTCAGTTTATAGCATGTCATTTGATGGCCAGGACTTTTCTTTTCAAAATTAATTTGGTATAGATTAAGATGTTAAGACTAATTTGATATTGTTTAATATGATGGGCATTAGACAAGGTCTAACACAACCAGCATAGAAATCTATTAATGATGAAATATTTATTATAATTAATGCCTAGATAACAGGAAATGGATAAATATTTGAAGGAATGGAAAAATCATGGAAATCTTGGAATCAAGGTTGACGTGATATTCTTGCACACTAAAATGTTCAAGAAAATTGTATTTTTTTGACGGGCTTATCATGCTGTGGCGCGGCACTTTATTGAAATGTAGAATGAAGAAAATGCTATTAAATCTTTATATAATAATATATACACTATTTGATAAGATGGAGAGACAGAGAAGGCCCCCGTGAAAAAGAAAGTGGAGAAGCGACCCTCCATAAAGAGAGACAGCGTCAAACGAAGCTCCTCAGCTCATAACTTTGCAGAAATCGACAAAATGAAGGCAAGTGTTTACATGAAATTAAACTCATGATATGTATGGAATAAACAAACTAGTGTTGTGCAAACTTGAGATTTACTCTATACTTCATAATTCTTACAGGAAAGAGCTTCAAATAACAACACCTTTGTGTACGTTAAAATCCCAGAAGTTTCTCTCCGTGTGAGCTACAAGGTATAGACAATGTTACTTTGGACTCATTTCTTATAAATTGACTTGTAGTGATAATGCCCAATGAGTTAACTAATATCTAAAATCTTCAGGGTGAGAAGGAGAAGAATATAGCAGACATCCATGACTTCAGCATCGTCCTACCCACCATGGAGTACCACAATCAGATCTGGACCTGGTTTGATCTCCTGATGGCCATCCGGGGTGACACCAAGAGGGTCATTTTGTCTCAGGTTCGTCCTCCTTAAATTCTCATGTTTTTATATCTTAGGTAACGTAAAGAGCAAAAGTCACTCTTACTGATTAAACAGCTTATATTTGCCATTGTAAAGATGAATTTCCTTGTACATATGTTTGAGAATTTAACATTTTATAATTTTTTTTAAGCTGGAGATAAAACGATCTTTTGAAATCTTGTAACTGTTGACTGACCCCTGATTCATACTAAATCAATCCTTTCATAGATTGTGTATTAACACATATTTGATGTCCTGTTTGTAGGCTATCAAACAAAAGCTACACATGAAGTCCAGGGCTGATGAGGAGACTCCACTTAATGATGTTCAACAAGAGGAGAACAAAATGAAAATGCTACTTGGTGCCAAAGTCCTGGTAAGTGTCAAGACCAAATGTTGCTTGGTGCCAGTGTCAAGGCCAAACACCTGGTAAGTGTCAAGATCAAATGTTGCTTGGTGCTAGTGACAAGGCCAAAGTCCTGGTAAATGTCAAGGCCAAATATTGCTTGGTGCCAGTGACAAGGCCAATGCCTGGTAAATGTCAAGGCCAAATGTTGCTTGGTGCCAGTGACAAGGCCAATGCCTGGTAAATGTCAAGGCCAAATGTTGCTTGGTGCCAGTGACAAGGCCAAAGTCCTGGTAAGTGTCAAGATCAAATGTCGCTTGGTGTTAAATTTCTGGCTCTGGGACCATAAACTTCAATTAGCTCACTCTTGATCTTGGTCTTAGCTTTTTAGCTCACCTGAGCCGAAGGCTCAAGTGAGCTTTTCTGATCACGTTTTGTCCGTCGTCCGTCTGTCTGTCCGTCTGTAAACTTTTCACATTTTCGACTTCTTCTCAAGAACCACTGGGCCAATTTCAACCAAACTTGGTACAAAGTATCCTTGGGTGAAGGGGAATTTAAATTGTTAAAATAAAGGGCCAAGTCCCCTCACAAGGGGAGATAATCAAGAAAAGACAAAAATAGGGTGGGGTCATTAAAAAATCTTCTTCTCAAGAACCACCGGGCCAGAAAACTGAAACTTATGTGGAAGCATCCTGGGGTAGTGTAAATTCTAAATTGTTCAAATCTTGACCCCCGGGGGAAGGGCAGGGCCACAATGGGGAATCAAAGTTTTACATAGAAATATACCGGTATAGGAAAAATCTTTGAAAATCTTCTTCTCAAGAACCACTGGGCCAGGAAAGCTGAAACTTATGTGGAAGCATCCTAGGGTAGTGTAGATTCTAAATTGTTCAAATCATGACCCCCGGGGGAAGGGTGGGGCCACAATGGGAAATCAAAGTTTTACATAGAAATATATAGGAAAAATCTTTGAAAATCTTCTTCTCAAGAACCACTGGGCCAGAAAAGCTGAAACTTATGTGGAAGCATCCTGGTATAGTGTAGATTCTAAATTGTTCAAATCATGATCCCCGAAGGAAGGGCGGGGCCACAATGGGGAATCAAAGTTTTACATAGAAATACATAGGAAAAATCTTTGAAAATCTTCTTTTCAAGAACCACTGGGCCAGAAAAGCTGAAACTTATGTGCACATGGAAGAATCATGGGGTAGTGTAAATTTCAAAATGTCTAAATTATGATCAGTGGGGTAGGGTGGGGATGCATTATGTATTACAAGGGGGAAATCTGGTAAAGAACAGAATGGTCAAAGCTTCTCAGGTGAGCGATGTGGCCCATGGGCCTCTTGTTTGCTTTAACTTCCTTTGGTAATAGTGAGACGGAGATCATAAGTAGGTTTTATGGCCCTAGAGCCTGGTAAGGCATTCCAAAGAAAAAAGACTTTCCTATAATAAGTACTTATAGAAGTACTATGTTTTTGGCTGTTTCCTTTCATATAGTGTATACTTGAGTACAGTCAATTCTCGAATTATCGCCATTCGATTCATCGCCATTTTCGCAATACCACCATGATTTTCCAAGAACGCTTTTCCTGCTATATAAAATTCTCTTTATAATGCCAAATTCACATACCACCATCTGCCGCCCTGTTTTCACAACAAATGTCCATTTCTTAGTCTCAATTATCTCGATATACTGCCACAAGTTGTATGTGGTCAGTGAAGTGGCTAATTGGTTGACACTATCACTGTTGTAAAGCATGCAAAGCCGGACGAGGTACATGCAATTACATAATTAAATAAAAATTAAATAAACAATAATTTTAACTTGAACTGTTATAATGATTTCGTTTCCTGTTTAATAAAAATCATTTAGTCAGGGCTTCGCCACGAAAGCGGTTGTTGTTAAAGTTCACCAGTAACGATATTACTTTGATGATCTCTGCTTTAAACAATGCAAAGTTTGCTTAAAAAATAATTATATGGTAGAAATTGTGAACGTTTCATTAACTATGATGCCATAAACAATGAATTTATTGAAAATTCATTTTAAGTACTATCCGCAATATATCACGACGATCGAACCAGCATGTTTTTTTTCTTCAATATCAGACGTGCAGATTTAATGCATTCACATGTACTTATCTTTTATTTCATAACTGCATATTTTGTTTTAGTGAAATTGTACATAAAAAAATTACTAGAAGTATTTTCAAATTTAGAAATATGTTTTTATATAAATGTACATGTAATACCGGTAATAAGAAAAGAAATGCTTAATGGTATTTCTAAGAACGATAACTTTACTTCTTGTTTCCTAAAAGATGGGAAATTCAATTCATCGCCAAATTCGTTATACCGCCATGATTTCTAAATTACAAAAGGTGGCGGTTTAACGAGAATTAACTGTAATTGTCTATCTTAAAATTCTAAGACTAATTTACTATGATGCAGTGTATGAATAAAATGAATATTTTTTTTAGTAAAATGATTTATGGACAATTTTTGTGAGAAATACAGATGTAAAATATCTGGATAGTTTCCTTTGCTTTATAGATGATATAAAAATGAACATAGTTTTTCTTTTTAATATACACATGAGAAAAATGTCTAAAGATTTCTTGGGAAATAGATTCTTTTGGAATCAGGTACCTTTGGAATCCATTGAAATACATTATATCAGAGAAAAATCATTCCCTGTCAGCTCTGATATCTTTTCATTTTTTACAGGCCGGTCAGGAAAAACCCGCAAAGAAAGGAATTTTTGGAAAATCTCAAAAGAAGTAAAACTCAATTGTGAGAACAACACAAATGATGAAGACGAAGAGATAATGATTGCTATCATAACAGTGTAATGCTGTTTGACAAGTTTCTACAAGAGATGTAAACTGTTTTTTTTTTTTTTTTTTTGCTTTTCTTCTGTGCCAGGAGTCTTTCTTACATGTAGTTAATATTTAGCTATGTTTACTCAAATATACATGTAGATGTATGTGTATATTGTAAAATCAATTTTTATTAAGATAAATTTTACTGCTTTGAGGAAAACATACTGGTTCAATGAGAATGGTTTTGGTTATTGAGGAACTACTGAGTTTTCATACAAGTATTTTACATTTTGTTGAAGGGGATGAATAATGTCTCTTTGTACCTTAAAACATCCAATTTTACCTCTGTAGAAGATATGACTTCACTGTAATTTATTTTGTGCAATAATGAAATGAAAAAAGACTATTTCTCAAACATATATACATGGGTTATGAGATTTGCATATACATGGTTTTCTGAAGAATACAACTAATTAAAAAGCACAAATAATTTATGTATATGTAAGATATATTTTATGATACTAATTCTCTTCCATCTTTTAAGTTCTCTTCCATTGTTTAATTCCTGTATTGGAATAATTTTTCTAACAATATCACCAGAGAAAGAAAGAGAATGTGGAATATAATTTTACACTGTATATGACCTAATGTTGTTAAGAGAACAACGATAATTGTTTTATGGTGCTGCTCTTGTTATGCTATTTATTGTTGAATATAACGTCTGTGATATTCATTGCTTTAGTCACGTTTTAAATGTTTTAGATTCACTATTTTCTGTGAGGTAGAACTTTAATTTTATTTTAGCTGCAAGTCAGGATTAAGCTTGTAGTTTAAAGCTCAAACTTTTGTACTTATTTATTGTTGTGTGTATTTAAGGTTCTGCTTATTTAAGTCATCTATTTTCACAATAAATTAATTTTTTTGTATTATTAAGTTCAATGATATATACAATATCAATACATATTGCATTGTTTACTTTTCTGTTGGTTTCCTTTTTTAGCCCCACACCCTTTCTCCAGCCTCAGTCTATATGTCTGTTCATCCATCAGTAAACTTTACATTTTTAACTTTTTTCTCAAGAAATCCTAGTTTAATTTTAACCAAAGTTGATACAAAGCATCCCCGAGTGAAGAAACAAACCTCCTTCTAAGAGCACTGTAGCTTTGGCATTAGAAGTAAAGGCTGAATAAGTCTGTACCCTAGTGTCAAAGTGAACTGGAGACGCCAGTTGACTAGAGACCTTTGGTTTAGTAACCTGGACCCTTGGTTGGGCCAGTTGTCCGGGACATTGGTTAGGGGTGAGACAAGTGGTCCGAAGTCAAATTGTCCCTTGATTTTGTTCTGCGAATCGTAGTAAATATATTAAGTAAATTGTTTAAATATTCATCGTAAATATATTGATTAAGTTTGTGTCCTAGTGGACAAGATACAGATCATTTGTTTAGGTTATTTCACTGCAGAAATCCTGGATGTAACCGAGTACGTGTCCACTTGAATATTGAGACCACTCGGCTGGACACATGTTACAACTGCAATAAGGAGTTATTTTTAAAAAGTTTGTAGTCAAGTGATTTCAAATTTTTCAGAATGGAAGCATAGAAAAAAAATTGAAGATTTAACGTGATTGAAGATGTTATAACTAGTTTCATCTAAGGAATTTAGTCGACAGTACATCTTATATTTGTAAATTCTATAGGCAACATAAGAGATGAGTGCGTTGAGTGATACAATTTTTCTATTGCGCTCAGAGCTAAATCCAATTATTACATGTTTCCATTTGATATCTATTTTCAGGTACAAACTTAATCTGTTCCATATTTCAATAACATTTTTACATTCAAAAATGAGATGTTTTGAAGTTTCATTCACGTGGCATAATTTGCAATGACTACTCGTGTCTTTTTTTCCATTTACTGAGATAGAAGTTATTACAAAGAATATTGTTTAAAAGTTTATAGTTGAATTCTGTAAGTTGTTTATCGGGTATGTCATATAATTTACATTGATATATATTTTTCCATTCTGAGGGTTCAACACTGAATTCTTTGCTTAAAACTATTTGATAAAATGGTTTACAAAATTTTCTGTGTACAAGATTGTCATAGAAAAAGTTACATCTTTGATCTATGATATTAACATATCCTGTGTAGAAAAGAAAATAATTTCTGTATCTTATGTTAACAAACTTACAATTTGAAAAATCATACTTTAGTAGCAAAGGTTTGAAAACAGAAGTAAGAATTTTAAATTCACACAACCAGTTTGACTTGTTTTTTATATAATTAGAAAAATCTAACAATGATTTAAAATTACCATCATCGTCAAATAAGTCTTTAACATGCAAAATCCCACTGGCTATCCAGTTTTTAAAAAATAATGTATTTCCCCTATAAACAAAGTTACAATTGTTCCATATCGGCTGTCGAAGAACATTATCGGAAGACATTTTGTTCAAAAAACAGGGCTTACATTCATTAAAGCAACATAACATTTGTTGATAAAAAATAGGTAGTTTCTCTAATTTTTCAATATTTTCTATTTTTCTATCAGAAAAATCTAACACATAAAGAACATCAAAATTTGATTTTTTACAATAGCCATCAAAAATGTTGTACAAAATACCTTTGCTTTTTAACAATCTAGGTACCCAAGCTGCTTTTAAAGCTTTTAATTTACATTCAATATCAACAATTGAGAGGCCACCTTTTGAAATTCTACCTATAAGCGTGTTTCTTTTAATTCGTTCATTTTTATCCCAAATGAAGTTATAAATTAGACGCTGTATTTTTTTAATGTAAGCAATATCAGGAAGACTAAGTATTGAGGCAACATATGTAAGTTTAGATATAGCAAGTGTCTTAACTATACATGATTTACCAAATAACGTTAGTTTTCTTCTTTTCCAGGATTCAAAAAGTTTTTCAATATCGTGATAAATTTTCATCCAGTTTTTAGTGTAACATTCTTCCTTATCATGCCCTATGAATATTCCCAAGCATCTTACTGCTTTATTTGTAATTTTTATACCGTAGAGTTCATCATATAAATTTTTTAGTTCCCCTAGTAAAATGCATTCTGTCTTATGCATGTTTACTTTTGATCCTGCATGTTCACAAAATTCTTGTAATTTATCCAGAGTTCGCTTTATTGATATTTCGTCTTTTAAAGCTACAGTCAAATCGTCTGCATGCTGGATGGTTTTAATTTCATGGTTATTAATTGTAATGCCTTTTATATCAGTATCACATTTTATTTTAATAGCCAAACTTTCTGCTACGAATAGGTACAAGAGAGCGGAAATAGGACAGCCTTGCCTAATTCCTCGCGTCATTTCGCTGGTTTTAGAAAGCCAGCCGTTGTTTTTCATTTTAAACATTGGATTTGTATATAAAATTTTTGCCCACTTTATAAAACTATTGCCAATATTAAATTTTTGTAAGACTTGGAAAAGAAAATTCCATTCAACCGAGTCGAAGGCTTTTTCAAAGTCTAAGAAAAGTAAAATATCATCTGAATTTTCTCTTTCACAGTATTCAAAAACGTCAAGGACTAATCTAGCATTTTCACCGATATATCTCCCTTTTATGTATGCAGTTTGATTTTCGTTAATCAACTTATATAGTATATTTTGTAATCTTTTTTCAAAGACAAAGGCAATGATTTTATAATCTGTGTTTGTTAAACTTATCGGTCTATAGTTTTTTAAATTATCTTTTTCACCCTTTTTGTAAATTAGTGATATAATAGAAAGTTTCTGTGTGTAAGACAATTCACCTTTATCAAAAATATCATTAAGTGCTTTATAAAAGAAGGGCCCAAGTTTTTCCCAAAAACATTGATAAAATTCACTAGGAAGTCCATCTAGTCCAGGTGATTTTTCTTTTTTCATGCTATCAACAGCTTCCTTACACTCTTCATATGTTGGAAATTTTTCTAACAGTATCTTATCTTCTTCATTTAATTTAGGGATATCGTCTATCTCAGATAAATATTTTTCTATTTTTTCGTTTGAAATGTCTTTACTCGTATATAGTTCACTATAGAAAGAATGCATTTCACCTAAAATAGCATTAGTTTTACTGATTTTGTTACCTTCTCTTGTTTTTATTTCTTTAATTACGTTTGATGATTGATTGCGCTTTTCTAAATTTAAAAAAAAATTTGAATTTTTTTCCCCCTCCTCTATCCATTTAATTTTAGATCTTATCTGCGCACCTTTAGATTTTTTGTCGTAAATAGCGTCAACTTCCGCTTCTAAAGTTTTCAGTCTTTTGTAATCAAAATTTTCTACATTTCCTTCCTCCATATCTTCTATTTCGCGTTCTATTGCTCTTATCTTTTGTTTAATTGATTTTTGTTCATTTTTTGCAAAATAAATAGAGAAATCTTTAACCTTTCGTTTAATTAACTCCCATGTCATTATAGGGCTTAAAGAGGAATCTATATTATAAATAATGTCTAAAATACATTTTTTATATTTTTCATTATCGAGATAGGAAACGTTAAGTTTCCAGTATCCGGGACCTTTTTTCGTTTTATCGATATCAAAACTAAATTTTAAGTATCTATGGTCACTCATTCGACTCCCGTTTGAATGGGTGCCTGGAATTTTTCTAACCTTAATATCTGCTATGCTATAATAAAAAGAATCATTTATAAAAACATAATCTATTCGACTTTTAGGATCATTTTTTGCATCACACCAAGTGAAACCTGACATACCTGGATTTTGTTTTTTCCAAATATCATCCATGTTATAATGCCTTATCAAATCTTTGAAATAATTTACACTTTTATCTACATTATTAATATTGTTTATCTGGCAGTTAAAATCTCCACATAGTGTAATATTTTCGTTGACACAACTTTTTGAAATAAAGTTCTTAAGTTTTTTGAAAAATTCACACCTCTTCTTAATTTCATTAGGTGCATATATATTTACTATTGTAAAAATATTACCCTCGACTTCAAGATTTATCAGAATTTTCCTACCATAAATAGACTTTTTGACATTTATTATGTTTACATCTATTTTTTCGTTAAATAGAACAGACACGCCTCTACTGAATGCAGAGTCGCTATATGCGTGAAATGTTTTTCCTCTCCAGTTTAAATTATATACAGATTCATTTTTTTCTAAACAATGTGTTTCTTGCAACAGAATGATATCTATGTTACATTCTTTCAACCATGTAAAAATTTTTTGTCTTTTTTCGGGGGTATTTAAACCCCTTACATTAACTGAGATAAATTCTAACTTTTCCATACGAATTAATCTTAAAATGCATATATTTGATATAGAAAAAAATACCGTAACATTTCATTCCAGTCCGCTGATCGAGAATCAAAGTCCTGTAGCGTTCGAGCATTACACAGTTTTTGATTTATTTGTCCTTCTTAGCCGGGTCGTCTGAATCAGAGTCCGATGATTCATCAAAACCTGACATGGATTCAGAATCCGATTGATTCCTTAAAGCATGTAACATCTGTGCAATGTCCCGTTGTTTGGTGTTAACTTTCGGTTTTTGTTTTGGTTTGCTCCACTGGTCACTTTTTTTTCGTTTCCGTATTTTTTTGCCGATTTTACTGATAATTTTCCCAAGTAGGTTTTTTCCAGGCCAGGAATCAATTTTGGTGTTCTCCGTACCTTTTTTATCCAAACCAGTGCCCCATATGTCATTGTAGGTTGATTCGGCGAATATAATGTCCTTCTTTACCGATCTTAAATTTTCCCGAAACATTTGGACTTGCACGCATTTATTTTCGATTATTTCTGTCATAACCGCTTCCCTGGTCTCAAACCATTGGTCGTTGGGTTTGACCCTAAGCAATAAGGAGTTGTTGTATAAAATGTCATTGCAAAAGCTCAAAGGCCCCTAATCGCGCGGAATCGAAAGTACTTAAACAGAAGTTTTGAATTTGTGACCTTAACTTTTGACCTCAAAATCCATAGGGTCGTTCTTATGCCATGGGGAGTTCATGTATAATTTCATGTCACAAATTAAAGTCTTCTCAAGATATCGCGTGGAAACGAAAGTGTTACAGACAGACAGAGCTACAAACAGATGGACAGACAGACCAAAATCATTATCCTCCACTTTCAGCGGGGAACAAAAATGGGCAAAAAAAATGTAAAAACACTATCTGGTGTGCTCAAGAACTATTGGAACAGAGAATTGAATATTTTGTAGACGCATTTTGAGGTAGTGCAGATTCTAAATTATTCAAATCTTGCGTGGGGCCAACGATAGGGTATCAAAGTGTACATTCAAATACATAGAAAAAAATCTTTTTTCTCAAGAATCACCGAAGGCTATTTCATTTTATATAGAGAGGGTAGACGTTTTCGATATTTGTCTTATTGAGCGTCTGATTGGTAAAAATTCAGTTGCCTGTGGTTTTATCATTTCCAAATCGTGTGGTCCTTTTGGATTGATGCAACCGGTAAGCGAACCCGCATTTTCCACTATAGTACTAAGTATTTCGATATTTATTTCCACCATTGACGTCAGGAATACGGAGGAAGAAACCACATTAACTCATAGTCAAAACTTAAATTTTAATTCCATAATTTATTGGCAGTAAGTATACAAGAACTACATTAAAAACGCCTGACGTTGTGATATCAAGCAGAACGAGTTTGAGTTTATGGCTTACATTAAACATCACTTTGTAAGGTATAATCACAGTCTGGTATATCACTCTGCTGTTTAAATTGTCTTTCCCTGTTTTTGGACATCCATATCCTAATTCTACAATCATCTGCTACACTAATTAAGACTTCCGGGTCACGTGGATGGAAGGCAACGGCACTCACTCCATTCTTCGGATCCGGAAGTGTGTGAGGTAATGTAGCGATCACGTGTTTCGAATGACGATCCCAAAGAAAAGCAACGTCTTGTTCAGATCCGCTTTTTGGACAAAAGAAACAAATAAAAATACACTGTAATACGGAAATAAGACATTGGATATTTTAAAGATTGTTTAAAAATAAGAAATGATAGATACCTTGCAAGGAAATCAGAAGAAATGCTAGGGAAGAAGTAAAATATTGTTGCTGACTGTTCTAAAGACTTGTTTCCTTCAAACACCTCCGGTTTTTCTCCAATATTTGCTAAATTGATCACCATTGTGTCGACATCTTTTTCGTACCAGCTGTTATCGCCGTCTATACACACCCTTCTTAAGTT
Organism: Saccostrea cuccullata; assembly: GCF_032062105.1. NCBI lineage: Eukaryota > Metazoa > Mollusca > Bivalvia > Ostreida > Ostreidae > Saccostrea > Saccostrea cuccullata. The sequence goes on along the minus strand of NW_026939570.1, from coordinate 16,705 downwards.
GTACACGACGTACCTGTATGCATTGGAATAACAAGTAGTATACTTAGTAAAACTGTATTAGTAATTTTGTAATAAACATAAAATATCACTCCGAACACCCCCCGTCAAATTGAATGGTCACCACTCATTCCTTACCTGTGATCCGCCGAGAGATTGACTCCCAGACACCCGCTGTTGATCATGATTATTTTGATCGGTTCTGTAACACTGGGGGTCTCACAGTCTATGTCCACTTTATAGAACACCAGTCTGTGTACGATGTCCCACTCCAGACTTTGTTGGTAAATAATCACCACCCTATCCCCTGGGCGGGAAGTCTCCACGCGTTCGATTGGAGAATCTTGGTTCCATTTGGACCACTCTATGACCTTCACTAAATGGGGTCGATACTCATCGCGTACCATTTCTAGTAGAGTCCATAATTCCACATTGTCATCCGTGAGATTTTCTAAAAGAGGGCGCTCATAAAGTTCCGGGTTTTCCAATTCTTCCTCATAGAACTGATTGAATGAAAGAAACCGAATGTTAATTTAAACTTAAAATAGAAACAGTAATTAAGTACCTGTATTAAATGCTACTCACCTTACAACCGACTAACTTCACATTATCATTAGAGAAAAAGTACGCCAATACATCGGCTAGAAGGAAAGTGTCGTTAGTCAGCCAAGTTCCTCTAAAGTTAGGGAACCAAGATTGTCTCGCCGCCACCACTGCAAGTCCTACACAGATAATGTCAAATCTAAATTGTTATATCCCACATACAAATGTACAGGTACGTGACATGTTCTGTAAAAATCTACAGGTGGGGAACCAAGAATTACCTTTTTCAATGGCGAGCACGGCCAGTGCGACTTGTAATCCGCCCTCCTCCCTCATCATGCAGTTCACGATTAGATGCGTTTCAGCTTCATTGAACTCCACGTAGTTGGCATAGGACGGCGGATCCACAACTTGACTGGAGTGTAAAAGCTCCGTGTTGGGACCATATTTCCATACCTTTGTAAATAACAAGAAATCATTTTCAATTTAAAAATATTTATAAAATTAAGTGTAACGTCGTAAATTTTACCCCCACCCCTTCCCCAGGAAAAACATTTTGTAGCCTACGTTGACATTGGTTTTTGAAGGGTCGAAAAACTTCAAATACTATAATACCCCTTGACTGCATGCAATATTTGTGAATTATGTTATACTGAATGATAAAAAAGTTAAAAAAAAAGTTGAATATTTGAGAAATATTCCTCGAAGAATCAAATTCAACTAATTTACAACAGTCACATGAGTAGAATACGAATCACGTCATGCCAAAGAAGTCATGTAGCTTTCTTCTTCTTCTTCTTGTTTGACTTACCTTTACAATACCGTCTGCTCCACAGGTAGCTAGGAATTTGCCGCTATTAGAACAGCAGACGTAGTAGATTTCATCCACGTGACCCTCACACGTTTGATGAAGATGGGTGGGGGCATGGTAAGTCAGTCGTTTCAATTCCGATTTCCAGCTGACGTCATGTCGAGAGTAACGACATCCTAAATTCCTGTATGTTAATTCTTTCCATAAGCTTTCATCCTGGGCTATTCGATACCAATTCTACCGAAAGAAAACTAACTGCATTTGGTGTATTTGAGTCTCCTAAATTTAGTTTAATTGTACATATACATTGTAAAAAGAACCTTTATGCCTTGTGGGCCCAAAATTGGAAAATAAAATTATCTTATCTTATCTTATACATGGAACAGCGTTTGTTGAATACATTCATAAAGCATATTTTAAGCGAACATAAAATGTCATTATACCATAATTTTGCGATTATAAGTGTTCGACAAACAAAACATTTTTTATGGATTTGTCTACATATTACAACTTTTTCTTTATTTGGGTTATTGGGTTGTCGGGGAACTTTTGCGTACTAGTAGTAGTTTCCCACCCCCTCCCATTCGCCCGTTGGTTTCGGAGTCGATCCTTGGTTTCGAATCCCAATCTAAACCGAGGTACCGTGTTGTAGTGAGTGTTGGTGAAAAAAAATATCTCACTGCTCAAATGCCATAGGTGGCGAATAGAGGTCTATAGCCTTGTGCCAACGCAATTTTTGAAAATTACGCACGTTAAACAACATTTTTCAGAGTGCGTTAAAACTGGGATAAAATCAACACTCTTTGAAAATGCTTATAAAGTGCCTCAAATTTGAGACAAAACCAATGCACTCTCAATTTTTTAAAAAGACTATATTTTTTTCTCAAAATTCGTGTTTTGTGTTGTAACATAGCCTCGATGTGCAGCGGAAAGTGCTCGCGTCTCCACAATATGTGAAAATTAAATACTCAAGAGTCGAGTGGGACGTAAAACTATGGAAAGCCAAATTCACAAAAATGAGCTAAACATAGTTTCACAGTTGATAGACTAGGTTTATCGACTCACGTGGACTGTTAACTGTAATTTACAAACCGTGAACTTTAGTTAACAAATAGTTAGTCAAACTCTTGGTATCCAAAAGAAGGTCTGATTATGAAGTCCTAGCGCTTATTCTTCAAAATTTTTTCAAAAAAGTTTTCATCTGTAAAACTATAATATTTAAAGGTACTTGGACACAGATTTGAAGTTAATATTTTCTCTATATTATTATGACTTATACATTTTAATAGCATTTCACACAAAAATTAATTAAAAATCTTTTAAAAGTTATTAAAACTTCAAAGTTTTCGGCGGGTTCGATTGACACATCCTTGCACTTTCACAAATTTTAACTTTATTCCTAACCCTTAGGAAAAGTGGCAATCGTGTTGTGTATTAATGAAAAATATTAATCCTATAATACAGATTATTCAGAGTAGACATGTTCGAAAGCAAAACAAACACACAATATATTGTCAGTTCATGTATTTGTGGTGAGCAGACTTTGGCGATTGAACGCACCCGGTGAATCGTAAACATCAAACAATAACAGAGCTCGTGCCCTGTTTACAAAAAAAAAAAACTGTGTACATAACACGAGTGTGCTCGATTTGCTAAACTCTGTACACAACGGAATGACGACACTTGTGAAGGAGTTTTGCTTTCTAACATTTCTACTCTAAATAAAATTATTTTTCTGTAAGTTTTAATATTTCTCATTAAAACACATAAAAATTGCCACTTTTCCTAAGGATTAAGAATAAAGTTAAAATTTGTGAACGTGCAAGGATGTGTTAATCAAACCCGCCAAAAAATTTAAAGTTTTAATAACTTTTAAACGAAATAAGATTTTTATTAATTTTTGTGTGAAATGCTATCAAAATATATAATTCGTGATATTATACAAAAAATATTAACTTCAAATCTGTGTCCAAGTACCTTTAAACGATTGTTAAATTGTTTTCAGTGTTTCAGTAAAGTTTACGGTTCTGAAACATAGATTATCGCGTTCACTATGGTTTACAGATGTAAAATACTAGTATTGATTAACGCTGTTAACTATAGTTTATAGTACACAAACTATATAGTTTAGTAATTACAATCGATAAACCTCGACTGTGAAACTATACATGTTTAGCTCATTTTTTGTGATTTTGACGTGCCATATAAAACAACGGAACAACAAATATAAAGGAAAGCAAATGATAGAAAAGTTGGACTCAACGGAGAGTTATAAAAAATACGACGTCCCATTGCACAAGAAATGATAATTAATATAGACGTGTTTTCTTTTTCAAATCAAGGAAATAATCATTGATGATTTATTAAAAAAAAAAAATAATTATGTGAAATATAAATAATTCATTTTTTATGTTTTAGATAATATCTAGCTTTAAAATGCACTGTGACAAAGTTTTCTTTTAATTTTTATGTTTCAGTAATAGTTTATAAAATATATTTTATTATTTTATTGATAATGTCAATGTTATCATATTTTAACTCAATTTAGATGTTTAAAATGCTAAAATAGCTGTGCCAAAAATTATCATAGTGCTTTATTGATGGAACATTGTATTATTATTTTTTATTTAAAGTTTTTAAGATAGGACCCCATTGGTTTTTTTGCTTATTTATTAGTTACCAGTTGGTCATTTACGATATTGGCCCAATTGGGGTTGTGTGACGGTAGTAGTACATTGTAGTAGTATTTATTTGGTATCATGTCATCATACATAAAACAAATACACATAATTATACATGATCTTATATAAGATTTTATAAATCAGTGGTATGAGAGGAGTTGCGGATAAGAGATGGGTACCCCAAAGCGTAACAGACGGACGGACGGACGGACAGACTTTCCGCGAATTCAAAGAAAGAGCATATTACTTTACCAATCTTGCAAATCGACAGTAAGGTAAACTTGTTAAACACAGAAGTGATGTAAAAATAAAGTTTTTGTATTAGGGTGAAGATTTGTAAAGTAATATGCTCTTAACAATCATGATTCGATATCGATACGATATCGTCGATATCGACGATATCGATGGCAGGTAATATCTTCGTTAAAGTAAAGTATTTAAACATAAACACATTCAAAGAAACAGGGAAGGTATTTACCAAGGGCTAAGCAAACATGATTCGATATCGAAGCGATATCGTCGATGTCGACGATATCGACACATCAGGGAAAGATTTATAAAGAAATTTTTAAGTAACAGTTCTTAAAAACACCATATTAAGGATGAAAACCACAATTTTTGGAGCAACCATGATTCGATATCGGCACGATATCGAGGATATTAACAGTAAGGAAACAGTATTAAAACAGAAAGTATTGTAATAAACACATGAGAATATAGAACTATTATAGTAAACTATAAAAAAGTAATGTGTCGATATCGTAACTACATCGTGTCTTGGACATAACTCGACAGACGGACGGACGGACGGACGTACAGTCGGACAGACACACATTTGGTTATATATTGGGTACATCAAGTCCAAGTCCTATTGGATACTGCTTATTGGATACAAAAAAAGTGTACACACGAGAGAGCACTATTTGGGTAGTTACTGTTCAAATCTTATTGGATATTAATCCTCGTGTCCGTATTTTATTGGGTTTTTTCTTATTGTTTTTTTTTATCCATTTCAAATTTATTATATATTTAATATTTGCTGGTAAATTCAGACAAGACTGAAAACCTTTGGTTTTTAACCCATATTTTTGTCAATTTCTGTGGTATAGCTCTTTTATTGTAACAACTAACTAATTTGTTCTTAGCAATAAGGATATACACCTGTATGTTTCAAAATACTTAATATTTAAATATATGAATACCTAAGTGCAAAAAAACTGAATTGTGAAAACACAACTCAACACATCCCAGGCTCTGTTCAACCTTTCTTGAATAACAAAATTAAGTATTTAAGGAGAAAACTTTTTGAGTCAATGACCAATTAATAATTAATAATTGACCAATTAATAATAAGCAAATACCCATTACATGTTGGACAGAATGAAGGTATCCAACAGGCATTGGACATGTGTCCAATACCTGTTGGGTTGTATTTTGACGAAGGGATAAAACTACCCAAGAGCAATTGAACATGTGTACATTGTCCAATTCTATTTGGGTTTCTTGAATCTCCTCATCAAAATGCAACCCAACAGGTAATGGACACCTGTCCAACTCCTCTTGGATATCTCCATCCCACCCAACAGGTAATGGACACTTGTCCAATTCTTCTTGGGTTTCTTGAATTGTTTCATCACAATACCACCCAACAGGTAATGGACATCTGTCCAACTCCTCTTGGATGTCTACATCCCACCAAACAGGCTATAGACACTTGTCTAATTCTTGGGTTTCTTGAATTGCATCATCAAAACACCACCCAACAGGTAATGTACACCTGTCCAACTCCTCTTGGATATCTACATCCCACCCAACAGGTAATGGACACTTGTCCAATTCTTCTTGGGTTTCTTGAATTGTTTCATCACAATACCACCCAACAGGTAATGGACATCCGTCCAACTCCTCTTGGATATCTACATCCCACCCAACAGGCAATTGACACTTGTCTAATTTTGGGGTTTCTTGAATTTCATCATCAAAATACAACCCAACAGGTAATGGACACCTGTCCAACTCCTCTTGGATATCTACATCCCACCCAACAGGTAATGGACACTTGTCCAATTCTTCTTGGGTTTCTTGAATTGTTTCATCACAATACCACCCAACAGGTAATGGACACCTGTCCAACTCCTCTTGGATATCTACATCTCACCCAACAGGTAATGGACACTTGTCTGATTCTTCTTGGGTTTCTTGAATTGTTTCATCAGAATACCATCCAACAGGTAATGGACATCCGTCCAACTCCTCTTGGATATCTACATCCCACCCAACAGGCAATGGACACTTGTCTGATTCTTGGGTTTCTTGAGAATCCCCTCATCAGAATACTACCCAACAGGTAATGGACACCTGTCCAATTCCTCTTGGATATCTTCATCTCTTCAATAGTATATAAACTAAAAGGTATTGGACAATCTTCTTGGGTTATTCAAATTTTTTTTTCATAAGAAAGAAAACCCAATAGGTATTGGACATCGGTTCAACTCTTCTTGGATATTACATCCCAACATTAGAATAAAACCCAACAGGTGATGTTTACCTGTCCAGTTCTTCTTGGGTTACTTATACCCTTCATTAAAATTGTCAAATTTGTCTTGGATATTTATACTCCTACATTAGATTGCAAACCCAATAAGTATGACATTTACCTTCCCTAGTTGAATTCAAATTTATCTGCATAAGCATACATGTCCAAAACATATTTAATACTTTAATTCTAACATTCCACATCTCATTCAGTGTACACTTTACAAATGATAGGAAATATATAAACATTTTGTGCCTAAACTATTTGGCTTTTAAAGAATTTTATAACAATGTTTGCAAAATTTAAATTTAAATATTGGAACTTGGAGCAAGTCATTACAGGTAGAGCAAGATGCTGAAAACCATATTGATAAAAAGATCACACCCTTGATAAAATATTTGCCTTCAGTTGCTAAGATTGTGTTGTATTATATGGAAAATTTCTATAATCCTGTTTATTACAGATATATGTACGATGCATATTTTCCCTGTAATAATAAAAATATGATCTCATTAATCTGGTTTGGAAATCACAAACTTAGTTTTGAAGCTGATAAAACAGTGTCGCATTAGAAAACTCAGTTACAAGTACAATGAATGAATTCGTTGTATCAAAACTTTATAATAATTGATGCACTATGTCCAAATCTTTTCGACAAATCGGGATAAAGATATTAAATCAAATCATCACTGTTACATGTATAAGTCTTAGAGCTAGAGAAAAGTCATTACATGCCCAAATTTTACATGTAAGACTTTGATCCTATATTTCAATAAATGTCAAAATGGTTTTATTTTTGTTTCTGTTCAATACTTTCTTCTTCAGGGTGTCTCATGGCCTATACTGTATGATACCTCCATTGACCCTGCTCTTTTATATCGCCATATGTTTATCCAGTAGCAGTGGTTATGCTCAGGCAATCTTTGAAATATTCCTTATTTCATGCCTCTCCTTCAGTTCCGCCTCTGTCCATTTTATTCATTCTGCAATTATATAAAGGCATTTTCTTTACCGTACAAAACATGTTTTTCTTGACTACAGCAAGATCACCCTTTATGTTGATCAAACCCAACCAAGAAGTAGAAGTATATTTCTTATTCAGAAATATGTATTGATAAATAAAATGGAAGAAAAACTAAATTCTATCAACTCTTTTTTTTTCTTCTATGTCTAACTGCATCTTCATCCTACCCCCCATCCGCCATAATTTTATCAAAATGGAATCATCATTCAACACACAAAACGATGTTGCATATTAATTAGACAGTATCTTAGTTTCTGGTTGTTAAGAAGGAGATTTTAAAAAGATTTTACACCTATTCCTTGCACATTTTAGACTTCTAATGTAACACTATAAGTACATTAGGGGTACATAATCTTCAAAAACATCTCTACACTTATTAAATGATAAAGCTTTCACATTAGTATTGTTTTTAGCCCAATGGTTCTGCTAAAGAGGATTTAAAATTGACCCAAACCTTACTAACTGCTTTGAAATTATATTGACAGGGAAAGAGACACACTTGACACTCCATTCCCCCTTCCTGGGGTATGCTTTGCACAAAATTTAATTAAAATTGACTGAGCTGGATAAAAAATGGAAATTTGAAAAATTACAGTCAAACAGATTATGAATAACTTTCAGCACATCAGACATGAAGTAGTGATCCTTAAATAAAATACACCTACAAGATGAAGCTGTTTTATTCCTTTGAAGTGATATCTAGTATTTTTTTCTTTTCCTGTATGCCACCTCTATCAGAACAAAATGTTATACATGTATTAACATAACCTATGACCGTATAGTACCCCAGTATTTACTTTACAATTAATTAAGTTCTGGAACCAATCCTCAGATGCCCTTAAAACAAATGATTCTAAACTGGCAAAGGTAAAGGGCATCTGAAGAATTTAAAATAAAATGATAGTACAAAAAAGCAAACAGTGTGCATGAAAATGTTGGCAAACACTAGAAAAATACTAAGGTACTTTCTCAAACTTAACATGAATACTAAAGAGGTTTTATGTAGCTGTATTGCACATACCAAAAGCTTTCCTGCAGTTAAAGGTTGGTTGCCTTGTAGTTATGTAGTATGTACAAGTTTTTCCCTCTATCTCTTCTAATTTAAGAAGCGAAAATGTCTCAAAAAATCTTATGGTTGGCATGAAGTATTCCTGTTCATTTTACTGATTACTTACAATTGTCCTATTTCTGAGGGTCATCTTCTGATGAGTGTGTTCTCTGCAATGTTCACAATTGAAGTTCCTGTTTGACCTGTTACATATTGAAAATCCTCAATGAACATGATTATGGTTTTCATTTCCATTGTAATTATTGATTACTTTTATTAAAAAAAAATCTTAACCAATTTATTGTAACATAATACTTATGAAAATATTTATGTAATATCAAAAGAAAAAAGGAATCATTATCTCCAGTCATCCTAAAATCACAAGTAAGCATTAATCATAAATTCACATACGTAAACCCATTAGCTTTTTGTGCTATTAAATCATAGTCATCGCTGTGCAATAAAGAAAATCAAGTACTAATCCACAGCTTTGTGGCAATAAAGTTACTATCCCCGAGTAAAAAGTGACAAGCCCAAATATAGAGACAAAAATTAAAAAGTAACATTGAAAAAAAAGTTCATCGTGAAAAAAGTCAGGGTATTAACTACAGATGATTCTTTTTAAAATTAAAGTTTAATTTAATTTTCACTAGTAAAATTTAATCATACATAAATTAATGATTAAAAAAATAAAAAAAGATTTTACCGTATATACTCGCCTATAAGTCGGATTTTTTGGAGTTAATTTCTGGTCCAAAACTCTATGTCCGACTTATAGGCGAACTATAAAATGAATGGTATCATATGAGGTCAGTCTCTCTGATATATAGCTTGTTAAATACAACCGACTTATAGGCGGACCTACTTATAGGCGAGTATATACGGTAAATATTCCTTTTCTGGTCTTTCACTAGTTCGTCTAATTAATACGAAGCAAAAATCATTTTGTTTTCATCTTGAATCATTTAAAGCCATATATGGCTTATGTACAATGAAAATTATTAGACTAAAATTATAAGAACTTATTATTTGTATCATGACTTTAAATAAACATGATAAAGATAGAAAATTTCCGTAAATTACAAAATCTAAGTCAATTGCGATATTAAGATATCAAAATTTGATTTGGATTCTCGGAATATTCTCCGACTTAGAAGAAAATACAAAAGATTTAAACAACACATTACAGAGAAGATAAAATCGTATTATTAGATGAGACGATGTGTTCTCCCTGTTCAGAATTGTATGAAAACCTTTAATTTAAATGTATTAGCTATATTTCTGTACTTAATTTTGTATTTTTCAAAAATATATTTTTTTGATCAGTTACGCCATATATGGCTTTAAAAAAAACTCTACATAATTGCATGACACTTATCATTGAGCTGATTGAGTGAATGTATATAATTTAATAATGAGATATCTGAGAGGCATATATGTACAAGCAAATATTGCTATATTAAACAAAGGAAAGGGGGAAATTCAAATTAGGAAATAAAAGATCGTTTTTAAGTAAATCAGTCTTGTAGTACTGCAAAATGGATGCAGTTGTGGAGATTTATGGATAATATGAGCATGCGCGCAGTCTGGAATATTTCCATATTAGGGAATTTAATAGCAAAAAAGAGTGAAATTACCAGTGGTGCTTTTCATGCATTAGATGTGTATTTTAAAAATCCTAATAGCCTAAGGGGATTCCTCAGTGCAGAAAAACACTAGCCCCATCCTCAAAAATGGAAGCCCCGGGTGTAGCGCGATGCTAATTACACACCCATCATGTGAAATAGTTATAGTAGCCCTATATCAATTTCAGTATTGTTTTAAATTAATTAAAACAAATGACAAAAACAATAATCTTAAAAAAAATCAAAATAAAGCAGACACTCATTTTTTTTTTTTTTAAAGTGTTAAATCTAGACCCTAAAAAGGGCATGGTAATCAAGGAATCAAAAGGGCACTTTGTGTCGCGACAGAATCTCACAAGGGCACTTTGAAAACAAATGTTAATGTCATTGAAATTATATTTAACATTTTTTAGTTTTTACATACTTTAACGTGTTTAATTACTTTTAATATCCTTTCATATTGAAATCTTTATTTAAAACAAGTTATTTAAAGAAAAATTCATATATCTGTATTCCATTCTTTTTTTTAAACAATGTTTTAATTATTGATTCAGAAACAAAAATAATATAAAAAGGCATTTACATCCAATTTATTCCAAAAAAAAAGTAGTAAGATTACACTTAAGAAAGTAATGGTATTAATCTAGCTGAAAGAGGTGCAAAAATTATTAAAGTTTGGAGGTATGATTGTTTTTTTTTTTTTCCTGCTTGGACTGTTATTTGTTTACAAGTATAGTCAATTTAAAGATTAAAGGAAAATACTTTTTTTCAGGGAAGGGGGATGGGCATTTTGAAAAATACATGTAGAGACCATTCTCTTTACTTGGAAAATATTCTACCAACAGGATCATGTGAAAACTGGTCTTACTGCCATGTATAATTTGTTTAAAAAACTCTTGCTTTAATTAGAAACATTGACCCTCAGCTTGTCAAATCTATCAGTTCAATTAAAGAAACTAACTTAGTTGATTGTTTTTAAGCCTTTTACATTACATTCATTTTTGGTACACTGTAAGTATTTTATTCAGATAAAATATCCGTTTTTTCTTCAAGTTCAACTATGTATTTTATTCTACTTTCGGTTTTTAAAAAAAAACGATCCTGATTTTTATTAGTTAATAAAATTTACAAGTTTATTTATCTTTGGTCTTGGACTAATTCTTGCATGATCAATGCAATCAAATGATAGTTTCTCAAATTAAATCCTCTACCCTGACAGCCTGAGGCATGTTAATTAGACAGGTGGCTGTGTGCGTGCGTTCAAGCGTGAAGTGATTTCCTGTGGTTGTTTAAACAAAGTGATTATCAGCATGCACTGAATAAACAGAACAGCAAATGAATATTGCCTAAACTGGGCATATTTATTAATTTTGTGTTAGGAAATAAGGGCATGGCGCTGGAAAAAAGGGCATGGTGCCGAGAAAAAAGGGCATGGCGCCGCGCCATGCTAGTTTGCTTTAGATTTAGCACTTTTTTGATTTGAGTCAAAATCAAAGACAGAAAGAAACACTGTTTTGACTGAAAGTTTTTCAGTAATACAATGAATCTCTTAAGTTACATATCAGATGAGATAAACTTACATACAATTATTTACTTGTTGTCAATTATCCCATTTATCATCATCTCAGCTCACTTTGCGATTGTAATACTGTCTACATGAACCGATAATTTACAGCTGATTTATGAACACACAATTGTTAAAATTTTCATTTCCCTTTCCAATATACATTGTCAGAACATACTTAGTTGGTTATGATATAAAATTAAATAATTAACACTTTCGATTTATGAAAGATTACTATAGTATCTAACAATATACGATCATTTACTAAATACTTCTCGCCCTCAAGAGAGTTAAAAAGACAGAGAAAATTCAAAATACAAACAAGTGCAACTTAAGATTAATTGTTCCGATATATCTATTTTAATTTTGTGCACAATTGTTTTCAAAATTACATTAAAATCTATTTTCCTTAAACAAGAACCCAGCAATGGATAGATATTAATCGAATAAACTTACCTTTTCTCTTGTCAGTCAGAAAATCTTGTTGACATTAAGTGTTTCTTAGTCGCCATATTTTTTTCCATGAAAACAAACGTTGTTATGATCAGGATCAACGGAAGTTGATTTTGGGAACTTTCGAGAATTTAGAGTTCCGAATGTAAAACTGAAACAACAAAACACGGTGCGTCCGTGAAAGCAACTTTTTTGGACACTTTTTTGGACAAATCGTAGTGTCCAAGTTTTGTTGGGTACTAACCTGCAAATACCCAATTAGGGTGTTTTAAGCATATTCAGCGACACTTCTTATTGGGTATACCCAATAAGCAAAAAGTACCCAATAAGTACAATCTTGGCATGAAAAATACCCAATAAATGCACTCTCGTAAACACGGACGGACGGAATTAACGATTACTATATACCCTCCCACTTTTCAAGCGGGGGGTATAATAATTAAGGTAATAGGATAATGTTCTATAAAACGGTAAGAAAAATTACAGACAAGCGAATCATAGAAAACAATATACATGTACCTTGCACGTTCTACACACGTTGTTTAACTCATTTTTGTCCAGATAAGAGAATATATGAAGTAGAACTGGATCAGTCAGATGTTCCCAGCAGTTCTCGTCCGCACTGTCGATCTAAGGGAGGTAACTCTTTAATTAGCTGACACCAGTACAAAACAAAATAAGAACCATAATCTTACTAAATTACGGCCATCTAATGTATCTAAAACAACAACTCACCATCTGACTATGTTCACATATAGTTTTCTGTTTCCTTTCACTCCATCAAATAAAGGAAAATATCAAAATATTTAACCGTTCGCTTCCTCGTATCCAGTGAGGCAACCGGATCAAAACAATTATCTATTTATAGATTTAGGCACGGATCCAAAAATCCTGATCTAAAATAAATACATTTTACTCCAGGTTACTGCAGAACAGACAACATTGACATATTCATTTGAATTTGTAACTGGCTGGGTACCTCAAATCACACTGAACTATTATAATAATACCCCACAAAAATTGACACTTCGACAATCAATGACCATACATTCAGGATTTTCGGATATAATAAAATAAGTATTGGTAGTATAAGTAGTGGTTAGAGCGCTGGCACGTTTCGTCAAAGGCCCTGGGTTCGAGTCCCGGTTGAAACTTGATTTTTCATCTCCTGTGACATTTGGCGCTCAACGCACAGGCCCACTATTCCACTGGAACATGCATCACGCATTTCCTTAACTCATAGAATTCGATGACGGATTTCTAAGATGAGTGGGTGATATGACCAAAACAGGGTTGTCGAAATCCCTGTAGTATCCGCTTATCTGTCAGTAGCCTGCACCGGATTGAAAATCGAGTGTACCCAGAGCATCCTATCGAGTATTGAAAGAGTTGGGAGATATAAACACCAAAGAAGATGATAGCAAAATATTACTATTATAGTAAATATATATGTGTGTCAATGTGATATATAGATAAAGAAATTTTACGATAAAAAGATGAATTCATCTGCTTCGTCATATACAGTTAAATTGTTATAGTTGGCCCTTTTCGTCTATATAGTCAGAAAAACATCCAAATAGGATACAGATGTGGCAGAATCCGAGGTAACTTATTTCAAGTTCACTAGGATATACCGAATCGACATATGAATGGAAGTAAGTATTGTGAATTGATATAATACATCGTCTATATATCTAAATGTTGAGTTGAAGGTCAAAAAACAAGGATTTCTTCTTCTCGTGCGTGAATCTGCTTCATCTGATTAAACAAAAAGACCGGATAATACAACTAGTGCCCATCGGAATATTGCAAAATAATGTTGGAAAATCTGTTCCTAGAAGACTACCTGGTACAAAAAGTCTATGAGGAACTCAAACAACATTTTATTATCAACTTCAGAGTACTTGTGAGTCGACTCGAACGAATTTACATCGAAGTTATTTTGTTGATGACCAATCACAAGGAAGGAAAATGTCTGACTTTCATTTTTATTAAAGAAGCTGAACACTGTCTATTATAATGAAAACCTAATTTAAATTTATCGTGAGGAATGGTTGTATTAAGAACCCTCTCTACACTGCACACCAAAGAGAGAAATCTAATTACACATCATACATATTATTATGTTCCTTGAAGCGCGTTTTTTTTTTTTTTTTTTTTTACAAATTGGGAATACTTTTGTCATGGCGCTATAGGATTAAAAGTTGGATTTTCCAGACGTAGAATTCAATCAGGTGCATGAAACAGATTTATCCTAATTGTATTTACGGAGAGTTTATTTGAAAGTATTCTCAATTGAATTTTACACATTTGTATTTAAGAGCTTGATGTGTACATGCATCTTTGCTAGCCAATGATGTTTGTGATTCGTTCCTCTCCCTGTATTTCACAAAAATAACAAATATTTGGCATTTCCATAACGGACTTGTTTGAGGCAAAATCTTGTTGATATAAATGATAGACAAAAGATTTCTAGGTGGTACAACTATGACGAAATAAACATCCAATGTACAAAAAATGAATTTGATGGCGCTATGCGACATTATATTCCAGATATTAATCAATTATATAGCTCTCTTTTCTAATCAAAGACGTCCATATTCTGAGTTTTTTATCGTCTGCTACACTAGCTAGGACTTCCTGGTCACGTGGGTGGAAGGCAACAGCACTCACACAAGTGTGATGGTGTAACCTGGAAACGACTTTATGCGAGTGACGATCCCATAGGAAAACAACATCCGGTTCAGATTCACTGAGAAGTAAAAAAAATAATGTAAAAAGACTAAATCTTGTACACAATTATAAACATAAGATTTCAATATGAATTTTATCGATGAAATGCATAAAGCCTTTACATAATAATTGTAAAGTGTATACTTTGCGACGAGGTCTTCAGACACACTTGGAAAGAAGTAAGATATTGTTAATGAATCATCTGCAGGTTTGGGGTCACAAAATATTTCCGGTTGCTCTTCAGTGTTTTCCAGACTGATCACCATGGTAACGACATCCTTCTCGTGCATGATGTAGACCCCTTCAGTTGAAAGTCGCCTCAAGTTGTATACCATGTACCTTTTAACATTGATGATGTCACATAATTTTGAATGTTCAGATTTGAATTACATTCTAAACTACTCAGGGCTCTCGCGACACTCTTTGGGAATGGGTCCGGGTCCGTCAAAATTGGGAAAAATAGCAACATTTTGGGAAATTTGGGGATAACCATTATTCTTTATCTGCATGATATATTGGGTTGATTTTTTTTTTCAACTTAATTATTGTTTTGCGACACAGAGGAATGTGAAAAACAAATTTAATTATTACTATATTTTCTTTAATTTTAGAGAAAAATGACTTTTGGTAAAATTAACACATTCAGTTGGGAAAAAATGTACCTTTTTTTGAATTGGGAATGGGGCCCATAAATGGCCCCAATTATAGAAACTCGAGAGCCCTGACTACAATATTAACAATTTAGAATTTATCATAGTTAATAATTAACTAACAGCATTTCTAAATTAAATTTCTAAAAAAAAAAATCTCTTTTCAACTAAATAAAATAAGAAAATATCAAGATCATAAAATTTTTTATATATTTTAAATCACTCAACAAAAAGTATCCAAATGAAGTTTGATAAAATTATTCTGATTTCAATTTTCTTTTAAATCTAGGCTGGAATCACATTTGAGAAAAGTAAAGTCAACGTCAAAGGAAAGGTCAGGGTCAAATGTTTTGGTTAAATTCAATATATTTAATAATCAAGGATAAGAGTATGAAGTTTAATAAACCATTTAAATTGTTTCTTTGAAACTTTTCTAAACACAAATTCAAAAAAGTGGGGTTCAAGTCAAAAGAAATGTCAGGTTAAAATTTCTTGATGAAATGGAATAGCTTTCTCTCTCTCTCTCTCTCTCTTTCTCACTCTCTAATATGTATCGGCAGGTAAGGCTTAATAAAAATGTCTTGAAAGTTGAATAGTATCTTTGAAACTGAGCTAAACATATTTTTTGAAAATGGGGTCAAGGTCAAAGGAAAGATCAAGATCAAAAAATATTGAACCAGTTGGATAGTTCTCATCAATTTTTATCAGGATATGAGGTGTGACAAAAATATCTTGAAAAGTCTTTCAAACTGGGTTTAACGAGTGTGACCGAAGGACAGATGGAACAAAAAGATGACGAACAATGCAAGTGGTCCTGGCCATACTCATGGCGGGTCATAAAAACATATTGGCTGAGATGGATGTTACCTGTGATTAGCGGAAAGCTGAACTCCCAGACACGCACTATTTGTTAAAACAGTTTTGATTGGCTCTATCACCAAGGATTCTAACGAATCTAAGCTAACTTTATAAAACACTGCTCCGTTTTCACCAGACCGATCTAGCCTCTGTTTGTAGAGCGCTATAACTATCACGTTTGT